>NW_012026800.1:2263551-2362798 GCF_000956235.1 Wasmannia auropunctata
CTCTCCCTCCCTCCCTCCCTCCCTCCCTCGCTCTTTCTCTTCCTGCTTCTCGCTCGCAGTTCCGCCGTGGCTGGCTGGTTCCGGCTTTATGTATACGCGTATAGTCGCCCCGGATCTCTACACGCATAGCGTTAACCGCACTGCGGTTTCCGCGCTAGTCCTCCAACTATCCCTCCAAGATAGTATTTATAAGCCTCGTATTAAATCATCGTTGAAGACAAGAGAGAGAAAGCTAGAGACAGTGAACGAGAGAGAGAGAGAGATAACGCGAGCGCGGATATTCTCCTGACGTTCCGTCGCGACTCTCGGCTCGAGATAGCTCTCCCGACAAATCGGCCGGCATCATCCTCTGCAAGAGCGCTCGTAAAACAGCGCTCGGATATTTTATATCCCGTAGCGGCTGTGCGATGGATGTTAAATGAAACTTGCTCTCGATAAAATTTGCTGTTTTCGACGCGTCAGCGGTGCTCGTAGGGGGGGGGGTCGAAAATATGCGGCGTCGAGGAAAACATTGAAATTCGCTTCGATCAACAGATACTGCGAGATACACAGCCCGAAATCGCCGGAATAATCCACCTTCGAGTCAATATATATACGGAGGAATTTCGAGAATTCGGAGCTACTCGAAAATAGAGTGAGAGATCGAGCGAGTGGAGGAGGAGGGGGAGAAGGCAAAATCGCGACTGTCAAGCGCGGCGAAATTAACATGGCTTCTTGCCGCGATCTGTGAATGTACATTGTCTGCGAACTTGCTGTTACGTAAGTCTGCGGCGCTCCCTCGCAGACCTTGGATTAATTCATTGTTCAAAGATCCCCGGCCTGTCTCCGGCGCGAGAATACCTATTCCTTCCGCGAACATTCTCCCCAACGATCCCTGAAGCTTTTGGGCTTCGGAATACCGAAAACCGACCCCGGTTAGCGATACCGTCGATCAAATTTTGCGCCTCGAGTGAGCCTTGGTTTGTCTTATGATGGTTTATTCGCAAAAAGGTTCTCCGCGAGCTCGCGAAGAAACGACGAACTGCGCGAATGTAAAAACTCGTTTATCTTAATTTATGTATAATGTACATGGAAATTACGGGAGAATGCACGGATACCCCGCTAAGATGAATTTTATTGCGTGTTACGCGTGGAGAAGAGGATTTTTATTTGGCGTATACGGTAGCTTTAGATTAAACCCGTGCGCCGTCCTCCCTCTTTCTCTCTCTCTCTCTCTTTCTCTCTCTCTTTCTATGGAGCCTCAGATTAAATCTCCCTTAAAACGGCCGACTTTACGATCCCGGCTGTCTCGAGCAGTTTCTTTCCGCGGCAGTTTAGTAAGTTGGCCGACCGCCGTAAAGTATCACCGATTTATGGCCTCGAGGTTACCGAGCCATCTACGCCGAGGAGAAATCAGCTATTCGACCGATTCTCGAACCGATCGTGCGTGTATATTGTACACGTATGCTGCACGTAACGGTGTGCGTCGTGCGCGCGCGATGAAATACGAGTTACGAGTTACAGCATGCATTTTTGACGTAAATCGTACCCGTAATTTTCTCGAATCAAGTAGCGCAAGTAGTTGCAGCGGTCAAAAGAGAGAGAGAGAGAAAGAGAGAAAGAGACACCATCGTCCGGCAAGGTAACTGAAAATCAGCATGGCCGCTTGAACGGGGTATTTTTTCCTTTTTTTTTTTATATATATGTATATATCAGAGCTCCGCGTAGCTTTAATATGTGCGCTTGTTTTTTTTTTCTTTTTTTACAGTCGACCGCCCAAAACGTCGTTTAACTCCGGGCACGAATGTACGTGGCGGGTAGGAAAATTGTACGTGTGGTGGATATATAAAACAAGCAGGCATGACGAATGAAAAGCATCGGACCTGAAAGCGAAGCAATTTTAGGTATTGACCTTTTGACAATGCGCAAAGAGGAAGTATCTGCTTTTCGTGCGTGAAGCGTGACGCGAGCGCGCGCGCGCGCGCGGCCGCGCGCGGCGACAATTAAATCCGCTGGGGCGCACTTTCGTTTCATTATATTCCCTCTCGATCGATATCTCGCCCGAGCCGAAAAATACGACGATAATGTCATTCGGAGGATTCGCGGTAAATAGTTGAAACACGTGGTGTTCAAGTGTGGATAATCGAGCGTGCTGGATAAAGCCCTCCCCTTTCTCTTTCCCCTCTTTATTTATGCAAAGGTAAAACGGTGATAGTTAATGACAAAATATTTTATCGCGAAATAAACGGTAGTTTAATTAACTTAGCGATCGCGTTTCAAGAGTATTCGTTCGCGATTATACACCGGCCGGAAAATAATATCGTCCGTTACAACGCTTTTATCCCGTTTTAAAAAAAAGTGTTTGCAGAGATTTTTTTTTTAAGGTATTTATGTTTTACGCGATACAATTTAAAAATTTGCAAAAGAGCCCGCGCGCAGAATCCTGTAAAATACATGTATATGTAGAGAAAGATCGACGCACGGCTACACGGCGGTGTACATTTAACCACGTTAAATGTGTATCGCGATATAATTATTTTCTTTACGCACCAAATATGCAAGCGCGTTTAAACGTATAACGCGGCTCAGTGCGAGCGAATAATGACGCTACTTATGTTCGTTTTAAGGCAGCTTTCACGCTCATTATAAGCCGCCGCCGCCGCCGCGGCCGCAGGGGAGAATCGTGGCGGAACAAAAACCGCATACCTCGTGGAATTAGCGAATTTCCGACCGAAAAATACACCGCGCATTTTCCTTTTGAGGTATAAAAATATACCTCGCAGTATTTACGCGGGGAAAAAAGGAGTCATATTAAAATTACGAAACATACACTTGTCCCGGCGGAATAACGTGAAAGGGGGTCAACCGGAGCGACGGACGCCGGAAAGTGCGTTATTATTTTTTTTTTTTGCGCGCGCGAGTATCCCTCCGCGAGTATCGATAAACTTGTAAACACACATTTCGGCGTAACGGTGCAATTATAGTTTTGCGGTCGACAATTTTCGAGTGCGCTAAACGTTTTCGCCGCGGTTCTGGAATTTCGCGAAAATCACGAATGATTCGCGACTATTGCGAGCACGTTAATATTATTTGGCCCCAGCGATACACGCGATAGTATAGACTATCTATACTACCGCGCTGGACTAGCTAATCTCTGATGCGGTAACGCGGATAAATTTCCGGACGATAACGCGAAACGCACCGAAATTTAATGGCGGAGCTTTATCGGTGTAAAGTTCAGTAGTTAACGCATACCGCGGGGGTTTACCGCATCACCTTCCACCGTTCACGGATCAATTTGGTGAAGTGCATTTATATTTTAACTAAAGTACCATGGGTGGGGGAGGAAAGATAGATAGATAGATAGAGAGAGAATGGACTTGTGTACATTAATCTTCTACCGTCGTATTGGTACGCCGCATAGATGCGCTCGAAAACATCGCCGATAAGCTGCTCAACTAGAAATCAGATTGTAGAGACAAGATAATGGCCGGTCCCTCTAATCGCAGATTAGCTATTCCATAATACGAAATAATTAACGTTCGATCGCAGGATACTCGGGCTCAATTAAATGGACAAGCGCTCGCTGACGCAGGCAATTAACGCGGCCGAATGTGCGCCTTACTGTGTAACGAAGATAATTTTGTTCGACTGCCGCGCCACGTCGGTGTGCGCGCTACACGCCGTCGTGCGTAAATTTACGATATCGCGAAATCGTTGGTACAATTTTTTCCGCCTGACATCAAGAACGCAATGATAGCGTCAATATTTGCCGTATTTTTTTTAGAGATAAATAATTAAAATTTTGCATCTTCACAAAAATCAGATTTTTCAGCGCGTAAATAGGTAAAATCTTTTTTTTTTTTTTTAATTTCTGTCTGTACTTTTATCTTAACAGGATTTTGATTGACATTTCGTATCACGGTCTTTCAAGTCGGAGGGTAAAGCGTAAAGCTGGGTAAAATCGTGAAGCGCGCCGGTGATCGCAAGTTCAAAGGCCTCGCATCGAGGGGATCGATGGAACAGAGTGGAGAACTTTCGATTAATAATCCACTGCACACAGACTGGTGGACGCGCAGGTCAGATTTAGGGATTGTTACGGGGATTAAATTTATACCCCGAGAATGCAAAATCAAATTTGCAATTATAGCATTAGCTAGGTTTGAGATCTACCGAGATTCTGTTACCGTTCCTATAATGCGATCTCTTTCTTATCTCGCTATAATATATTTTGTTTCTTAGTTTTTACCAATCGCGCGTGGAATAATTTTATCGACATGGGATGTACACTGAGCGATTCTTCGAAAAAAAAACGAATTTATTGTTTAATGAAATAATTGTTGTGGAATTTGAAATTTAATTGGTCAAAAACTGACGATTGCCGCGATTTTTACTCGCCACTGATGTGAGAGAGCATTCGCGTGCAATTTTATGGCCGTAATTCGCCTGATAAGGTCCGCGACTCGTCATATAGGAAGGGTGCACTACAACGATCCGTTTAGTATCATCCGTTTTACAGGTTTTATCCGTTTTACATTTCAATAATTCTATTTGACGATTGAAATTCCTTTAGAACAACATTTCACATTCACGCACACACGCGGACGAATTTATTAGCCAATTGCATGCCGTGTAATTCAATCGCGATATAAAATCATGTTTTATCTTTGCGTTAACAATGCATAATGCAGGCGTTTGTTTAAACGAAATAATTTGTAAATCAATAAGCGAATTCCCTTTGTAGGGACACCTGTTTTTCGATCTTTCCATAATGACGCAGAAATTGTCCGCGCGAATTGTATATTAAATCGTAATACATGCGACGATGGAAATTCTCGATTTCGATCAGCGTCACGCGATTCCGCGTCCGCGAGAGCACGAAATGCTGAGAGCGGAAACCTCGTAGGATTCGCGAGAGCGCACGTCGCCGAATGGAAATTACTCATTATGCCCGCGAGAATTACGCCGGATGTCCGACGAAACGGAGGGAGGAAAAGCGAAGTACGATGACGATCGCCGTATACCGGCGGATAAGCCCTCGTTCCCTCTCTCTTTCCGAAACCCTTCTCCCTGACTTCTCTCCGCCTCCGCGCGTATAATGACTAACAATCCCTCCGCGCGAGCCGGCGGAACAATGGAAACAATACGGTGATATGAGAGAAAGCCGGTTTGCATTGTCGGACAAACCACAGACAGGGCTCCTCATTTTCCCTCCTTCGCGCGTCCCTCTCCTCTCTTTTCCATCCCTCATCCGTCTGTATCCAACGCGCGATCCGTGGATATACATCCACCGTGTCTACATCCCCCGTTTCTCTCTCCGTTCTTCCCACCCGAACCACCTCTTCCTTCCTCTCACTTTGTGCTACCCAATACCGCCCGGCCGCGCGCGCGTTCCGTCTGTTTCTGCACGCGTGGATATGTATCCCGGGACTTAACTTTTTCTTCCGTCCTTCTCCTTTTCTCTCGTCGAACAGACGGACGGACGGACGGACGGCGCGGAAAGAATACGTACGCCGCTGAATGGGGCGTTGATTCCGGAGCGGAGACTGCTTCGCTCGACGCTTCTTCCGCCCTTTGTACGCGCCCCGCCGGCGGCGGCGGCGCTAAGGGTTTCACCTTCTCATTCCCCCATCGGCAATTAGTCAGCGACGCTGACTGGGTGTTCGCCGGTACCGCTATTAGCCGCGCTGACTTTTCGAAATCACGAGGGACGGAACGATGCAGCTCTTTCGCGTTGCTCGCCGAAAAAGTTTTCCGCAGTCTACGCGAACAGCGAAACTACGTAATAATATATATCGTTTAAAACTTATTGGGATATGAAATATTTTATTTAAACGGGGAAAATCTCTGGAGAATTGATGAAAACGTATTGGATTAGATAATATATTTTTAATAAAATAAATGAAAAAAAAACATATATAAATTCTCTTTGCAGAAACATTTATTTATTTATATTCCATTTTGTATTTCATAATAATACAATTTTAACGAATAATTTTTTACGAACAGCACGCAAGAGATATTGTTTTTTTTTCCAAAATTTCCGTTTTTATCTCGATTTTCGCGGAAAGAAATAATAATATCCTTTATAATAAATTATAAAAAAATCTTAAGTGTTAAATGTTAAAATATATAATATCGCCAAATTAGTTCCATTGCGTTGCGCGTGACGTTTATCGGAAGGAAACTGTCGCCGGTTTCTCTGGTCGAACATCCTAATGACAACTGCATTGTTCCAAAGGGACACACCGGATGCACCGGACGGAACGTGAATAAAAGCGGGCACTTGAGGGCGAGCTAGAAAGGGGAGCGATTTCTCTCGAAGGATGTTGACACAAAACATTATACGGTTGGCCGCCGCGCCCTCGGTCTCTTCAGAGGCTGCCGACTGAAGAAGCACAAGTACACGTCTTCCGGGGGAGGTGTGCTCGTGATGACGTTGAGGGTTGACGTGATGTTACGCTTCTAGTCTGCCCGGGCCGTATCGCTTACGACAGCCGGCCTGGCGATCGTGTTCTCTCCCTGTCTATCTATCTCCCTCTCTCTCTTGTTCTCTCTGTCTCTCGGTCTCGCCAAGTGTCTCTAGAGAGGGTGTGTAGCCGTGAGTAGGTACGTGCCAGAGTAGATGCAACCCTTAACTGCGCGTTCGCTCGCGTCCCCTCCACTCGCGTCCATTGTTTAGCTATTTCGATGAGCCAACGTAATTTCGTACCGCGTATTACGAGCCGCGCTCGATTCTCGATTCCGCAATCCACCGGCTCTGTCGTGTATAGGTAATCGGATAAGAAGGTGGGATTTTGCAAATTCGAAAAGTTTTACGTCGTTGCAGAAATCGTCGGATCGATCGAACATCACGAAGTTACGAGTACGCGCGTATCCGTTAGCTTGTGCATACGTACACATGAAAAAAGGAAGTTGTCGCGCGATTAATCTTTCTGATATGACGCTCCCGTTACGTTCGTAATCCAATCCGATTTGAGAAGAGACGAGCAGGGGGGGGGGGAAGGAGATCAGATAGATCCCGAGATCGTATTTTTGATGTATGCCGCCAATCCGGGGAATTCCTCGGTAACGATCGCGAAATCGGCGCAAGACGGCTGATGTATACGTCAGACGGTTGTACGGACAGTGGTGGAATTATAACGCGCACCGAGGCGCGCGAGAGGAGGGAGGAGGGGGAGCAGGAGGAGGAACTCCATGAAAGAGATGAAGAGTTAACTTTTTATGCGGGGCGCCTTTCCACCCTGCTCTTCCTTCCGCGGGGAAATGATTACGGGAGCTCGGGGTGAATGTAGGTCGCAAAATATATCCAATCGCAGGTCCGCAGTGCACTACTGGCTATCCGGGCAGGGATGGTGGTGCGCGCCCGACGTTAAGATTCGAAACTCCGCTCCGGCTTTGAAGGAAAGAGGGAACGGAGGGAGCGAGAGAGAACGGCGGGTGAGAAGGTGCGCGAGGCGGGGGGAGAGGGCGGAGAGGGTAAGGCAGGAAGTAAATCTTTGCCGGGTACTACAGCTTTTATAGGAGAGAGTCCGCGATTTTCTTTTTCGAGAAAACGATAACTTTCCGGATTCGAACGTGCACGTCCGAGTAGACGACGCCACGAGGAGGCGGTGCGGGCGGGGAGCCACTGGAAAACGTTGCCTTGGCTTATAGGAGATAAGTAATCAAGATTTAAGCTCGCCCAGGCTGGCGTGAGGGAGGGAATTGCCAACGTAAGCGCTCATCGGAGACTCGGGCCAAAACAACTTCCGACGTTGGGTACTTTCGGCTATATTTGGCCACTGAGCGAGAGAGGGAGGTACCTTGGACTCGAGCCTGCGTCGCGCAGATAAAAGCATGTAGTTTTACTAAAACAACCCCGGGAGCCGTCTAACCGTGTGTGTACGTGTACTTTGACTTGTAAATTTATAGTTCAGCGTACACACGGTGGATAATATCGTTGATAATTCATTTCGCAACTATTCTCGCGGGTGCCATCGTAATCTTTTTTTTTTTCAATCCCTCCCTTTTTTATATTCATAATGCCGCATTAATTTGCGTATAATTTAGCCGAAGTTTCGCACGTCGAAACTTTATACTCGACTCGAAAACGCCGAATGCCTCCCCGCCCGCGCGTCGCGCCCCCCCGTCGAAACCCCTAAAACGTGCGGCCTTTGACGAGCCCCGATTGCGATTTCGTCGGAAGCGCACCGCACGGAAACACGCGAGGCGAGCGCGCGCGTCATTCGTTGCACGTTCTGCAACGTGGTGGATAGTCCGCACTTGCAGGTCGGAGCCCCCCCCCGAAGCTTCCAGATGAGCAATGCTGGACGGAATGCGGAATACATCGGGAGCGAACCGGCATTCCTACTTAAATCAACATAACTCGGGTGATGAATGGTTAACAGGCTTCGGCGGGTGTGTGGAGGGCGAGAGACCGGGAGGAAACGGGGCGGGAGGGGGGGGAGGGGACGTGCAATGCGCTCCATTTATGGAAGCTATTACGGCCGAATTTCAGCGTTAAATGTATGATTTATGGCCGGGCGTATTATCTTCGTTCATGTCCGTCGACGATACAGTGCACGTCCCACCGCCACGCTCTCTCTCCTCTCTCTCTCTCTCTCTCTCTCTCTCTCTCTCTCTTTCACCCGCTCCACTCTGCCGCTCTGACCTCTTCCCCCGCCCCCTCGTCCAGAAAATTACTTCGCATTCGGTCGGTGACGAACGAAAAATTCACCGCCGAATGTCCATTCGTTGACGCTGCCGCTGTGATTAATGCATTTCTGATTGTTATTCGTAATACTCCGGAATTTATGGCGCATTAAAATCACGAAATAAAGCGCGCGCGCGCGCGCGCTAGACGCTCCCCCGCTCGAAATCGCTCGCGCGAATCTTCGCGCGAACAATTCCCCCCTCTCCCCTACCCGGGTTTCGGGTTTCGGGTTTGCGAGTTTTCCGGCGGGGAATTCGCGAGAGCGCGACGCTGGTAATGGAAATTTTAAGCGTATTTAAAGTTGTATGGCGCCGCGGCGATGCGAAATGAATAATGAAAAGGTAAGGCGGAAGGTAGATATCCGCAAAATATGTACGCGACGTACGGGAGCGGGGGGAGGGAGGGGGGGTGGAGGGTTGGGGTGGCGGGAGGAGGGCCGTAATCTTAATTGAATACAGTTAAGCCGCTTTACGCTCTACCGTTAATACATATCTGACGTCTTTCGTCCTGTTTCCCTCTGTCCCCCGCGAAGCAGGTGCCGCCGACGCCTCCTACGAGACGCAGGGACCCAGCTTCGTGACGGAGCCGCCGTCCAGGGTGGAGTTCACCAACGTGAACGGCGGCCGGGTGGACTGCACCGTGCGGGGCAACCCGATGCCGACCGTCGACTGGCTCGCGGCGGACGGCGGCAGCATAAGCAACATCCTCGGCATCCGGCACGTCCTCGGCAACGGGACGATACAATTCCCCGCGTTCGAGGCCGAGGCCTTCCGGCAGGACGTCCACTGGGCCATTTACAAGTGCTCCGCCGTCAACAGTGTCGGCGCGGTCGTTAGCAGAGACGTCACCGTCAGAGCAGGTAATGTCAACGACGAGAGAGCGCGGCGGCGAAACTTGCCGGAGCTCGTTATCTGCGGTCCGCTTCCCCGCGCATTATTCTCTCCCGTCGCTCTCTTTCTCTCTCTTTCTCCCCCTACCGTGTACTATCGTCGTCGTCGTCGTACGGTGTCCTGTCCTCCGTGTTCTACGTAGGTCATGGAGAGACGAGACCACCTTTGCGGAGCGACGCGTGCGCGTGTCGACTATCCACGAACGCGGACTCCATCCACGGCTCTCATGGCTCTCTCACGGATTCGATCGTCTCTTCTGGTCCCCGGCCGGCGAGATGAAATTTCCTTCTCTCGCCCGCGGTTCATGTATCGTATCGGACTATAATCGGGCGAGCTAAGTAACGGAACTGTCGCTCCGTCGCGTCGCGTCGGGATTTAGAGGATAATAGGATTAGTGATGGATACCGAAATAGAAATTTAGTGTTTTTATCGAAAAAAAATCATATGGAGAAACGTTGAAAGTAATTGGGTTACTCTGAATTACTCGGATTTCGCATATTGAATTATTTACATTGTGCCATATCAGATAATCGGAAAATTAAAAATGAGAGATCTTTTTGCAGATATCTGGAGAGTGACAATTAAATAATTAAGCTAACTCGATTTTCGATTTGAAAAGAACCTATGTCGAGTATTAGCGAGTTAAATGAATTATTTTGTTGACAAAAATATATATATCCACTTTGAACGAACAAACGATCTGATAGAAATTTTTAATGTTGTCTCTAAATTTTTCTTTATATAAAAGAGCACGTATGCAAGATCCTTCAGTATTTATTCGCCTTGCAAGGAAAATATTCGCGAGAGATTCGGCAGGCGTGAGCTGGTGGAATATATTAGAGATCTCGCGTTGAGCAGTCGCGGCACTTAGTCACTGAAATCACGTTAACGGAAGGGAGATCCGAATTCTTTTTACTCGGCGGCGCGATACCCTTCCAAAACTCGCGTCTACCAGAGTATCGAAGTAGAAGACGGCGAAGACGAGAGAAGAGAAAGAAGGGCGGGGGGACGGGGAGGTAAATGGAGTAAAAGGAGGCCGCGAGGCGCCTTAAAAATAGAGCTTCCGCCGGGTCAACGAACCGGAAGATATCTTATCGACCTAATACGCCCGTAAATCATCGTCGCGTGAACGCAGCCCATACCTTTTCAGATTCATGCCTGGTGCCGCTGCCGCGTCAGCTCCTAGTATCCGCCTCAGCCATTTCCTTTTTGCTCATCTCCTCCACGGTTTCATCCTGCCTTTTCCATCCCGCCTTTTCCTTCTCGCCCGCGCTCCCCTGCGCGCTCCACCTGGCTCTCTTCTGGCTTCCAGAGCTAGCGCTTCCTTCCGTCCTCGGGAGAAAAATCTTTCGGGCGCGCGCGCACGCCTTATTCTTGGAAACAAAATGGATATGATTGCGTGCGCGATCGCGCGAGAGAGCACACCGCGTTGCCGGTTGCCGCCGGAAATGTCACCCTTTTTTCGTTTTTCGTCCACCCACCCACCCACCAATCCACCCCGCGGCAGCTGCCGTGCGTAATCGCGACGCTTTGTCAAAAAATCCGGGAGAGGGAAGGAGGGAAGTATCCCCTGTCATGCGGGGTTACTTTGTCTCCGTAAGGAAGACAACTTTCCGCCGCTGTAAGAGGAGGAAAGGGATTGGTTTCTAAAGAAGCGGTTTATTTATGATTCTTCATTCTCACGCGAGAAACTTCGCGTGGCTTATCTCGGTTATTTTTCCTCTTAGCCACGGAGACTGAAAGATTCTAATGACGATACATTACGTTTTCGTTGCTCCGCCACCGTGGAATTGGACCAAAAACACACCTTCTCCGGGGCGGCAGTAACCTCCATCATTCGGTATTTTCCCGCAGAGTTACGAGACAAACAAGCCATTAGTCTCGTCGTTACTTGACATATTTCATCATCGATCCCGCACGGTCTCGCGTACGATGTAAGACAAACGACGTAAAAGATGACGAGAGATGGCGGCGGAAAATAATAGCCGCCGGGGCATCGTTTGCAAGGGAGAGGTTCAGGCCCCGGGTATATACATGGAGTATCCTGTTCGGGAGAGTATATGCCACTTTGTGTGACGTGACTTGGTATTACGCATAATAAGCTGAAAAGATATAGAAAAATCCGGTCTACCAGGCGTATAGCGAGAGAGGAGTCGTATAACGAGAAGTCGGATAACGAATACCGTTTCGCGGATATCGGGCGTTCGCCCGGCGTTTGCCCCGTATTCAACACGGGTTCGCGTTAGCTCGAGGGTAAACTGAATTTTGTATTCAGCTCGAACGGCGGCGGGCGCTCGTGGAACTTGTTATTTATTTCGTAGAGACGAACGAAGTGGACGCGATTCGAGAAACATGTTATGGTACCTCGAAGATTCGACCAAGCCGCGTTGTCCGAATTCGCTCAGCCGCGGTATACGCATGTACGAAAGCAGTTGCATGACGACATTACATCGTCGTACATATACGACGACGTATGTACGACGTGTCTCGCCTTACACCGAGAAAATGAGTAAGTTTAACGACCGCACCAGACTCTTTTATAAAAACTACCTGGATAGGAACCGCGACGCTCACTTTTACGAGACAGACTTTTACTCACGTTCTCAGTTCCCCGGTGTCGTGTCTCTCAGCTTAGCAGCTTATCATTTAAAGATAACTCCGGACGTACGTCCGCGTGACGGTTCTTTAAATTTTGTAGGGATTATATTATTGCTCGGTGTTAAATAATATTTCTTAATAGTTCTTAATAGTTCGCTGTTTATTGAGGTAAAATCTGAAGGTATAATATTTGTTGGTAGAATTATACGCAAGGAAAGAAAGAGCTATTATGATATTTATTTTAGGAATAATTCATAATTTATACGTAATATACAACTTTTGTTTCGAAAAAGTTGCCAAAAAGACGGTTGAGCAAAGAGAACTTCGTGGTTGTCGACTCATTAATAATCGAATCTAACTACCAAAGGTTGTTAAAAGAAGAGGTGAATAACAAATAGTTTCAAATAACGATTTTAATTAAAAATTTTGGACACCATGAAACTTATACCGGAAAGGAAATGTGGCGTGTTTTCCGACTAGGATTAATATAATTAATTATAATTTGGAAATTGTATTTGTGGCTGAAAAGGACTTAGTGAAGTCGAAACGTTCCGCTTTAATTTTATCGAATAAGATTATGTAATTATATTACAACAACTTTGTTTGCTCACACGGAAAAAACGATTATGTTGAAAGGATCAAATATTTTGCTAAAAACAGATCTGAAAATAATTTTTTATGGAATTATCAAAATAATTTGTTGGAATGTTAAAACTGATAAGTATTGTTATAAAACATTTTGATATTGTAGCAATTATTTTGACTTTTGCCCAAATTTTTTTAATTATTGAACAAAAATTATTTTTAGATCCGGATTCAGCAAAATTGTTCTTTCCGTGCATTTATTGGCCTTTATTCCTCTAATTTCTATTTTATTCTAAAATACGAGCCAATATACAATTGTTATTTTAATTTTTGTTTTAACCATTCTAAATTAATTACATTTTTTATTCTCTAAATAAAAGCGCGCGCTTACACGCACGTGCACCATATGAAAACACATATATACGTAACTGACAATATTATCCGCACTTTCGACCTTAGAACATCGCTACTCGTCAGACTTGGGTGGACTCGTCGTCGTCGTAATCACGTCGCATCGTCACGAGTGGTTGTTCTTCGATACTTGTGCATAAAATCCGACTTGTCGAAAAAAGCGCGGTTTTCGTTTCTAGTGGATGATTTCGCCGAGAGGAACGGATGTGTGTGTGTGTGTGTGTGTGTGTGTGTGTGTGTGTGTGTGTGTGTGTGTGTGTGTGTGTGTGTGTGTGTGTGTGTGTGTGTGTGTGTGTGTGTGTGTGTGTGCTCTGATGGAAAGCCGGTCGACATCGTTGGCTCTTGCGCGCGGCATCTTCCTCTCTGTCTTTCGCTTTTTTGATTCTCTTCGTCCCCCCGCTCACCCTCCCCTTCATTCCCTTCCGCTATCTCTCCTCTCTGCTCGTTTCATGCTTTGTAAATATTACCTGCCACGAGACGTCTGCCGAGTTTATGTTCGGCTTGGTTGCCGCGTAACCGAGAGAGCCGAACGAACGATACGCGGGGAGAGAGCTAGAAAAGGGTGGCTGCTGAAGGGAAAACGTAACTAGAAAGGGAGATGGAGAGAACGAGAGAGAGAGAGAGAAAGAGAGAATGTTAGCGCGCGCACGGGGGAGGGGCGGGCGAGGGTGGGGGACGCTAGAGCGAGCACGAGAAGGTGGATGGAGTACGGGCAAACTCACTGAGTTTTTACCCCATTCTGAAGTCTGAGTGCCTCGCTCCGCTGACTCTCGAAACGGGTTGCGGAGGCAGAGAGAGAACCCCGACGCACCACCACACCACAGCGATTCCCTGGCTGCCGCCGCCACCACCATCGTTCGCTTTCCTATCCTCTTTCTCCTTCTTTCGTTATTTCTCTCGCCCTTCCTCTCCCTTTTCTACCCTTTTACCCCCCCCCTCTTTCTCTCTCTCTCTTTCAGACTTCTGTGCCCGGCTGCCTGACTGCCTTCCACGTTCTTTACAACCTTATTCCAACCCTCTCTTAGACATGCCCTTACCAACCTTTCAGCCGAGCCCATCAACTTGCGTTGGGCTGCGCCGGGTCAGGGGCGGATCGCGACATGAGATTTCGGATAAGACCGTCTTTTGGGATTTTCTACTCCGGCCGTATTGTTGGCTGCTTCGGCCTTCTATCAAGCCGCCCCGTGCGTTAGTCCACTCGTTAGTCGCGCAAAAGTCGGTCGCGCAGAAATGACGGTGGTTATAAACGTAGATGATGACGTGATTTACCCAAAGAAACTTGGCGCGCTGTGTGTTTACCGCAAATTAATTTCTCCCGCGAGCTCTTTTCTCTCGGCCCATCATTGACGCGAACAAATAACTTTTTTACTTTTTTTTTTTATAAACTACAAAGTTTCCCTAACGCGGATTACATGAAATTATTCGCGCGATGTAAAAGATAAATGTGGAAAGATAAATTTTTAATCGTAAAAATATGTGGTACGATATGAAGAAAGCGCGTTTTTTCCTCCTTTTATTTACTTAGCAGAAAAATGACCAAAAGCGCAGTAGTAAATCTGCATAATTTAACATGCAATGATTGTTCTCCGGCGTTTTCTCCAACGGCGGTCGAATATTCCCGGCCATTGTTTCCAGTCCTGTACTCCGTTATTCCGCGCAATTATTATTAAATTTCTAGCAAATTAACGAAGGCTATTTGTTACCTACTCATTTTATTAACTGATCGTGTAAATTCAACATGCGGATACGCGCAGTAAATGTAACGCGTGTTTACCCGCAAAACATGCGTTAAACAGATCATTAGGTGTATAGAGAGAGAGAGAGAGACAGGGATAAAATTACGCACACATGTCCGCGCATACATTTATGAAAGCCCTCTAATTAGAAGCGGCGTTCGAACGTTGTTTCAAAACATGCGGTACATTGCCATCGGCCCCGTACGTTGTGCCATTTCGGTTCTTATCGGCGGACGTGTATCAGAAAGCATCGTATGTACGGTCTAGCATCCCCCCCGCGCGCGGCCGTGGCGCGCCATTAGCATTTGCGTTACGTTCTTATGGCCACACGCGGTACCACAGTGGTATATGAACACTGCGAGAGAGGCGAGTAGAACTTATCGTTACGCGTGTGTTGTTGCAGTGGTAAACCAGCGTTACGATCCGGAAGTGCAAAATCCCAGCGGCTTCCTCGGCAACAACGTGCTCATGCGCTGCAACGTGCCCAGCTTCGTTCGCGATCACGTCACGGTCACGTCTTGGCTCCAGGAACCGGCCTTCAATATTTATCCCTCCACGATGGGCGGTAAGCAATTAAAAAGTAAACGGAAACGCTTTTACGTTGGCTATACATATGGCTATATACGCACGTATTTTACCCATCGCTTTTCAATCGCCGCGGCGGAAACGCGATGCGTAATTACTCTAGAATGAAATATAGAATTATTCTATATGTATTGCACGAAATAGGAGCAATCGAATTACTCTAAAATTACAGTTGCCTTTTAACGCGAATATTGGGTATTGTCGTAAATTAATTATATCGTTGGAAAACAGGAGTTATATTGCATGACGTCATCTACGTGCGCGCACGTAATATAAACACGTAATTTCCTTCCGATCAATTTAGATTTCCATGATGATAGAAACGTAATTCAAACCTCCACCACCACCCTCCCCTCCCCCTCTCCCTCCTCCCCCCTTCTCTACCCGCCCGTCACGCGCGTGTTGTTATAGATGGCAAATATCATATGCTGCCGACCGGCGAGTTGATGATAATCAATATTACGCGAGGCGACGCGCAGATGACGTATCGGTGCAGGACGCATCACCGGCTAACTCAGGATACCGTCGTCAGCAGCAATGTAGGGCGGCTGCAACTGACTGGTGAGTACGTCGTAGATTTTTCTCCTTGTACCACACCCGGAGCGCCCACCACTTCGCCGTCGCGTCGTCGCTTTGTTAGGGCCGGGATATTCCTTGTCCAATTTGCGCGACCGGTTTTTTTATCGCCGTTAAAATACATCGGAGCGTCGTTTATAACACACACACACACACATACATGTATATATATAATTGAATTAGATCAAAGTGTGTCGTTTGTATACCTATCTAAATTCGTAATTTATCAATATTTAAAATTATATTATGTTTATAATTAAAAATCAGTTAAATTAATTCGCGTCGAAAATTGAAATTTTATTAAAGGAAAGTTTGTGCCGGAAAAAAGTTAATAAATTTTAATTAAATAAAGGATACGGTTTTGTTTCCTATTATTTTTAATTAGTTTCTCCCTCGAAGCTTATTTCGTGGGGGAGAGAAGACTCTTCATTTCCCATCGCTAATTACTCGAAAACAATAGACGATTCGATAGTTTTCCCCGAGGAAAAATTGGTTCTGAATTAGTCGATGAAATTGTTATTAAAACGCAATGTAAGAAGAAGTCTTGGATATTCATTACCCTGGATACTGCTGCAGACACGTTTTCATTATTCTTATTATTATGCAACTATCTCGATTCAGGATTAATTCAGGGTGAACGTGGAAAATGCAGGGATCGATTCCATTTCTGTCGTATATCCATCACGATTTCAAACACAGAGATGAATTTATTTCGACAATTATTAAATTTTTCGAAAACGTAAACACAGCGAGAGCCTTGGATATCCGTTGTGCTTGTCGAACGGTAAATTCCCGTTCCGCCTCGAGCTGAACGTATGGAACGGACGTATGGCGGAGTTTAATTAAATGTTTACTTTACCTGCACCCGATTCGATCGATACCGTGGCAATTATATTTCCCATTTTTTTCATTTGGAATGAAAGCAACCAAAGAAGAGCGGTGAAAAGGGAAAATTTGTCCCACAAATCGAGAATATTCGATACATCCGCGCGCGCGCGTTCATCGAAATTTTTAATAAAAGTAAAGTTTCGGGAGCTCTCGCGTGGATTATATACGCGAATATTTATCTTCATTAAAAAATATAATAAATATAATTTGCCGACGATGAGCTGATTGTTTAATTAATGTCCGATCAAAGTGGAGCGCGTCGCCGAGTCAAGGCGTCATCAAACAGAGGGGGTAGATAATTAATTCCAGGAAGCGCATCGTACCTCCGTTTTTACGCTCTCGCAATTTGTTCCCCTATCGTGTCGAGCACATTAACTTGGATCTTATCTCGCGATAGCGGAGGGGAAGGGGGAGGTGGTCGCTGGCGGGATGAAAGAAGATAAAAACAGTGCGCTTAACGGCCGGCGTGAGACTCGCTCGGAGCGACTTCTTCGACAGCGCGGTCGATGTTTAATTAGATAACGGTTAAAGAAGAAGCGATGACAGTATGGCGTTGTGTAAATTACGGGGGGGGGGAAGAACTGAATAAACGAGGGGGGAGGAGGTGCGCGGGCGGGGAAAGGCGCGGGAGATAGGAAACGAAGGAAGTTACCCCGAGCGGGAGTATCCCGCTAATGACGTTTCTCTTCTTCTTCATAGGAACGTCGTCACATCGCTTACGAAATTAAGTGGAACTTTAATCGCATCCGCACGAACGCGCGGGGAAAATCAAACCTTTTGTGCTTACCTTTCTTATCGCGGTAACGTCATCGCCATCGTCACACCGCCGCGAGACGTAACCGATCCGGTTACGTCGATTCCTCTGGGATCGTTACGGGTACGCATTATCCGTCTGTTGTTCTTATTTAATGTACCTACCCTATTGGAACTGAGATGTATATCTCGTATATAACCACGCGGAAAAATTGAAATAATGTTTATGCTGGAATATTGATCCCCCGTGCGCCTTTATCGGAGTATCCTCATTGCGAAGTCTCTCCTCGCTGTCCCTTCCGTTAGACGATATTCTGGATTTTCGAAGCTGCACGAGCGAGAAAGTTTGAAAAGTTTAAAACTAGGGGGGATCTGCCCGCGTGATATCGCAAATTTCGGGGAACGTGCGACTTATTTAAAGTTTCCCGTAGGTTTTCCGAACGGAGCCGTGATTTTATGCGTCTCGCTCACTTTCCGCTCTTACACTTCGGAGCAAAATTCATCGTGTTGCGTGTTCGCGAAAACCGCCGCTTTTCTCTCTCTCTCTCTCTCTCTCTTTCCCCAATAGATCGCGCGCGCACCCCGAATAATAATAACGTCGATTAATTAATACGACTATTGCAAATTTCGGCAAGCTTCATCATACCGCGATTAAATAAACTCTGTGTTGTTGAAAGAGTCCCTCTCCCCTCCCCCCTCGCCCCTGTCCCTCCCGGCCCGATCGGAAATTAACCCGCAATATGATACAATTTAACCGGGTACGTACACGGTTTGAAATCCATAATCAGCCGCGGCCCGCTTTGGTATATTTCTAATCACACAAATATTTCCAACAAACATCAATTAATTATCACCATAATTCGCTCGCGGGTTAATTACCTCGCGTATCATTCGACGGCTCGCCCGAATAAACGATATTCGCTGAAAGCCTAGCCAGCGATATATACACGCGCGGGATAAATATTTGTTCAAAGCGAACGCGGAACGGAAGGGGGGGGGGGGAACGAATGGAATTGACCTAGAAAAAAATGTCACATCGACCGCTAATTCGGAGATAGTTCGGAGCCCCTTCGACATTTCCGTGTTCTGTACTCGCGCAAAACAAAATAATATCAATTGTAATAACAATTATCCGTCACATCAATATAATTATTCATGAAATAATATGATATTGCACAATAATATAACAATGAAACAATTTAAATTGCAGCGTATCATCGGTAATGACAATCGAACGGTGCTTTATAATTTGACGTTATCCTTGAGAGATGCGAGCAGAACGGGTCGCGGAAATGAGCGGGGGAGGGGAGGGGGGGGAGGAACGGAGCGCGGGGAGAGGAACCGATAGCCGTTTGTGTGCAGCCGCATAATCAGGCAAGAAAAACCGATCCGACGTGCCCGAGCAAGAATATCTCGGTGGACGTTAAAAAATTCACGGGTTTCAATTTTCCAGAAACGTACGCGCGCGTTCGCGCTCGTGCACTCGTAATAAAGCCGGCCTCCGTCGGAGGAGGCGGAGGAGGTGGTGAGAAGGGGGAAAGGGACGATCCGGGCCCCGCCGCGTCGGATATCTTCCGCCGTAAGATAGAAATTTATGCTAAGCGCACTTAGGTAGTTAATAACTTAATAATGAAGTTCGGAGGAGAGAAATTTGATCGTTTGCATATTTCGACGCGCGCGCGCACGCGTACGCGCGCGCCTTCGGACCTTCGTCGGTATATATCCCCTAAATTAACCAAAATCTCTCGATGTACCAGTAGTTTTCGCGGAGTAATGAGGAAACTTTTCGGCGCATTATCCGCGAGCGTGTAAATCCCAGCAGGAGGCCCGGTGCGGTCCAACATCATTTAGCGCGAGCCGCCGGTGTACAAAGTTAACGTTTATCGCGCAATTTCGAGGAAACGAAATAACGATCGCGAAACGATTCCGGCGGACATTCGATTCGACGATAAATGAGCGGTGTCGTAGAGGAAAGAGGGAGATGTGAACATTAGATCTGTTCAATTAATTATAGATTTCGAATTTTTTATAAGTCAATGAACGTTAACGTTAAATTTCCGAAAGGACGTCATCGAATTTCGGAATCGCGGCTGCAGGATTAAATTTATTATTCCATTTAATTCTGTCTGCTCGCGAGTTTTTACTTGCTCCGGAGATCGGATTGTATTATATCGCATTGTATTATAGATTGATCAATATAACTTCT
The DNA here is from genome assembly GCF_000956235.1 of Wasmannia auropunctata. NCBI lineage: Eukaryota > Metazoa > Arthropoda > Insecta > Hymenoptera > Formicidae > Wasmannia > Wasmannia auropunctata. The sequence continues at coordinate 2,283,454 of NW_012026800.1, forward strand.
TTCTTTTCAGTAAATTGAAGAACCGTAATTTTTCGAAATTGCACTGATCAAAATGTTAAGTGTAACGTTGATTAATTAACACTGGCACGCATTGTTATCTTTCGCATTGACGTTTGCTATTAATTTTAATCACATTGTGAAACGAAGCGCACGAGGTAACGCGTGCCCGCGCGTGCACGCGCACACATCGCATATGGCTACCGTGTACGAACGTGTGTCCCACGTAAACGATAGAGGTTTTTGTCGCGACGTACAAGAGGTTTGTATATGAATGCTCCCGGCGAGTATTCCGCCGCCGTAATCCAGCGCATTAATTCCCCGTTAAATGTAACAGCACGTATGTGCGACACACTGTCCACACATCATTTGATCGCGAAATAACACACGTGCCGAAGAGGAGGGCACTTGAGTATCTATGGACGAATCAATAAACCAACGCTGCATTTTCGCACCGCAGATATGCGCCGAGGGGATAGATTCGAGTGGCTCGATTTTAACATAGCCACGCGAAATAAAAATACCTACATTCGTAATTAAACAAATGGAATAACTGCAGTAACGGCCGTGATACGCCACGCGCGCGCGCTGTATAATTGACGTGTGTATGTGTGTCGTTAGCCGGCGTGCATACCCTCATTTTTGCCGGGCGAACCCGGGCGTAACCCCGATACGGATACGTTTAATTAATTATGAATTTCCATGCGCCGTGTAAGAAAATCTGGAAATTTCGAGCGGGGGAGCGAAATTGCAGCAGCCGAAAGTATGCCGGGCGCGAATTAGGAACGCGAGCGATTTACGCGGCGATACACAGCGTTTTGGTAGAGCGATGCGGGTTAGCGAGGGGGAAATATTGTAACCGTATGCAAAAACTTAATTAACAGATGCGATTTAATTTCTATTTTTTGAATTTATGTTACTTTTGCGATTTCATTTACGCGAATACAGCGGCGACCGCAATTCGTATTATAATGCGCGTGCATTGCATACACGATCTTCCTTTAGACGTACCGTTTTTAATATACCTCGCAGCGCAGACTGATGCGGTTTCGAAAAGAAAAAAAAAGGAAAACAAAAAAGAGAAAATGTTGCAAAATTTCCGTTAATGCGCGGACGTACGCGAGCGTAGTCTCGCTCCCAAGAGTTCCATGTCCGACGTTGCCCGTTCGTGCCGCGCGGAACGTAATTTTTCCGACGTTTTTGATAGCGCGTGATGTAATTTCAAATTCTCGCCAAAGCGCGGAGATATATCGTCGTTATCTAACGTGGTTCCGCTTCATGGTGCGCCGTGTCGTAAGATGTGGCGTTATCTGCGACCATAACTCCCCATTAAACGTCGCGCTGGATGCGTGCGCGGAGTCCTGGCCCCCCTTTTTTTTCTTTTCTTTTCGCTTCCTCCGCCCCTCCGTGTTCCGTTCTTCCTTCCTCTCCTCCTCTTCTCTCCTCCATCTCTCACTCGCCCGAGAGATCCCGCATTTCCTTTCCTCCCCGCGGACAGTAACGATTTATGAACATATTTTCCGCGTATCACACGGCAAACTTGCCCCCCCCCTCCCTCCCCCCGGAATCGATCCCCCGAACAAGCGGCGGCGGCGGCGGCGGCGAGCGAACCAATGGCGTTCCCGCGATTTAATCTTCGATTTTACGCTATAATTGAATTTACGCGCGGGTGTGTTTCCGCTTTCAGAAATTCGGGGCTCCATGCCGCCTATAATAAACGAGAAGTTGGTGTACATGTCGGCCCGTCTCAAGGACACCGTCGTGATCCCCTGCGTGGCCTACGCCAATCCCACCCCGACCAACAGGTAAGGGTTTTTTTTTCCGATACACATAATCATGAACTGTATGTACTTATTAATATTACTGCAGGATTAATAAATTATTAATTATGTAGATTTGTTTAATACTGCTTATATATTAATGTTATAGATCAATAAATTATGTTTAATTCTCAATTAAATTTATATTATTAACGAATTTGTATAACCGGGGATATAGACGGTAGTCTCTTTCTCTCTCTCTCTCTTCGCGTATATACGTACCCCGGATCTCTCCGGAGGTTCGGAGCAGCGAAATCGTCCCCCGTCGTCCGGGGGCTATCCTCGTAGCCTGTGGTATTACCAATTTCGTAATTCCGCCCATAATTAGATTTTAAATAGCATTTTTCTCGCCGACCTCGTTCCTCGCGCGTCTCTCGTTCCTCTCTTCTCTTATCCGCCCTCCTCGAGGTGAAGGGAGAGGAGAGGAAGGGGAAGGGGAGAGGGGCGGGAGGCTTGCGTTACGCTCAGATACGCAATTAAACGGTAAGCAGGCATTTACTTTCTGCCGTGGCCCCGGCGCGATGCTGTTAAGTAATCTGCATACAAAGTATGGTACGCTGCGCTTGAATTAAAGGCGATGCTTGAAGATTAACCGGGCGCACTCCGTGCGCGCGAACGTCACACACGTCGCGAATGCGGAGATAGCGGCGCGGTCACGGAATCCATATATAACGGGCGGACGTCCCGGTGTGAATGGCAGTTAATAATGAAGAGCCACCGCGACGTACACGATAAATATTGACGATCCGATATTAGAACGAAACTGAGCGAGACGTATAGATCGGGTTTCAATCGCGCTTCCGATTTCGTCACGCTCGAGAACGACGTGTAAAATCAACCGCGCTAGTGAAATCCGCCTTGTGCTTCGTCGGTGCTGCACCACGCAGACAAGAAACGCAACTTTTCCACGAGAAGAAGCTTCGTTAATACAGTTTTTCGACGCGAGACATTAAAGAAGGCGAAGGCGAAGGCGAGTGTAAGTTAATTGGATAAAAATTTGTATAAAAGTCCGTTACCTTTGTTAGGAAGTCAAACTCGGCGGCGGGAGGAAACAAGGCTAAAACTCATTATCTAAAATAATACGTGTTACTGTGAATCAAACGCGCGTACGTTTAACAATGTTACGCTCCACGCTCTGTCCCGTCGTCGCGCGTTGCCGCGCCCCGACAGCGCCGTGGCGGGTGATGAGACTGATGAGGAAATTGGAATCTTTGTGCAAACAGACGGAACACGCGCGCGGTCGCGGACGCGATGCTCATTCGCGCTACTGTAAGAGACGCAAGCGCATCCCGCGTGTGTCTCTATTTTCCTTATATTAATGCTAATTTTAAACATAGATCCGCGGACGGAATATTCCGCGCGATATGAGTTCTACGCGCGCGGGAAAACGCCCACGGTCGGGAGTTCATCGACACTGTGATGCGCGCGGACTCCTCGCCAAAAGGCCGGACGAAGGCGGGAAGGTGAACCGAGGAGGAGGTGTACGAGAAAACAGTTTCGGAGCGGAGGATTTTCTTCTTCTCCGGTGCGCGCTCGCTCGTTCTCTCTCCCCGAGTATTAAATATTACGTTAACTCTCACGAGATACACCATATCCTTTTTCCGCTCGGCGCGTTATACCCACCCACGCGCTCGCTTGGATGTATTACATTTATCCCCGGCGGTGGAACGAGGTAAGAACGGTAAACGGGATAGCTTACGTACGTGTTCATCGGGACCGCGCGACTCACGTCGATGTAACACACCCGCGCCGGAGTAGCGCGACGAGAGGCGCTCTACGAAACTTGTTGCGTGGTGGGGGGAGCGTGTTATATTACAGCGGATTACGCGATTAGCAACTAGTTTGGTCCCATCATTGATGCCGCGAGCACCGTGCAAGGGGGATCGGGCGCGGTAATCAAACTCCGGGGTCGAATGGAAACACACGGTTATCCCTGCCGTGTCGTGGCGGCTAGACGCGTTTAAATAATTACGAGCGAGAATCGAACCGAGAGGGCGAACCACGCGCTATATAGGAACGCTTAAGAATCTTAAAGAGTCAGCGCTGCGTCACTCTTGCTTTATCGTCCGGATTTCGAAGGGAATTCCTCTTCGCTTCCTCTCTTTCTCTCTTACTTTCTCTCTTTTAGATCCCCCCGATCGATCTCGCCCTCGCGCCGAAAATGTAAAATGAAAATTTCAAACGTCGCCGGCAGAACATATCGATGGAACTTTGATCGTAAAATTTGTAGAATCGACGCCGGGTATAGAGCGACGCGGAGATTCGGGCTCGTGTGTACACGCGCACGCGTGCGTGTGATGTACACTGCATGCGCGCGCGCGCGCGCGCGTGTGCAACGCGTGCACATATAGAGCCGCCAATCTACGTGGGCGCGACGATAGTAGTCGGGGGGATGAACGAAGATAGTCGGAAGATATATAGACGTCGGGAGGGCTGTATGGGTAGCGCAAACAAACCGACCGCTGATTACAGAGACTGCTTCTGACAGCCCATCAAATATTCCGCATTTACGTATACGTCGACGTCACTGAGTATTCCATGCTTGTGTTCATCAACCGCTCGCGTTTCCCTCTCACCTCCTCTCTCTCTCTCTCTCGCTCGCCCGCCGTCCTCTTCTTCCACGTCGGCTCCCTCCTGCTCTTCTAGTCGTCTCTTTCGCAGGTTGATTTAGTCGACGGAAGAGAGCCCCCGAAGGGGGAGAAGAGGAAAGCTAGAGAAGCTGGAGATAGGGATAAGGGATATAGAAAAGGAGAGAGGAGGAAGAGAGAGAGAGAGAGAGAGACGGAGAAGAAGAAGAAGAGAAAGCTGAAGCGAGTGAAGAGAACGAGAGCAGACGAGAGAAGGCGAAGACGGAGAGAGGAAGAGAGTTTGAGGGTTCGTCGCGGCGCGGAGGCGCTCCCATCTCTCCGGGTTCCCTCGCACTCGAGCATCTCCGTATCCCATCTCCTACCCTCGCCAATTTCCCTCCGTAAATTCGATTATCTATAGGTATACGCCTCATCCCTGTGGCCTCCACTTCTGCCTCGGTGCCGCCGACGCGGCCGCCATCTCCGCCTCTATCCTCTTTGGTCTTCTCCTCATCGCCGTCATCCTCGTCCTCGTCATCATCCTCGTGCTCGTCCTCATCTTCATCGTCGTCGTCGTCGTCGTTGGCCTTTCACGTCTCCTCCCGGATGCGGAGTAAGCAAGACTCGGACCACTACGCTTTAGCGGATTTCTAAACCACATGGGGCCGATCATCGCGTAAAAGCGAGAGAGAGAGAGAGAGAGAGAGAGAGAGAGAGAGAGAGAGAGAGAGAGAGAGAGGGAGTGTGTATGTATGAGAGAGATGAAGAGACTAAATCGAGGAGTTATTCTGCGCGCGCGAGAGGGGCGATGCCGGGGCTAATGGCGCGTTACGAGCAATCGCGGAAAGATGAACTGGCTCCATTCGAGCCCGATAAACTTCCCGCAGGGCGATAAGGGATCTCGAATTGGGATCGATTTAGATGTCGACGGTATTCAGATTAGCGGCATTCGATTTGTATAATGAGTAATCTAATTTAATTAGACTAATTTATTTGAAATATTGAAAGGGTTTTGCATATTAATCGATTAATACGGAGACGTTAATCGACGTAACTTCGTATCATTAAAGTCATTGACGTTTTACCTTTTATGCTTTTTAACTCATTTCAAATGTTGTTTAATCGAGATATGGCATATTTAATTAAAATATACTTTTAGATTTGAGTTCCATTTTTACATATTTAAAAACAAGTTTTGCATTATTAAAGAAACAACGTATTTTTAACTCATTTAATTAGAGCGCGGAGTGCGTATGTTTGAAATGTATGTTTGAAATATATTCGCTTAATATTAAAAATTCATGTCAATCCGGTTATACAAATACATATGCAAGTTCGTTAAATGGTCGACGCGAGCAGATTCGGATCGCAAAAATGGCTGCAGCTTGAAATTTTCATTAGTGACTCCGTCGGCGGCACTGACGGGATTGATAAGATGATATAGGGGGTGAGAGGAGGGGGACGAAAAATATCACCGTCGAGATTTATATACTTCCCGTTGAAGAGCGCGCGAGATCCTCTTCCCTACATAAAATCTATCTCTTGCGCGTAAGCTCAATAATGTAAATAATATGCAAATAAGGATAATGCCAATAAATCTCTTTAATGTCGCTTAATTCCGCGAATTAATCGTAAAGAGATAGACCATTTTGTTCCCGGATTGACATGTTCTTGCGCGGACGTCGGCGCGCATTTCGCGTCGTACTGACCACCGATAAGGTCAAAGGTCGCGCGTGCTCGCCAAGGATCGATTGGATTATCCTGTTTGCCGAGGCTGGCTTAAATCGAGACACAGAGCGCCGCGCCGCGCCGGGGCGCCCCGAATTTTCAATTAAGATGAACACCCGAGAGAGATGGAGCCGGCGAAGTTATGCGTGATCTCGCTTTCTCGTGATATTCCCCTGGAAGATCGATTCTCCAACGGCGAGGAGTTGCGTTGTATACTCGCATAGTTATGCCAATAGCGTTTACAGCGTGCGCGCGCGCGAGGATTTTCCGAAGGCAAAAATCCTCCCGGCGTTATCGCGGAACGTCAGAGACAGGAGCTGAGCGTAGGAGAGCGAGGTGCGGGAGGAGGAAAGGTCGTTTGAATTCAGTTTCGGTCGATTCGTAAAAATTCACCCATTGTGCTTTAAACACTCCGGTCGGCGCGGCGCGCGACCGTCTGAATAATCGCGCGCCGACGGAATATCATTAAAATGCATGTTCTTGAAAAGTGAACGTTTTGAAAGCGCGCCAGGGCGTATCTCGCGCGCCGCTCGTCGGTATTCACACGTGTGGTACACACGCAGGAGCAGAAATATCGGGGAATATAGCCCCGGCGCCGCGGTGCAGGGCGGGTTACAATAGCGCGGGGGAGATGCATTCGGTCTTTCCCGATGAAACAATAGTTATTTTGTGGTAAGCGTGTGCGGCGGGGAGATACGAGTTTCGGACCGGCAACCGGCGGCGGCGCATACATGAACGCAAGTACGTTTTCGCGATCTCGTCGGTTAGGTAACTACAATAATAATATCGTCGCTTTGACGAGCGCGGGAAATGGTGTAATTTGCATATACGCATTTCTGTTGAGAACGCGCGCACGTGAGAGTCGCGAGCGCGCGGTGCGAATGCCGGAGTTTCCGCGAGTGTCTGCTTACACAGAGCTCGACTCTCTCCACTCGTGCGAATGTCCGGTAATGACGCGTCCTCGCAAGTGGAATCGAATCGAATTGGAAATACGCGCTGTACGTACGGAGAATCCTTGTATCTGTGCTTTTTCTCTCTGCCGTAGATGGTACTACAACAGGAATCAGCGGGAGGAACCGATCGAGGAGTCGTCGGGTCATTACATAGTGCGCGACGGCTCCCTGATCATCCAGAGCGTCGAGGAGAACGACGCCGGCTCCTACATGTGCACCGCTAGCAATTCCGAGGGCAGCGAAACTTTGGAGATCAGATTAACGGTGTCTGCGCCGCTGAGCGTGCACGTGCAACCGGCGATACAGACGGTCGACCTCGGGAAATCCGCCTATCTGGTAATCAATCACCATCGATACCGATTTATCCGGAAATAAATAAGGAGCCTGTCACTTGGAACGTAGCTATAATAGCGTAGGAACAACGTTTGGAGTGAGGGAGGAATGGTATTTCGAGAAATCCCGGATGTCGCGAGTAGAGTGTAAAAATGAATGAATACCATTAGAGCCTCCTAAATTCGATATTCATAGTCGGTTCTTACATTTAAGACCGTCTTAAGATATTTAAGTACAGTCTTAAGATGTCGTAAGCCAATCAAAGCCGTATTAGCATCTTAAGACATTACTTGGGACAGGTCTTACTTAGGTCTTTAAAGAACTATGAATATCGGCCCTGGATAACTTTAGACGATCTATAACTTGCGTCAGATTTTTTGTTGTTAAGAGTTGAATTTCATTGTGTTGTGTCTTTCGACGTATTATAATTTTTCAAACTATACTTCTCGTATTATGAATAGTCAATAATAGAATAGGTAAATTACAGAACGTCCGGAGTCTTTAAACGTTTTAAGTTTAAGAATACAAAAACGGCCGACAGATCGCTTGCAAATATCGAGCATTGTTATGAATATTTACCGCGGCGTTTTCAGCCGTCTGTAAATACCGTAAAGCGCTGTCGATGACGCGGGAAATGAATCTGTACGTGCCGGAAATTAATGCCGGCCGCGGTGCCGGGTGTGTGATTCGAATACATTTTCAGGAATATAGAGATCTGATTTTTCTCAAGAAGAGAGAACCCGAGTTTGCGGGTTTCGGAGAGACGAGAGGCGCGTTATTCTCTCTCTCGTTTCCGCGCGGCGCCGCGCCGGGCGGGTCCCTTTCTTGATTCTCATCAGTTTCTTCCGTCTAAACTCCTTTTGCAGACGTGCACCGCAAGTGGATTTCCGCAAGCGGCACTCTATTGGCTGAAGGACGGTCAGCCATTGAGAACGGGCGCCCGGGTGAGGACCGTCTCCAGCGAGCGTATTTCCGTGACGTCGGTCGCGAGGGAGGACCGCGGCATGTACCAGTGCTTCGTGCGGAACGAGTACGAAATGGCTCAAGGAATTGCGGAATTGCGCTTAGGGGGTAAGGCATTCTGGCTTCGCGTTCCGGATGTACAATAGTATATGTCGCGGCGCCTTAACATTTGGAAAGGCAAGCCCATAGTTATCATGCCATCACCCGGAAACTCGAAAATCTTAGAATTGTTGTGAAAGCAGCAATCTCTCCTTCTCTCTCTTTCGGTGTCGGAATATAATTAACATATTCATCTGTATTTTACGACAGAATTGTATTCCAAAATGACAGAATTATTACTCCAAAATTCTTCGTATAAATTCGCAAAATAGTGCACAATCGCTATTAGAATAATAAAACATTTTTTAATGACTGCCAATCGCCCTCCTCTGAGAATCGAGTTATTTTTATCGCGATGAAATCTTATATGTAGTTTAATTCTTTTAAATTTCTATAACATTACATTTTATAATGCTACAATTATTTGTCGAACTGGATAAGAGAAAGACCCTTGTTTACCGAGCCATCAGATTGAATGTTTTACCGTTAATACCGTTACTACTGTTAGAAACCCTTCTCCCATACGATCCGCGGCTCGCGTGCCATTTTATCGTAACGCATTCTCCATCAGGAGGCAGCACGGCTTCCCTGCAGGCTACGTGCCATTTTTGCGGGGAAGTGCCCTCATCGCTCTTCCGATTGTGCTTTACGGAGCGTGCTCCCATCTGTGGAACGATAATCGCGGTCTCGGTTTCGATTAACTCCGATTGAGTTTCGTTTGCAGCGGCTACAGCAGCAACAGCAGCAGCAAACGTATGCCAAATTGCATTACTTGACTTTAACAATTATTTTCTGTTACTTTATTTGGCAGCTTATAGCAACGCTAATTCTTACTTCATTTTGGAATTACATAAATTATAGATCATATCATCATATTAATCATATTATTTTAAATTATATAAATTATTTTATGTTTAATATAATATTTATAGTAATAAATTACGTCGTTTTTATCGAGATAAAGAATGTTGTTTAACGGTTTGAGAATGCGTATTTAACAATTCTCGTTCGCGCGTTTATTACGGGGCAAAAAAAAAAGAGAGTTTCGGACGAGCGATCGCGTGTTTGGCGAACTTGATCAGAAACTTGGTTTGCTCGCGGTTTGAAAATGTTGGTTAACGGCTGCGGAACTCGGTACATGTGCGGAGGAGGGCTGCCTGTTTGCGCAGCGTTTCCCTCCGTAACGTATTTTCCATCGGCCGGTCGTTTCGCCGCGGGATACGTGCCATTTTTGTACGAAAATGGCCTCGTTTGCTCTCCCCCGTTCGCGAACCCCCTTCCCTCCCCTCCGATATGAGACCTTCCACCGACGCGCATCAATGTCCGATGGACAACCGCACGACTCGCGAATTTGCCCCGGAATATAATAAAAGCGATTTACGATAGGTTTCACCGATAACATCGCGACCGGAGCATCGGACGGATCACATGGGTAACATATGACACCCGGAACACGTCCGGTAACTTAGAGCGCCCGGTGTGTTTCATGTGAAAAAGCTCTCCCTCTGGTATTATCGCTGGAATTTTTCGCGGGAAAAAAAACCAAAGTACAATTTCGCGCACGATTTATATTCACGCTCATTAATACCTATATAGATGATCCATTCTGTCGTATGAAATTCCATTGCATTAATAATTATATATATGTAGCGGCTACTATTTGTAATTAAATGTTTAACAACACGCTCGGGTTTGTACTCGGCAAGACGGTACACTATTTTCAATTAGATTTCGAGACATAACTCTGGACGCCAGTCCCCTCTCGCACAAAGCTTTGAGTTTTTATTTTACACCACTTCCACCTTCGGGGCGAGAATATTGCTGCTGGCAAGGGAGTGCGCGCTGAGTTTCGTGCCCTGTTCTTACGAGCGATTTGTACATTTCTGGAAGTTCCTACGGGCTTTCGCGGCCATTAACCTTTATACGGCCGGCATTTGGTAACTTTTATGACCTTTGAAAGTTTAAATTTTCTTTCGAAATCGCTTATAGCCCGCGCGCGCGCCAAGGCGCTGCCGTTTCTCCCTTGTCGGAAACAAGCGTACCGATCCGGTATACGTACCGTGTACAGTCTGTTTCCTCCCCTTCCCCCCCCTCCCCCGCCGTAATCCGAGTTCGGATATCACGCGCGAGCTAAATTACTACTTTCCTCCTTCCTTCTTATCCCGGTTTTCTCTTACCTCTCCCAGTAATTTTACCACTGAATTTCTGCTCGGACGAAAATGTGTCCGACAAAGTATTCTATTAAATCCAAGTTTTCAGATGTTTTCAATCGATGTAAGCGATCCCGAAAATTCATAAATCAAAAGCACAAGGTCTCTGTATATTGACATTCAAATATTTGTTAATAATTGGCTCAGAAGAAGGTTGATCTATCGGCAAACATTATTTTCATACGAGAGATCATTTTTTTTCCTAATATCAGAAAAATAATTAACCATCGAAATTACATCGCGAGGGAATAGTTGTGCGCTAACTTGTGCGTAACGTCAACAAAATGTCGACGCGTGCAATAATCGCTTTTCGTACCCGCTCGTCGTAATGACGCTCTGGTCGACGCCGGTTTACGGGCGGGCGGCGGATAGAAAATTAGTAATTTACGTCGTCCAAAGTTCGAAGCCGGGTGCCTATTACCTTGTCATTAGGATTCTTCCCGTCTCCGCGATTTCTAAGCTGCCGTAGTATAGAGTGTACATTAGGTTGGGATCGCCCGCAGCACGATAGGATAGTTAGTACCTACTACTACTACCCCCTGGATTTGCATACGCTAACGAGATTCCTGCGGTTTTGCCGATGCTTTGCATGCTAGCCGCGCGCGATTTCGCGGAGCGGCGCGACCGACTACGTCTATTTATTATGCGTCATAGATACGTCGAGGAAGAGGAGGGAAGGGAGGACGGGAGATGAAAGCCCAGAGTCCGCGCGGGAACATCTCGGCGAATTTGCGAATTTTACCGGCGGTTTCTGCCCCCGAGTGGAATTATGCGAACGTGATATCTCGTCTGTTACGATTTTAATGGCATTCTCCCGTTTCGACGGAGAAAGAGAGAGAGAGAGAGAGAGAGAGAGTGAGTGAGTGAGAGATTTACTTTGCTGCACTTGGGAAACGCGCAACCTCCGAAGAATATATATCGCTCGTGCAAATCACGTTTTATCGGTGCCGTTTATCCGAAACCGCTCATTGGCAACTCGCGTAAACTTCAATCCGGAATGCGATCCTTCGTTACCAGCGAAATTTTTTTTGTTGCCAACGAGCGCAACTGTTTTTTTTTTCGGCAGTGACGTTTCTCGAAATTTGGAGAAAACAAGCGCCGACGCGGCGGCCAACTAATATTAATTAGAGCAAGCAAATCATATTAATCTTCATAATTACACTTCTCGGAAAAATATTCTTTTTTCAACATTATATGTATTATTTCGGACGCGAGATTACAGAGACCACGACAAGAACTGCCGCCGCTGCGGCAAAAACAGAGATGCACTATTTGCAAAATTATATCTGATGCGCGATAAATTATATCTGACATGCGATAATACCATTTAATCGTTTATCGAGACGCTCGCAAAAAGCGACCGATATTTTTCTCCCGCGCTGTTGTTGACTCCGCGAGTATATAGGTATATCGGGGAAGTAAATTGTGCTTAATGCTGTCAAGTTTTTATTCCGTCTTTATTTATACAACGAGAGAGATTTTTGCCGCGATAACGATATATATCATAATATACGCGCGTTAAAGCGCCGCGCGCCGCGGTCTTAAACGTTTAATTTACGATTCCTGAGGAACGTGGAAACGTAAGATTTCTTCTCGCGCGCGCGCGCTCGCGGCGAGAGCGCCGGAATAGCGAGACGGAATAATCAGTCGGCCTAATTGTTAATTTACTAATGGCAGCTCCGCGCTTTTAATTATACACGAGCTCCGCAAGCCTGATATTTGCACCGCCGCGCCGAGTTTTCAACTTTTAACTATCGAGTTAAACCTGCGCGCTATAAATAAATCGCGCGACTTTTTCCCGCGCCCTTCTTTCGCGCGTTTCGCCCGAACAGAAATTGTAATGAGGATGCGCAAAAGGGAGAGAGCGGGAGGGAAAGAATGTTGCATCCCCTTGCGGAATTTAAGTTGTACCGCGTCTCTCTCGGCGCGTTTTGTCGGCCTCGCCGCCGCAAAGAAGCTGAAATATCGTCCTTATCATAAATATTCATCAATATCGATATCAATAACGCCGACGGCGATGAAGGGATTCTCTCTCTCTCTCTCTCTCTCGCGCGCGCGCGCACGGATGAATACGAAAACTTTCATCCGCGGTAAAGTTGACGTTTTCTCACGGCCGGTATATATCCGCCCAACGCGCGAAGTTTACGAATTTATCATCGCGTCATTTTAGGAAACCCACGAAACGAGTGCCGCGTGCCACGAAAGCGGCGGGGAGCTTTATCTATTTATTTCGTCACGCCGTCCCCGGTCTCGCAATCCGTCACAACACAATTGTCGCCGCTATTTACCGAATTAATCATTTTAATGACAATGTTTTTCGCGCTTTCGACATTATTAATAAAGTATATCGTTCCGCGTATTATCGGGTTATTCGTCTCTATATTTAGACGATTTGTAGATAACTTCGCGGATCGATGGGATATTGCGATTGGCATAGTTTTTTTTTATTTGGATTATTTTTAAATGGCTTTTCACGATAGTCGACGAGAGAGAGATATCGTCAGGTCGCGAACTTAAATTCGTGATGGTTCGCTTTCACGTTCGACAATCGATTTGGACGTACGTATAAAAGAGAGGAACAAAAAAAAAAGAGCGCCTGAAATATATGGACGCGCACGGCTGTAGCGCCAGCGCGTTAGACACGGTGAAAAGGCGCGGCGGCCGAAGAGGGAGACGGCGGGGGAGGGAAGGGGCCCCAGGGACAAAAGAGGGGGGGGGGGCTGAGGGTACAGCATTTGGGAAACTTTGGGCTATGCGTAATCTCGCTCCTCCCGTTACGTCTGTTAACAGAGATCGCGCCGCAGCTGGTCTACAGGTTTATCGAGCAGACAATGCAGCCCACTCCATCGGTTTCTCTGAAATGCAGCGCCGCGGGTAATCCCACGCCGCAAATTTCCTGGCTGCTAGATGGATTTCCGCTTCCACAAAACGACAGGCTCCTGATTGGCCAATATGTGACCGTATACGGGGACGTAATATCGCACGTTAATATCACGTCGGTGAAGGCCGAAGACGGCGGCGAGTACGAGTGCATCGCCAGCAGCCGCGCCGGCGAGGCGAGGCACTCGGCGAGGCTCAATATCTACGGTGAGTCAGCGCGAAAGACAGCGGGAGTCAGCAGTCCGATATACGGTTTTTTTTTCCCGTAATTAGAGATATCGCGGGTGAGTCGCGATTATATATATAAAATCGGTTTCGCGGTATCTGGTGTTTCAACCTCGGCGTCATTTATTTATGTCGCGATCAAACGCCGCTATTTATTGAATATCGAATTTGCAGTTTAATCAAATCCAAAGGCGTCAAAAGAGTCTCTTTCTCTCGCGCGGCGATATTGAAAATTTGTTGTATTTTTTTTTCCCCCTCCGCACGACTCCGCGTGTCCTTCTCTCTCTCGGAATCGAGATAGCCGGAGTAGATTTCCTGCTGGAAATTTATAACTTTATGCTGTTTCGCGTGGCTGCAGCGTAACGAGCTTTACTGCTTTCTAATCTCAGGACTGCCATACGTCAGACCGATGTCGCCCGTTTCGGCGGTCGCGGGGAAGCGGCTATATATCAAGTGTCCTGTAGCCGGTTATCCTATTGAATCGATAGTGTGGGAGAAAGGTAAGCATCCGTGCGTCATTTCTGTTAATCCCCCGACCGAATACGGGGAAACGGGGAAGAGAGAAATTTCGCGTATACGTTTATTCAATATTTCCATTTGCGGCGAAAGGCCGCACGTTAAAAATCCGTCGTCGATCTTCCCCATCGCATTGATTGACTCGTTCCCCCCCCCCTCCCCTTCCCCATTCGTAACGAGCGTGTTATACAATTTATCGCGCAATTCATCGAATTTATCTTTACACGCGATTTTTACAAAATCGCTTTTGCAAAATTAATTTACGCGAACCGCGTACAGGGTCAAACCTCGAGGGTCGAAAATGCGAAATATTTGCGCGTCTCTCGCGGAAACCAAAGTACTAGCTATAGTTTTAACGGGTGTCCCAAATATTCTCGAACGCGTAGGAGCCCCTTTAATCGATGCCTGAAACGTTGTTATCGCAGGGGACGTAAAACTGCCTACCAACATGAGACAAAGAGTCGCCAACGGCACGCTGTTCATCGATACCGTGCAACGCAGTGCCGACGAAGGCACGTACACATGCACTGCCAGAAACAAACATAATTTCACGTCGCACCGCTCGGTCGAAGTACGTGTTCTAGGTAAGTAAACGCTAGCCAACAGTTTCCGCATAATTCCCCGCGATATTGAGCACCGGAATTTAAAGTGTTCGTAAAATTAGCATTCGAAAATGAAGAGATTGCTTTACGTGCGCGCGCGTCCCGCGGACGAAATGGAAACGATATATCGTCTCTTTGCCCTCCCGAAGTGGGGAAAAAGGTATTCCGCGCGGCCTCGCCACCGAGATAATAATTTCTTACGACCGATACTTTTTTAAAAGTGCAGCAATATTGTTCTTATATTTAATCGACGGGAATTTTTACAGCACGGGATAACTCCATTGCCCGATGGTTTACAAGTAAAATAATGTAACATCTATTTTTTGTAAAGATATGTATTTTACGATATGTTTATTTTAAATTAGGATTAACCGCAAAGAGAGGATCCACGTAATCTTCACGTGAAGGATTTTAGCAGGAAGTTTCGCTCGCGAAATCTGTCGTTTTCGATATTTGCCTCCGCGATATATCGAAGGGCGATTATGGGTATCAACGCGGACACACGTTAATATGCATTCTCCCTTTGTCGAACGTATTAACTATCCATTGCCCGTCGTCCCGTCCGACTGTATTAATTGCAGCCCGTTTATACATAACGTGCGCGGCATGCAACGTTTGACGCGCGTTGCCGATTTTATCTTTACATAATGTTTCTATTAGGTTCATCAAGCAAACTCTATATGGTGCCGTTGTTTGACGTTGGGCAGGATTAATTAGTGCGGGACAACATCGACCCGAGTCTTCGGTTTATCGCATTGCGCATCGTTCCCTCGGAACACATACACGGTGCTTTTCGCACGAGGGAAGATCGATCCTATCGATTTATCGATCGCGCGTATTTGCCTCTCGCGAACCCGAATGCGAGAGTTGCGCGAAAATTAGGGTAGAGGGTTTTAGCGTTTACCGAAGGAATATATTTCATCGAAAATTTTTTTTTCACGTCGGACGATTGCGGGGTGTAGCGCAATTTAATCTTTTTCGGTTTTGATCGACCGTTTATTCCTATATCGCTCGGCAATTACGGTCATATAATCTGGAAGTATGAAAAGAGAAACAGGAAGGATATATATATCCTGTTTAGATTTCTCTGTTGAAATGCGAAGCACTGGGCAGTTTTTCAGCTCCGCCATGGATTTGGAAGCTTCCCCGAAATTGAGTGGAATTTTTCTCGAGAAGAAACAACTTTTTTATATGTATATATTTATTTTTTTTAAACTGTGATACAAAAAACGTGCGCATTATTGCGCACGTTTATACATATAAATGATATATATATATATATATATATATATATATAATGCCCCGGAAATTGCGCTGGAAACCCAACTATTTTCCGTATTTTTGCCTAACGTTTAATGTTTAATATCGAATAATAAACATTTTGGGAATAAACATTGGATCGAGTTACGGGTTAAATCACGAAATGAAACTATCGTATTGCGTTATTATTATACGCGGGACTCGTTCGATATGAAATTAAACGAGGTATGTTTCGCGCGGGATTGGAAAACAAGCGGCGTTTTTCTTGGAAAAATCGCCCGTGGCGCGCGTCCCTCGCGTCAGGCGCGATTTCCGGCGGCGTCACCCTCTGCGCACCGCGCCGCACACGCGTGTGAGACACACACGCGCGCGCGTGTGACGGGCGCGGTGCGCGCCGCGCGTGCTGAAGACGCGTCCCGGAAATATGACCTATGCACAGAGCACAGCACCTCACTGCATCGCTCAAGCATTCCTCCTTTGCACGCGCTCGCCTAAACTCTGCTCTGTTCTATTCCACAGTATATTTTTATGTACTCTCGGCGTGTACTCATGTACATAAAAATCCAGCTGCCACGTATGTACGTAACGTATTGTACATAAGACAGACGACGCGACGTACTGCGTGCAGATGTTGCACGGGGTATTACCGCAAAACGTCTTCTTTCGATCGTAACGCCGCTCTATACCTCCCTTACGTGCAATGCACACGACGCGGGGAAGGAACGACGTGCGCGGTTTTTTTTCCTTCCCCGTATAACATCGCGTGTAACGGCAGTTCCGCAATGAATTCGTAATACCCCGTGAAACAGTGTATAGAATTAAATTATAGGTATTTAACGAAACAGCCCGAATGGTGATCGCAGGATCCGTTCAGCCTTGCCGGCGATGAAACATTGATACAGCGTGTAAACGGCAATGTCGAACAACGTTTCCTTCGCGCTCTCTCCCGATCTGCCCTGAAATTTTCCATTAAACGCGCGTTCGTTCCGCGCGTGTATCCCCGCGAAGTTTGTTTCGTTCTCTAAATACTGATGGGAATTTACCGCGAAGGGAGAGAGTATTGCGCACGGCAGACTGAATATTCTGTTGGAAAATCACCGGGCGCGATTGCCTTTCATTAAAATTGCACACGTTCTTTCTCTCAACTCCCCCCCTCCCCGCTGATGTCGATCTATAGACGTAACGAGGCAATGTCCTATAAAGAGCGGTACCCTCGCGTCGCGACACCGCATACGTTTACGCCCGGTTGTTGCGGTTATTTTGAAAGCTCGCGAAGCGAAAAAAATCCGTTTGCGCACAGAGAACATGGTGTGCGACGCGTGAAAAATGAATTTGCGGTCGAGGCGAGACGGAAAGTCGAGATCGCGTGAGAATTGCAATTACCACCCAAGACGGACGGTATTTCCTCGCGCTCTCCCGCGCGCGCTTGGCTGACGCGCCAGTCTTTCCGATTTCCGCCGTGTCAAGACGAAGTCGAAGCCGCGAGAAGAGGGTGGATCGATTAATCTCGCCGCATCTCGGCGCATCGAATCCCCCCGGCTTGCCGGTTTCTGACGTATGCCGTATCGGACGCGCGGGGGGAGGAGGGTTGCTCTGCACCCCACCTTCCGATCCGCGCCGCGTTGCTGCCGGGAATCGGAGCGCGCCGCCGCTTTCTGAAAAATTGCTTCCCCGCTCTCAAGGCGCGCGTCTGGCAGCGGCGCGGAGCGACGATTACGACCGTTTATCCTTCCGCAATCCTCCGACAACCGGAATCAATCCGCCTCCCCCTCCCGCCCTCCTCCCCGTCCCCCTCCCCTCTCCTGATGATACTCCCGAACGACGATTCTCACACCGTGATTCTCTATAGTGATTCTGAACTGCTTTGATGGAATGCCACCTTTGTCTGTATTGTTCTTTCAGTGCCACCTAAAATCACGCCTTTCAGTTTTGCTCGCGATTTAAACGTAGGGGACCGTACTAGCGTACAGTGCGTAGTCGTGACCGGCGACCTACCACTGACATTCACGTGGCTCAAAGATAACGTCCCGATCGAGACGGTCAGGACGTTGCCGTCGTCGCAGGATGCGCCGTCGGGCAGCGGCCGCGGTCGGTCGCCGGCCGGTCCTGGGATGGACGCGATGATTAACGGGGGGCCCCCGAAGCTGCGGGGCCCCGCCACCATGACCATGGCCTCCGGCCCCTCCGGGCATGACGAAGCGTCCTCCTCGTCCCAGAGAAAGAGCATTACCATCGGGATACATGACGCTTTTACCAGCGCCCTGAGCATTAGCACGATCGCACCCGCGCACAATGGCACGTACACCTGTCGCGTGACCAATGGCGCTGCAACCGTCGCTCATTCTGCACTCCTTCACGTCAACGGTAAACGCACACCGTTGGTGTAATCGTACGGTTCCGTGTTCCGGAAATCGGTTTACTTGGCGATCATTTCGCGGTCTTCTTGTCTTCCCTCTTTTCTCTTTCTTTCTTTCTTTCTTTCCTCCTCTTGTTGTCACGCGTCAAGAGAGAGGCGCGCCCGCGACGTCCTCTCAACGCCAAATACACCGGCATCGTATTTCGGAACACGGAGCCAACCGGGTCGGCGCTCATCGGGATGCCAACGACGACGTGTCGGACGAGAGGGTGGAAGAGGGGGTTACGCGGTAGACGCGGATGGATTCGCGCCACGTCTTGCGGAATAAGATCGCGTCGGCGACGAGAGGCCGGATTATCATTGAGATTCGCGAGCCGAGGCGTCGCTCTCGTGATCGGACCGGACTGGCAATTTTCCAGTTCGTTGGCCCTGACTACGGCGATGGCGATGGAAAGTAGTAACTGATTGATCGGCACGTAGGGAAACACACCGGTGCCGCCGCGCCAGCCGGGCCGTCGTTTGTGCCCTCCGCGCCGCGACGATCGATCAATCAGCGCGTCCGGCCTCGCGCGATGCGTACCGTAATCAATTTTGTTTTACCTCAAGGAAAAAAAGAGGTAACGCGCCCGCGCCCCTGTAAATCGCTGTCGGCTCTCGGAGGCGCGATTTCTAAAGCGGATTTCTCGAGGGGGCGTGTCTCGCGGTACAACGTTTACGTCGTCGCGAAAAGAGAGAAGCCTCGTCGTCGTTCGCCGACCGTGTTTTGAGCGCCGATTGCATTCCGGCTCGTCCGCCGGGATGGTCTTCGATCTTTCTTCGAGAGATTTGAGATCATCCCCCCCGACGTGACCGTTTCTGCTACACGCTAATCCAAACTGCACGCGTACCGACGCGCCGAATCGGTGGGATCCTTCCCACGGAGGATTCCGAGAGGACATGGGGGGGGGAAAAGAAAAAAAGAGAAGAGGAAAGGAATGAAATACCCGCGGCGCCGCAACACCACACCGATTCGGCGCGTTGCCAGCTTTTTCTCAGATTACTTTCGATTTTGAATCGTTCTCTCTTTCTTTCATTCTTTCTTCGTCCTGCACGCGTTTCTCTTTGCACGCCCATCTGCACGCTTTGATCGAGTTTTCCTGCAACCACTGTCGATATATACCTATGTGTGTTATACGTACTGTATACTATCTTGGCAATGTCTTTGGCTCCCCCTCTGCCCCCCCCCCCACGTATTAGCGTTATACGAGCGGCCCGCAGCAACTTGTCCAACTCATATTGATTCTCTGAACGTCATGAATTTTTTATCCGAAATCAAGCAACGATAGAGTAAAAGGATGTATTTGAAGGGCTCGCTGCTATGGTGAGCTAACCCACATTTTATAACAACGAAGAAAATGAAGTTTAAAGGGCTCTAAAGTTAGTGATGAAAGAAGTTTAGAATTCATTTTTTCTCCCTCATTACAAAATGTGGGTTAACTCATTATTGCAGCAATTCCTTCATTTATTTTAGATAACCGAATATGTTTTTTTAAAAACTGTTTTTTTTAAACTAACAAATTTATATATAATACGTATAAAAGAGACAAATGAGAATTACGTAAATACATCGGAAAATTGGACATTTACGGCGTCTAGCTGCTTGTATAAACGTATTTATTATAGTATCGACTTCTTAGACACAACACACCGTGACTGCGACATCGAGAGGTTTCGCGAAAAGATGCGGGAGCGCTCGCGAGAGCGAGGCACGAGACACGAGAGATTTTCGTTTTGGCGAAAGTCGAAATCTCGATGTCGCAGCGAGACCGTAAAACTATCGTATATACTGGTTTTCCTATTCGCACACAGGTGTATGCATCGTCCAGCATTGGTATTCAAGAGACACGAGTAATGTTTTTGACTGAATATATTACATTTGCCTATATTTCTCCTAGTATATTCTCCACACACGCATATATATTTATATACACACAGGAGATCGCTGTTAACGACATTTCTGCGATATCCCGTAGAAGACGTATATATTTTTATACGTTTTCGTATTCTCTTTTTTTTTTTCTACGAACGTACTCTCATTATACACACACTCTGTTACTCATTACTGTGTTGTATGGTATCACGTTTTTTGAGCGTTTTTAATGACGGAAGTCATCATTTTATTAATGTAGCAAAGAGTTTTATGATAATGTGTTTAAGCTCGAGGTATATCATATATATACATTGTGTAACGTCGTTTTTTCACCATCACTATATTGTTACGATATTATTATTGGAGACTGTAGTGGTATATTTGTATCCAAGGGGCATCCGACCGCGGGCGAGAGATCTCTGAGAAACTTTCGGCCAAGAGTGCGGTGTACGCGGTGATCCTTCTGCATGCACGCGAGTTTTCTGTCAAAGGGGAGGGAAAAAGAAGTGAGAAGTGTGCATGACTTGAATTACGAATACTGGCGTTGTTTCGCGACGTCGACGCACCCAGAGATCTCTCTCGCGGTCCTTAGATCTTGTTTCCACTTATTTGAAATTTCGTCTATACGGTAGGGGCTATATATACTCGGTAAGTAAGTCTGCGATACGCAACCCGAGAGAAAGAGGAGTGTATACACGTCTTCGAAGGAGAGAAACGTGCGTGTGCCAGGTGTCTCATGCCGGATGAGCGGTCGTTATGGCGCATCTCGCCAGGCCAGGATGTCGCGATGTGCAGTGCGGCGCCTACCCCGCGCGCGCGCGCGCGCGCGCGGGAATCTCTTTTCTCCGAAGGAAGAAGCGGCAGGTGCCTCCGCCAAGTTTTTCCACGCACCGCGCGAAACAATTTATTAACGTTTTTCCCTGCCCGCGTGCGGGAGAGGTGGACGCAGGAGTGGGCCGGGCTTATTTCTAAACTTCGCCGGTCTCCTCATAAAGACACATCGGTCGACATTAACAGTTATGCTCGCTCGTAAATGTTCATTTTCCCCGAGCTACACCGCCGCTGCTATACGCGCCACAGGCGTTATACTCTCGGCGGGCGCGTTACGTACGCACGTAACGCCGCCCGCCCGATATTTATGGCCGTGCCACAATTTTCCGCGGACCTTGCCGCGCACACATCGCGCGGTGCGAGGAACCCGCAGGCGTCGCGCGTGTTGCACCTGTCCTTCCCGCGCGCCAGGCAGGGAGGAAGAGAAGAAGGTAGAGGAGGAGGAGGAGGAGAAGGAAATCACGCGGCGGAATGGATCGGAATAAATGGAGGGTGAGTTTATCGAGTTTTCCGCGATGTTACCGCCCAGGGATTCGCCATTTACGCGACGTCCTTGCGAGTTGTCGCTTATCGAGCCGGAAGAATGAACCCCCCCGACGCGACAACGCGTAAGGTACGCGCGCGCGCAAGCCGCGTGATTTCGGCGAACGAAACCTCATCTCATAGTCAAACTGTGTGCTGCGATTCGTTAACAGGTATAAATATTAGCCAACGACAAATAAGGGAGGATGACTTACAAATAGGGGAAGTTGTTACACATCGGTGCCTCTCGCGGTAACGTGGTTCCATGCATTTACGGTGTAAATCCTCCCCTCCCCCTCTTTCCGCAAATCGCAAGTCAGTCGTGACGCACATGCAGAGACGCCGGTTCGAAAGACGGGGAAAATCCTGACGATCGATGACGCGCCAATAAAAAAATAAAAATAAAAAACGCGCCCAGCCGCCCAAGTCCGCCGCACGAGGTGCAAATACTCTCCATTATCATGTCACAACGTAACGTTTATAGTTCCGCCGCGGATCTCGCCATTTTTTTTCGGGGACGGTGTGATGGAGGGGCAGCGGACACAGCTTATGTGTACGACGAGCCAGGGTGACCAGCCGTTCAACATCACGTGGTTGATGGACGAGAAACCGATTCAGGTCAGACCGAGCGACGGTGGTACATCGGTGTCGTCGGTCCAGACCGCCGCCGCTGCAGCCGCCGCCGCTACCGCTACCGTTGAGACCAGCAACGGCATACAGATAAGCGACTATCCGCCGTTTTCCAGCATCCTGACGATAAATAGCGTCAGCGCTAGCCACAGCGGCAACTACACATGCCAGATCAGCAACGTCGCTGGCCTGGCCGAGCACTCGACCAGCCTCTCAGTCGCTGGTTGGTGTCCCGAGAAAAATTGACGTAGTCGTAAGAAAAACTGTGTACATAAAGCGTCCAGAAATAAGAACCTTTCCCACCCCCTTTTTTCGCTATCTCCCCATCTTTCTCTCTATTTTTCTGTTTATCTGTCTCTCTATCTATCTCTTTGTCTATCAGTCAATCTATCTGTCTATCTCTATCTCTCTCTTTTTTCTCTCTCTTTTCTCTCTTTCTCTATTCCTTTTTCTCGCACCCTTCGTCCCACTTTTCTTGTGTATAGGTGCGTATACGCGTATATGTATACGTATATATATACAAGGTAGGTATACAGTTCGTATCACAGTGCAGAATTCGAAGAAACGTCGAGCAACATTCAGTCCTCGTACTTTTTTTTCCCTTTTTTTTTTATTCAATCCGTTCCTGTGTTCCGGGTTACTCGGACGACTTTTCCCGAGCCGTTGATGACATCCCTCGAGAAGGGACGTATACGATACGTATAGAGAGTCCCCATTCGCCCGGATCGTAATCTTATACGTTAGTATCTGACTCCGCCAATTTGACACACCATTCTTCGTCTCTTGAAAAAGTTTCTCTCTTTGAGAGCATAAGTTAGACGAATCATAAAAATTTATTTCACTCTTGCTGGTTAAAAGTGCTCGCTACAAAAGAGTAAATAGTTTTATTCGTGAAATATTTGTAAGAACCTTAAAATCGTTTGAAATTGCGCGCATTAAGAGCACGTATACGAGAATTCGCGTCGAGAATACTCTTTTATGTATTCTTATATTTTAGGAAATATTAAAGATTGACAAAAACGTTAAAGATATCGACAGGTATAAATAAGGTAAATAAACATTTCAACATGGATGTATTTTAAGCAGTAGTTCCCATTTTATGCAGTATAATTATGCTAATTATGAGCGACGCCCAATAGTGGAATATCATACTTTTGTTAAAATTATCTTCTCGCTTATTTTTTATTTTAAAAATATGTCATATACACATGAGAAACGGAAAAAGAATAGTAATTCTGTTGAAATCTATCGAATTTTAATCACCTGACACATCTAGAAAGTCGGGAAAGTGATTAATCAGCAAATCGGCTGCGGATCGTGATGCGACAATCTGAAATAGTTTTCGAGGATTAATTGTTAATGGGAGGGTTTCGCCGGATTTAGTTCCTGTAGTGGTTTCGGCACTCACACAACGGCGGGCGCTGAATATTTTATTCACTCTCGTCTATTTCGACTCAAACGCCACGGAATATCAAAAGATTCGTACATTTCGTACGTATATACGGCTTCCACATATTACCTTACGTACCGGTACGTAATGGCGGTCGCGCTCCCCTAATGCGTATAAAATACGACGGGATTGCTAGGTTTTCGACATCTGAAAGCCATTAAAGATTTTCCAGCGAGTGTCGCGCGGCAAAGGAATTTCCTCAGAGCGAAATACGATCCCTTAACCTCGGCGGAGGTTATACGCGCGTAACAAATTGAAGGACGAGTGTGCGGAGCCGCAGTCGCTTTTTCAAGAATAAACATCAAAGGCGTAAGTAATAATAGTAATTGGTCATTTACATCTGTGAAATAAAAAGAAAAAAGAAACGAAAGTTAACTCTAATGGTTCAGTTTGACGTCGCAGTCGCGAATTTTCAACAAATTCAGGATATAAGATTCTAAACGGATGAAAAAGTTTTAAATATCCTGTCTGCGCGGCGATATGAATCTTTTACAATCGAATTTCTCGGTCCATTATGCTCATATGTTCCACGGGAGTACTGCAGCATACTGCAGCCGTATTATAGGGTACACACCAGACTCTCTCGCAATATTTGCCAAATGGAACGCAACGTTCTCCCGAGTTCGCTTTGTGTTCTTCATGCAACTCCGGAATACACCCGAGCGCGCGGTGCAGTGCACTTTTCAGTTTCATGGTACTGTAATACCTTTTGCCGCCACGCGGCTTACGATCAGCACATACGTATGTACGTCTTAGCGCATACATATGTACATCCAATTTCAGCGCCCTCTTATTCGTGCACTGATATTTTTCTGGCGTTATTTCGTCTTGATCGCGTTACGTGTATATGTATATCCTATACAATTTACGTCCGGATGTGTATTACTCGCATCCGATTCCACTCCGTCGTATAAATATTCTCCCGCGGCACTTGTCGTCTGGTCGTACCACTCGTACTCGGCCGCGCCAAATAAATCCGTTACCACTTACGCGCGCCGGCATACCTCACACGTCTAGTCGCACTACTTGCGCGCGCGGCCGTGTATATGCTCGTCACTATTTACGCTTGGACATATGTCTGTTCGTATCACTCACGTGTGTTTTCGGACTTCACGTTCGAGGGAACAATTCGGCGAAAAAATACCCATTAATTGTCCTCGTTACTTATTCGAAATGTTTTTCTTTTGTTTTTAAGCGCATAAAAACAAGACGGCAGAGGAGGAAAGATAAATCTGAAATCGAAGTCGCGCTATCGAAAGCAATACCTGGCATGGCGCCGCCATATCGCGATTTCTTTCGTTTATCTCCGAGGATAGAGAATTTTTCGTTTGCCGTTGCAAAAGTCGTGGATTTCACGCAGGCAAGGAACACGCTCCGACGACACGGGATCGTGCAGTAGACGACAGATGTATCGCCGACTTTACTTGTTTGCATGCTCGTCATCAGCGAAGAGATAATTAGATTTTCATCGAGATCGTTATTAGAACTGAGGCAGACGGTTCTGTATTTGCGGAATTTTAACGAGGATGATATATATATATATATATATATATATATATATATAATATACATATATATCTTTTCGATAAGTGAAGCGTAATTCAACAGTAGCGCACACGGCCTATTCCAGAGTTCCGTTGATCCGGCGTGCCGGGTAAGGCCCAAATGTAAAATGTATTGACTCTTGATATCGTTTCCCCTATATTTTCCGTTACGTTCTTCCGCAAGCAGCATCGCTGATGAGAGATCGATGTAGAGCCTCTCGAAAAAAATCGAGATATCTCAGGTCTTGAGCCGTAGAAGTATTATACCCACGTGTGTTGAGATTCTATTTTTTTTTCCAAAGGACGTGTTTCCGCGAATGTGTATTAACTAAGTAGAGTATCGTAGCGAGTTGATATTATTCGAGACGTTGTGCTAATGTAATGCAACAATTGTCTATGACACGGGTGTGCATAAGCATGCATTCGCGTAGTTAACCTGTTTCTGGTTTTTACGATCCCTCTCATTCTCCCCTCTTCCTCACCCCCCCTCCCCCTTGCCCCTTTTTTTCTGCGAGAGCGGAACTTGGAATGACGATGGAAGAATGTAAAAGTGATACTCTCCTCCTCACTTACGTGTTCTTTCTATTTTCTCTCGTATCATTACGGTACATTGCCACGGTATCGTTTGCGTTTGTCGTTGTCTGGGAAGCATTTTATATTACATCCGTCTCTTACGGCTCTGTTTACTTGGAATGGTGCTTGCGTTGTTACGTTCCTTATGATAATGACCTAAACTTTGCATTTTTGCATGATATTACGTTTCATATACTCGTATACTATATTATGTGTATTATATTTTCTCGACATATATTTATATAGTTCAATTTATTATACTAACTACTCTCATGTCTCTTTTTATAGACGGACAGTTTTTTCTTTTATTAAACTACCTCTCTTCCCTTTTTATATTTTCCTCCCTTTTAAATCGTATAATATAATTATTCTATAATTTCTCTCTGGATTATTTAATTAGAGAATCTTCATTTAAATAGATTTAATAATAATTTTTCTCTCTTTATCAAAGATGCATGGTGCTGTCCTTTATTTTCGATTATCTTCCTGAATTTATTATTTTCTTGATACATATGTTTCATTGCCTGAACTCCTAATGAAATTAAAAGTAGATAATTGCGGCAAAATCCATTCTCCGTTTATTTTCATACATAACATATATACATAACATCGTCAATTCAAGTAATTTAGTCGTAGCCTTAATGGATTCCGTAGTATTAACACTTGTTATACAATTTTCAGCGAATTCGTGTAAGTATTATAATCCAGTTGAAAGAAAGAGATGCATGCATTTACATGATTATTAACACATTAGGAAGAAACATTAATTTAGTTATATCGCCGTTGGTATTCGTCACCGTTTATATCGGCGAAGCGAGGTATCGATCCGGTGTTTGAATATATAGGGAATGACTGTTCAAATAAATAACCTGTCATATCATATATATTTTTAGACCGAATTGATAAAAGATAAAATCGTGGCGCGGGGCGGTGAAATGAAAATCGATACCGTTTGACGGTTTTACATGATATTATCTTTAGGAAATAACGGGATAACGCCGGGATAAATTGCGTATTACTCTCAATATTCCGCAAATTAAATCAAAAGGAATTTGTAATAAATTCATAATATAGCAATGATTACAACATTGATGTACATTGTTCTTGTTTTTAGCCGTCATGATTGTTTAATTATAGGAAATGTAGGATCCTTGTTAACGTACATGCGCGAGAGAGTACCGTCTGGCTGTGTGTGTGTGTGTGTGTGTGTGTATGTGTGTGTGTGTCGCGAATGTGTCGCACCCCGGGGCCCTCGGCCCGGTCGTTACCTCGGATTTTAATGGTCGTGTTTGAAATTTTTTTTTACGGCGTCAATTGCGAATTCCCGTGAAGAAGCCGATAGACGAACGGTGACGGAAACGAGAGGCTATCGCGTAAGATTCTGGCGGATACGAATTCGAGCGAGTGGAAGATTCTAAGCCAATCGGTTCTCCGTATTTTTAGTACCGCCGAGGTGGACCGTGGAACCTATCGACCAGAACGCGGTTGTAGGTCACGGCGTCTCCATCGCCTGTCAGGCCGAAGGATTCCCCATTCCGACTGTGACTTGGAAGCAATCTATCGGTAAGTCACGACTCCTTAAAGGTGGGATCCCGGAGGTTCGAGCTCGCCCTCCCTTCGTCCCCCCTCTCCCCTCCCCGGACCAACGTTACGAGGGAAGATGTATTACGTCTCTCGGACGTGGCGCGAGAAATGAGAACGCTCATTCGCACCTGATCTCTCTGGATAGTAAAATGGATATATTCCTTAATAGAGGGCGAGCTGTCTCTCAATTTTTAATAGAAGCCATTAACCGAAATAGCTAATATCTCGCGACTCTTTATCTCTTTATAAATAATTACAAACGCGAGTGAAATATTTGCCCCACAGATCTCATTTTCAACAACACGTATACGTACAATGTTGGTGCTCGAAAATTCATAATTTTAATGTCATACTGACATCGATTGAATTTATTCCGAATCGACTTTGGCGCGACGCGGGGGTATTATTACATTTTCTAATAATCTCCTCCTGTCGATTAAGCGAGAATTTTGTTTGCGCGGGCATTACGTAATTTTCATTTAAACTACCACCGGCGGAAAGAGAGCGTCGACGGGGGGTGGGGGGGGGGGGTGAAAAAAAGGACCGGGAACAGTAATCAATCACGAATCTCGCTGAATCGGTCGTCTCCAGCGAACGGGTAGTCCACAGTCAGAAATAAGTCCTGCCTGCGCGGTATAAAGGTACCCTGTACGAACAGAACCCCGCGCGTATAATTAATTTCGTCAATTCTCGCTGAGCGTGGATTTGATATGGCGTATCCCTTTCCCGGAGAGACCTTTCTTCCTCTTCTCTCCATTTTTTTCCTCGCGCAATTTCGACCTCGCTTTGGCGCAGGAGAATGCATCTTTCAAGCCGCGTTCAGCCTGATTGTATTCCCGCGAGCCAATCGTTCCACGCCGCCGGCGGCTATACACGTCACTGCAGGTTGCAAAAAAGCCCCCGCTTTGTGTGTCTTGGCACGCCTGGTAGTTACGTCGCCGGTGACGAGACTGTTATCAAATTCCTGAATATTTTTGTTAATTTTAATTAACCACGCGCCGGCGGTGGGGCGAGCATACAAGCGCGCGCGTTTGTCGGTAAAATGCTCTCAGTGAGTTAGTTTAATCGTATTATTATGCGTACACATACGTGTAAAGCGTTTTCCTACCGCACACGTTATACGTTATATTCTGATACGTTTTAAGCGGGTTCTCGCGTTACTCAAATATTAATTCTGTAAAAGTTCTCCACATCGCATCCGAACGCGCGTATCTCGAAGTTACGAAAAAAAGAAGAAGAAGGAAAAACAGATACCGCGAGCGCGGATATTTATGTTTTTCATCATTCACTATGTATCGGGAAGGATGTCGAGGAGGCACATCGATCCCGCCCCCCTGGTGGGGGGGGGGGGTGCCGCGCAGCGATGCGCCTCCATGCAGACAGGCAGCGTCGAACGCGAAAAAAGAAGCGCTACACCGCGCTGCTGGTGTGTTCCACCAGGGGAAAGATGCGCGTTCCACGTCCTGTCACGATTCATATTAGACGCGAACGAGCATGAGAGACGCCCGAGAGAAGAACATCGCCGCGGTTTTATTAAACGTCCCTCGTGTAATATTGTAACTACCTTGCCACCGGGTCGAGTGTGCGCACAAACGCAATTTGCATTCCTCCCTTTTCCCTCTTCTCTTCCCCCCCCCTCCCTCTGCTCCTCTCGGAAATGCCGACTGCCGTGAGTTTCGATAAGACATAATTTCTCGGAAGATTCTCCTGCGAAAAGACTGATTACTCAAAAGCGGCGCTTTCAAAATGTTCAGGTTTATCTTGCCCCCGAGACCGAGGAATGGCAGGCGGGCTCTCGCGAACGGTAAATCTTTACCGTTTGAAGTTACGAGGGCGGTACATATACTTTGATACACATCCCCCGCACCTTCCCCCGCGCGTTTCGCCGTCCGTTTATTTATGAAAAGATAGAATAAGCGAATAAGGTGTACGTAAGATACGAAAAGGCATTTCCGCCCGGCGCGGCGTACGCCTCGTATACACTTAGTCAACGCGTTACGTTTTCAGAATCATTTGAACATTCATATATTCCGCGAAGCGTTTGTAGAACATTTCGCGCGCTTAAGGAACTTTTTTCCCGCGTTACTCCTCGGCACCTTAAGTCGGCATGCGACCAGGATGTTTCGTAATGGGCCGTAAACAAGGTGATACTTCACCCTCGCTGCAGAACCGAGAAATAATTTTTCTTCCCCCTTCCCTCCTTTCCTCGTTTCCGGCAAAACTTAACATTATTTTTTTGCAGTTTGTAAAGTTTTAGAATTAAATATCCCGGTAGCGCTGAGTGTGCCTCCGAGTCAAAACGCTGTTAAGGTATAAAGTTTACCTGAAATTACGCGAAGAATAAGACTCTGTTTGTTTATCGCCGCATCCATGAATTATATTTCCGCCCCGCTATGTCCGACTCTTCCTCCTTCTCATTTCAGTTTTCTGATGAGTCTGAGAAATATCGTCGATAAAATATTAAACGCATCGCGCACAGCGAGTATTTTAACTCGCGCCCTCCTCTCAGCTACCATGATTCGAGCCAAGGCGAGCTCGACACAGGGAGCTCGTAGAACGTAGGATAATAATTTTCCGCGGGCGTGTCTATTATGCAGAAACGTAAAGATGTTACCTTGGGCGTTTAGGTGAAACTCCGGGTGACTACAGAGAGCTGAGCTACGGCACGGAGGGCGCCGGGGTGGCCAGAAACGAATCCCTGGTGATCCCGCGGGTATCGCGGGATCACGCCGGATTCTATCTATGCCAGGCGAGCAACGGCATCGGACCCGGCCTCAGCAAGCTCATTCGGCTAACGGTCCATGGTAAAATATTCACGCAACCTAGAGTTACCGTCACCGCCGTCTGGATCCCGGATCCAGGTATCTCGGATGGTATCCGGGATTCGGTTAGAAGTCCCTCCCACGCAGGATGATCATACGGGGGTGGTGATCGAAACTGGGGTGGTTCTTACCACGCCGTGGGTATTACGTGAAAAGTGTGTCCTGCACCGTAAAATTTTTTGTATATCGCCGAATATCATCTATAATTGATGTCAGAGCTTCTCTTTCTCTCTCTCTCTCTTTCTCTCTTTCTAAAATTATTCTAAAATTATCTTTGGAGATTTAATGGAGAGAGCGACAGGAATTTAATTTGTTATTGCACGATATTCATACGTAGGCGGCGATATGTAATGCAACAGTCATGAATTTAATAAATTTGTTAATTTGAATTCGCACGCACACGCACGCGGCCGCGTGTGTCCGCCGGAAATTCAATAGCATTACTACAATATTCGTCACTGGATAATTGCTTCGCATCACTGCATGAAATTCTCTCTCCCTCTCCCTCTCCCTCTCTCTCTCTCTCTCTCTCTGTGAGAGAGAGGACGCGCACACGTTCGCGCGCGCGGAATAGCATCATATGTCGATAATTGATCTTTTTTTCGCTGGGCTACGAAATAAACGCGCATTCAAACAAAGTACCGTAGATTGGCCGTGCGATTTCGACGCAAAACAAAATTGAATTGCCCGTTTATAATTACAAAAAGGGACATCTGTGAGTTATAGCGAAAATTGGTTTTATTGTCTTGTCTTTTATTTGACGTTCATTGTTGCGCGCGGGCCGTGAGTGCCGTGCGCTCGACCGTGTTCTGATGAAAAATTCTCACTCTCTCCCGCAGCGGGCCCCCAGGTGACGGTGAGGACGAGGCAGGAATCGGTGCGACGAGGGGAGAGCGTAATATTGCGCTGCGAGGCCGAGGGAGACGCGCCTCTTGATCTTAGCTGGCGTGTTCGTGACAGCAAGATCGATCCTAATTACGACGTTAGGTTCGTATTGGAATTAATTATGCGTCTTTCGCGTGAAGGCTCACAGGTTTGAAATGCGCATACCGTTTGACGCAAGCATTCCATTTTGACGCTACCTTATCATCGTGCATTATAATTCGCGAAACGCTCAAAGCGAAAACAATCTACATTCTGAAGCTAAATTCGTTGTGGAGGGTCTCTTAAACGCGAAATCCGTATCTAACAATTATATTTAGAAATCTATTTTGTTACATTAAAATAGAACAGATAATTGAAAACTGTGGTACACGTACTAAATATAAGTGAGTACTAAATATAAGTGACTGCTCAATTGTTCCAGATAATCCAGACATATATTTTACATTTAAAGTGGATTTTACAAATTAGTTTTGTCTCTCACATGTTACAAGTCTATTTATAATTGTTAGATTATTTTAGGTGCTTAATGTTATATTACGAAACATACAAATTCCATTTTTAAATTATTATTCATATATATATGTAGAATAGAGCAAAAGAATGTTACTGCCGCAATTAATCATCGCCGCTACTGTATATATATATTCGTCGTGAAAATGGTCAAACTTCGCTACTATAGCCAATTATTTGATATTACCCTCAAAACCTGTTTTGTTGGTAATGGGGAAATTGTACCGAGCAAATTTGTTTGTAGAAGCGTTCGTGGACTCGTTAATTTACTGCTAAAGCAAAGTAGTCCATCCCTGGGGAAAATGCATTTTGCCGCCGTAGCATCGCTGTTTTGACGGCGGAATAAGAATTAATTTATTATGTATAACGAAATAATATCCGCATATTTCTGGAAAACTAATTTCAGACTATTAAAACCAATATCCTTGACTAAATCATCTCGCTGTCCGATGGTTTGAAATTCGTTACGACGGCGGAATATATACAAAATAATCTACAGATTCTGTCTCTCCGTAATTAATCCACCGTAATTATAGCTCCGCTTAATGTAAAACTCTTAGAAATTTCGGGCCTCACGGGGATTTCACGCTCCCCCGAGAGATCGCCCCGTGTGCGCGCGTGTTATCGATTAATCGCGTGACCGCTCTCTCCACTCGGTTTCCAGGTACGCGGTAGACAATACGGTGGACGCGTCGGGACGCGTCACCACCGAGCTGCGGATCGTGCAGGCGAGCCACATGGACCGCGGCGACTACGTCTGCGTCGCCGCGAATGCGTACGGCCGCGACAAGGCGACGATCCACCTGCTCGTGCAGGAGCCGCCCGACTTCCCACGCAATCTGCACGTGGCCGAGCAGGGCAGCCGGTCGATCCTGCTGGCCTGGTCCTCGCCGGCGACCGATCGGGACGCGAGCCACGTCAGCTCGCCCATCACCAACTACATCGTGCAGTACAAGGAGGCGCAAGGTATTCCAGGCACTATTTCTCCTTTTTCGCGTCGCTCCTTTTTCGGTGTATGCGCCCGCGAATCTCGGTCACTTATCGATCGAAAGCCGAGAGAGCATCTCGTTATAGATCGTTGCGCTTCTCTGGCCAACGATATCAGACACCGATTTCTTCGGCACATTGACTGCCACATCGTGTACAAATTACAAGCTTAGAATACAATTCTCAGAATAGTATTATAAAGATTGACTTTTAAGTCGGAGATCTAAAATTTTTGTTCCATTAATAAAGTGACAATCATAACGTCAGAAGTTGAAAATAGACTGACAGATTTAATATGAACGCTTATGATTGATTAAGATAAACAATGGAGACACTTCGAAATTGACTGGCACAGTTTTAATACAAAAGGCTCATCACGGTTGACGGTGATAAAAATAATGTAGGTATCTCAAAGTTTTAAAGTTTCAAAGTGGATATAAAATTTTTAGTGTGAATTGTCTCGAACTCGCGACAGTTACGACAGCGTCACGTTTGGAGAAGCCGAGTAATATCGCATTTCT
This sequence comes from Wasmannia auropunctata, assembly GCF_000956235.1. Classification (NCBI taxonomy): domain Eukaryota; kingdom Metazoa; phylum Arthropoda; class Insecta; order Hymenoptera; family Formicidae; genus Wasmannia; species Wasmannia auropunctata. The sequence goes on from NW_012026800.1 coordinate 2,316,731, forward strand.
TCTGGAGTTACGACGCACGTCCGCGCACAGATAATATTTTTTCCACTTTTATTTAATTCACATTTACCCAATTTACAAACAGCGTACATAAACGTGAATCCGGCGGAACAATAGAACTGCAACTCGCATAATTTCCAAGGAAACGCTCGCGGCCCGGATGATGTGGCGGTGAATGCGCCGAAACCGAGATACCTCGCCGGGTGTCAAATTTTAGATTAAACAATAAAAATTCAAATTTTAATTTGCACGCTCCGCGATCTAGTCCCTGCGATCGATAGTTAAAGCGTGGATATAAAGCCCGTAAATATCGATGAGATTAAAAAAACGTTTGTTTAATTTCCTATTTACTGTTGGCGTATACGCGATTAATCCAAACCGGCTGATGTAAATATCGCGTTATAGCAGACGCATATTGGTGAAAATAACACCAGATTTTTTTGTGCTCGCTCGACCGATAGTTCGTAGTGAGAGAGGGAGGGAGAAAAAGAGGAAGAGAAATATCGATGTACAGTGTACGGTTTATTGCGCCCCATTACATTCTCGATCCATCGTCATTATATACGTATACGCGCGCGTTTCACTGTGCGCCTGGCATCTCTATCATTCGGCGCGCAATATCATATCGTAACGCTGGAGTTAACACTACGATGTCTTCGGCGAGAGTGAGAGAGAGAGAGAGAGAGAGAGAGAGAGAGAGAGAGAAGTATTAATTCCCCCGTTCAAGGAACAACGTCGTGGCTTTTTACCCATCGCCGCCGGGGGAATCATTAATCATTTATCCTTTCACGTTACTCCACACGTCTCCCGCCTATATTCGTTTAGGCTTTTAGGCGCTACATTTGATTTGGCTTTATTTCATGGCTTTTATCCAATTTCCCCCTCCGTTCGGTTTCCTCCCTGTTTCTCTATTCGGCGAACTCGCCCTGCCACGCCATCAGCCGATGTTTAAACAAACGTAAACGTTTCGAAACGCTTGGAATTCCGTTAGCCACGAATAACATAATGTGTATCTCATTAGTTAGTAATAATTCAATCGCGGAATGCGTGTGTATCTACCTCCGGTGAATGTCTACGATGAAGTATTCAACTCTCTGATTTCCGAGCCCACTCGAAGCCAGCAATTTCCGAAAGAGAATAAAATACACGTGGGAAAAAAAACGATTTTTCATATGGAAAGGTTGCAGAGGATGGGCACGACGTGTTGCTGAAACATCGACAGATACAACATATCCCCGCTGTATATTTTTGAAATTGATTATTAATTTAAAAGATATATAAATAAATTGAGCTGTGTGTAAATATTACTTCCATTTCGGTATCGCGGATTGCGTTTCACCCGAATATGAGGATACGTTTAAAAATATATTATTTGCGTTACGGGAAGACGCGAATGATTGTGATAATATTAACTTAAAATTATTGATGAAAATAACACCATGTTGCGAGATATATATATTAACATAATTATTGGACGTGTAACAATGTTATCTAACGGAGAACATTTAGCTTCATTTAATTATTTAGCATTTTCTTACTTAGCATTTAGGTAATTTAGCGTTTTATTAAAACGTTTTCGTTTCGCGGAGGTAACTCTGGCAAATACAAACTGGATATTTTCCCTCCGTGTAATGCGCTGTTTTGTGTAACGTCGCTCCAAGATGCACGCGCGGCGCAACGTAACGCGGCGCAGTCTGTCGCATGAGCTGCGGCTGTCAAGAGCAATGGTAATTACATCGCCGTGTCTCTTGTAAATTCACGTCGAGTTGATTCTGTATAATAGCGCCGCGAATTTGTTCGCGATTCGCGCACCCGCGTAATACGCGCGCGCGCGCCGCCGCAAGAGCAGCAGCTCTGGCCGGGCTTCTTTGACGTTCCTTTCCGCGTGTTTGCGCGCAAGCCAGAGAGAACGCGATTTACGTTTCTCATCGATCAATTCGTTCGGAAAAGGGATCGTCCGCCGTGTTCCGTTTTCCAACGCGGCCGCAAGCTCGCTGACGTTTTCCAGAGGGTATTTTGATCTTTCTTCCGTACGAAAATATCTTAATTTATATATACGTGTATATTTAGACTCGGGGATTTTTCGCGTTTCTACCGTGATGTCTTCTACCACCTTTTCCTTTTCCCACTTTCAGCAACCTTCGTCCGCAAGTGCGCAAATTAGAATTATTGAATTACGATCGTTGTCGAAGGTTTTTTTTTTACGAACATTTAAGTGCTCTTCATTTTCTGAAGCATAAAACACACACACACAGCCCGGCATCCCCGACGTTGGCGGTTTTCGTTACGACAGCTAAGACAAAGTTTTCTGTAAAGTCGTTTGCGAATCTTCCTCCTCCAGCGTCTTTGTTTTACCAAACTCACCCCCTCCTTGCCCCCCCCCCAACTACCGAGGAAGGGGGCAAGGCGCCCCACCCCACACCTCCCCCACTCACTCGCCCTATTTTCATGCCACAAACTTCTCTTTGAAACGCCCCTTGCCCTGGCCGCTCGTTAACTTTGGATGTCCTCATTTACGCCTAATCGACTCGAGTCTCCCCGCCGGGTGTTAAATTATCGAACTTAACGCACGAAGGGGCACGGAAGCGTCGTGGTGTTAACGCGCATAAAACATGTTCTTGAGGCAAGCACCGTCGAGAATTATTATCGCTCTTACCAAAATCGAGTCTCGCGAGGATCGAGATTTCCAGAGAGGAGTATACCAACCGGCCAAACGATGATAAATACGCGGCCCCGACGACGTCCGTATATACGTATAATTTACTCCGCGAAATGCATGTATTGTCCCGCGCGGTATCGCGCGTACATCGCGAGTGAATCGCACGTTTTAATGTCCGTATATATATATTCGTATATTAGACGTCCAAAGTTGCACGTCCCTAAATTACAGATTAAAACTAGAGATAATCCGCATCTCCGCGATCTCGCGCGATTCCGTTGCGCGTAATAGCTTCGAATTAATTTCCAACTGTGAATGCCGGGCATATACGTATACATATTATTTGTATATATACATGCTATATATATCTGACTGTGTATGTATACGTCCGATATTTATTGCCAGCTACCTTTGCGCGAGTTTGTACGGCTCTCATCCTCCATTAAAACGTCATTCGCTTGATCGATTCGTTCACTCATCGCGTACGATCCGTCTTTGCGGGCAACTGTTAAACTGCCCCGAAACCTGCGGCACACGCAGCGCGGAGAGAAACGAAATAGGTTTATCGACCGCGGAGACGATGTACCTACAAGTTAATCGCGCGCGCCGCGCCGTTCCGGAGTGGAGATACGTCCGGATTTTCGCGCGCGACCGGAGATACGATACGTACATTGCAATCCTCGCCTCGCGAGACTCGCACACGCGATTACGCTTTAAGAGATCGTGTATATTGCATCCTTCTAAGCGTTGTTGCCTTTTGCCGGAAAGACGTGTGGCATGAGCACAACACGCAGAAGCTGGTAGCCGGGGACAACACGGTCGCTCGGGTATCGTCCCTAAAACCCGCGACTACCTACCACTTTCGAGTGCTTGCGGAAAATCATCTTGGAACATCAGCGCCAAGCGACATCCTTCATGTCAGTATCAAACATTTGTCGAAAGACAAACGAATAGCAAAAGAAAGAAAGATACACACACATACATACACGCACGCACGCACACACACAAAGCATGATTCGAAAGAAAAAAAAAAGAGAAAGAAACTTTCACATTATCACGAAGTCATTAACGTTTTGCGCTTTACTTAACATCAGAATGTTCCCTTTTTACGTGCGCCGTCGGGGGCGTCTCGAAATTTTCTCGAAACAGGTGCAAACGGACGGCGAAGTGCCCGGTGGACCGCCCAGGCACGTCTCCGTGGAGCCCCTGGGCCCGCAGCAGCTCAAGATCACGTGGCAACCGCCGGATCGATCCCTGTGGAACGGCGAACTACTCGGATACACCATCGGCTACACCAATCTCGGGTATCGTTATCTGCTTACCGCTCTTGAACCGCGGCAGTTTGCGCCCGTTTAGCGTCCATCACTTCTCGCGCGCCCAAAGTCTCGAACAATGATCGCGATATGATCTCCCGCCCCGTTTCGCGCGCGCAAAACAGGGGCGAGCACGTAGCGGTAAATTCATGTCGAACCGAGCCGTTTAAGCCGAGCGACACGTTATATCCTCGATAATATTGATTTTACGAGAAAATGTTGCGAGGGTGAAAACTGAAGAACCGCGAGAAAGACGTTTCCGCAACAGGAGATGGCTGTGATAATCTTAGCGTGCATCGGAGGTATTTTCGCGAGAGGGATCATTTCAGACAGGCATTTTTTCCAAAATTGTAGATGATAAAATCGTCGAGATAAAAATATTTTAGCGTATTTATTTAAACATGTATAGTATTACCGTATTTATATAACGCTTCACTCAGTTAGCAAGCTGACATTAATTTTATCATTTTAACGTCAAAATGATATCTTTGAGAATATTTTGATATTAAAATGTGACGAGAATAACGTTAGCTTACCATCAAGCTCATTTTATAATCAGCCATGTACTTTCTAAATTTTACTCCAAAATTTCGACTCTAAAAATACTCTTCTTACAAAATCGAATTCTTGGCTGAAATAGAAAACGTAACATGGCAATAATCGCGACGAGACTTCTTAAATTAAGCCTGATAATGTTTGCGCTGACATTTCATACCGGAATAATTGGATCGTACTTTTTGGTAGTCCAGGCCGCGGAGGAAAGCACCGTGAATTCTTAAAATACCTTTTGTCCAAGCTCCGCAGTTATATTCCATTGAATTTCGAGATTGTTACTTCCTCCATTATACTCGAATCGGACGGCGGAACGTAATAAATGCGGACGATAAGAACGATTTCCGGTAAACTTTGGCGACGGCGACTCTCGTGCCGAGGATTTCCCGTTTTCTCAGAGACAGCCACCGACTCTCGCGAACAATGGGACGTACGCGGGAGAAGAAAAGATGGTTTATATATATATATATATATATTTTTTTTTTTAATGCGTACTATTTATTTGTTACGCTGTTAACTTCATCACTGGGAAGTCGTTCGGCTGACGTCCGGGGACAAAAGAGACACTTGTCTCTGTACAATTTAAAAACTGTATAAGAACGACCTTTCCGTCTTGCACTCCTTCATAGACGAAACTTTTTTTACGATCGATTATTTACAAACCAATTTATAATGGCTCGTCTTTTCGACACACTTCGCGTTCGCGTGGTTAACGTGGTGCTATAGATTTCCTAGCGCACCGTCGACATTACTCCTCGCGTTATCTCTTCGCTTCAACGAACCGCGGCTCTCGCGGCTTTATTTCAGAGGCGATGATCAATTGACGAACACGACGCGCGTGGGAATCACCGGAAACGGGGATGGCTCGCACGATTGCAGGCTAACCGGTCTACGAAAATATACGCAGTATAGCGTAGTGGTGAAGGCGTTCAACGGCAAAGGAGACGGCCCGGGATCCGATCCCGTGACGGCGCACACGTTCGAGGACGGTGAGTGGTAAAGTCGCCACTTCCTGAATTTATCGAGTTCTCTCTTCGAGCGGGAATTTTGCGTTCAAATAAAAATATATCTGGCACGTTAAACAAAGCAATTACCGGGCGTGCCGCTTTGAGGCGGTCTCTTTGCATTTTAATTACCAGCCAAATGTAATTGAGAATTGCAAATGATGAGATCAAGTTTCATATTACAAATTAATATCATAATTTAAAGTTTGTCACATACACCATGTTGGTGCGCAACGCAAACGTTCAATGCGATATATAATGCATAACGTTGAACAACGGCAATCATTTGCGTAACGATATTGGGTTACGGAACAAGCTTTTACGCGAGTCGAACCGTAAATTGTTACAAAATTTACATCGGCAATAATAAGTTTTGCTCGAATTTTTTTTTGTTTTACCGCATGACGGCCGAAATTCTGCAGCAGGCTACGTTTTCCGTTTTTAGCCTAAATTTTTGCACACGCAATTTTTGCACAATCAAGATTCTCTTATGCTCTTATAATTTCATATCTTCTCTGTAACTTGATTGCATTTTGAATATTCAGCTACACACAAAATTGGTCAAATTATTTTTAATATTCCATACAAAAAACTGGCTGAGTCTTTCAAAAAACTGACAAAAGAGAGGCTATATAAAAACTAATTGTTCCAATTATTCTTGAATCAACTGTATCAGTTATGTTAATTAATTTGTATAAACTTTATATATTATCAAAAGAGCACAAATAGAATATTTCTGGAGTAATAAGCTTTTAAATAAGTTTCTTTTTGTAATTCTCGAAACTTGGCCAATTTCATGAGTCACTGCGAACCTCGATACCGAGTCCGAGCGTGAGCTGTGTGTGACCAATAACGTAAACTCGGGACCGCATTTTTCGACACGTCAAAGGGAAGCAATGCGCTACAGCGATTTACGGTACCGATTTGACATAGTTCCAAGTGCGCCACCGCAGAATGTAGCTTGCGCCGCACTGAATGGTCAGAACATCCAGGTGACCTGGAAACCGCCGCCTTCCGACAAAGTTCACGGGGTCGTGCTGGGGTACAAGCTGCTGTACGAGGCCGCCTCGGACTCGCAGACAGGCAGGGAGACGAAAGTCAGCCATGCCCTCAGCACGGTCCTGCACACCCTCAGCCCGTACACCAACTACACGGTCCAGGTGCTCGCCTACACCCGGGCCGGGGACGGCGTCGCGAGCAGCTCCGTGTCCTGCACCACCGGGGAAACCGGTAAATACCGACACTTAGATACTCCCTCTTTTACTTTTTTACTCGATTTGCAATTTATTTCTTTGACGCGTTAATTTAAGAAATAATTGAAAGAGGCATTCCCCGAGTAATCGTTCGAGAAGTTCAAGGCGAGATCGAAATAGACGGATCCATAATTTGTGCGATTCAATTAAACGCAACCTTATATCTATCTAGTGCAAATGTTACGCGATACACGCTCGGTGTTTATTTTCCCAACCCTCCTCTCCGTGAAGTCGGTAATCGCGATCACAAAACGGCACACTCTCTGCCCGACAGTGCCCGACGCGCCGGAGCGCGTGAAGGCGGTTATCAGCGGCGAGAACGCCGTCGTGATATCCTGGCTGCCGCCGCGACGGCCGAACGGCCTGCTCGTCCAGTACACCGTCTACATCCGCGTGCTGGAGAAGGGCCAGGAGGTGAAGATCACCAAGAGTATTCTACCGGCGCAGAACCTGCATCACGAGGCGACCGGCCTGAAGCAGCACGAGACGTACGAGGCCTGGGTCACGGCCTCGACTAAGGTCGGTCAGGGCTCCAGCACGCCGGTCATCAAGCTCCAGCCCAGCAGCACCGGTAAGTTGCTCGTCCGAGAGAAAGAGAGAGAGAGAGAGGATGCAAGAGGGATTATTGAAAAATTCCTCGCTTTTTTCCGCCGTAAAAATTCTATACCGCACGTTCGGATGCCCCGCGGTACGTTCCGATACAACTTTTCATTTTTCGAGTCCAAGTTCCGAGAAAACTGTGCATACAACTGCTGAAACGCGCGTCGAATATATACGCGTGGAATACTGGCACAACTCCGCGGGAAACGGATGGTCCATATTCCATAAAGGAAAATGCTCTTTGACGTGCAGCACGCTTCGGCGATCGATAGCGTATACGTAAGCGCGTGCGGTGTGCTCGCCGACTTTTCGATAATACCCTCACATTTGCGGGGAGGAATATAACGGGAGCGCAAATGGGACGAATGGGGAAACTCCGTATAACCGGGCGGGGTCCTTTAATTAGTTCCAGCTGCCATAATATCGTACGGCGTGCCCATCGTGGTGCCGTGGCGGGTGGACGTTAATATGGCTTGCCTCGTCGTCGGCGATCCACGGCCGACCGTCGAGTGGCGACGCGCCGACATGAAACTGCAGCAAAAGTAAGTGCGAGCGAAGCGTATATATATATAGCGCGCGTAGCGAAAACGGCATGGAAACGCACACGTTTCACGTGGACGAGTTTTCCAGATCCGACGTGGGGCCGGACAACACCTTAACTCTGAGAAACGTGCAGAGGAGTCACGAGGACAATTATTCGTGTCACGCGAAGAATTCCCTCGGCACGGACGAAATTACGTATACGCTCCATATACAGGGTAAGGTTTCGCGCGTGAAATCATTAGGAGAACGCCTCTCCATAGTCACGCTCTCGCGATAAAGCGCGTGCATTCGTGTGTACACGAAATTTTAATCCGGCGCGGAAGTAGATAACGCCTTCGCCTTCGCGCAGGATAATTCGATTCAAAGTTATACGTTGGGATCTTTCTAAGGGCAGGCAGTTATGTCCCGAACTTTCCGAAACACTGCAGCTCCCCGCGCTTTAGAGGTATTGTATAACTTGACAAATTTTAGAATTATATAATTTCGATTAAACGTATTACACGTATATCTCGATCGGAGGTACTTTGTCTTTAAGGCTTAAGCTGGCATTTATGCACAAAACTCGTGCGTGCGAGAGCGAGTCTTATGGGATAACTCCCGCGAATATTCTTATTCATGCCCGGGGGAGCGAGAGAGAGAGAGACAGAGAGGAGCGCGCAGTGACGGGGTCGCGCGCGGAGAGAGAGCGCGTCGCGAATGTCGGGACTCTGTGTGTTTCGCCGTCTCTCGAGCGGCGCACGAGCCAAGTTCTAATTGGTAAACTTTATGCATAGTGCCGCCGACGTCGCCGACTCTGCTGGCGACCGGCACAACGACCGACGCCATTCAGCTGCAGTGGAAGCAGGGCGACAACGGCGGCGCGCCTATCAAGGGATTTCTCCTGGCTTATCGCCGGGAGTTCGCCGAATGGGAGGAGGTCATGCTGGACCGACGCGAGAGCACGCATCTCCTCGAGGGCTTGCAGTGCGGCACGCGCTATCAGTTCACCCTCGCGGCGTTCAACCGGATCGGCAGCGGCAGCGCGAGCGACATACAGACGGCGAAGACCAACGGCTCGAAGCCGGTCCCGCCGCCGAAGCATCACTTCGTCCGGCCGAATCAGACGTTCGTTATTCTGGAATTGGCCGCCTGGCAGGACGGCGGCTGCCCGTTGACCTACTTCGTCGTGGAGTATAGGAGGCTGCCCGGGGATTGGCTGCTCGGTAAGAACTCCCGAGCAACTCTTACGGGAAAGTTGAAGTCACGAGGGCGAAGAAGTGAGGGTCCGATAATACTCGTCGGGAGCGTGACGTTGATCGCGCTGAATTAATTCGAAAATCGATATTCACAGGAAGTTTCCGCGAGACATGCTGGTATAGCGCCTATTTACTGTCACGTATCGCGATTGTGTTAATGCTATCAATCGCACTGTCATTCGCACGATATAACGTTTGATTATTTGAAATTAATTTCGAAATATTGACATTTGGAAAATATTTCAAAAAATTCTCATATAATTTTAAGCGTCTATCAATTATCAGTGCGCTCGCATGCGCCCGATAATTAATCAGATCTTGTAACGTGTGTTGCCAGTGTCCAATAACGTGCCGCCGCAGTCGAAATTCCCCATCGTGGATCTGGAGAGCGGCACCAGCTACGAGCTCCGCGTGACGGCTTACAACAACGCCGGTTCCACCCAGGCTGAGTACCTGTTCAGCACGCTGTCACCGAACGGAAACAACCGCTTGCACGAGGATCATCCGCAGGAGAGCGAGACCACCCCGCTCTACCTTGACGCGCACGTTTTGGCGCCCAGCGTCATCTCCGTTCTCGCTGTCATGCTGGCGATCGCCGGCGTGTGCTTTTGCCTCAAGACACGTGAGTACCGAGAGCCTGTCAAAGCCCTGCTGGTCTATCAATTCACGTCGCGAGCGGCGCGCACGCTTTGGGTTTCACGGGATCCGCTTTGCCGTGTTGTAACAAAAAAAAAATCTGTCGGATGCCGTTTATATTTTCGCTGTATTCCACTTGGTACACGCTTGTAACGGTTCCGCCGCGAATTGGAACAAGGGGTGGAGGAGGGGCGAGGGGGAGGGGGGGGGAGCGTGGGACAGTTTAGATGTTTTATTTTTTCGTCAACTACCCTCGATATCAGGTACAATGTCAACAACAGCGGTTTGCGATATCCGCCGCGAGCGTTTGGTTTAATTAAAAACTTCATAAACGAATCACGTAGCCAGGGACGTTGCTCCGGATAGACATCGGTTACTGGAAAACGAGAATATCTCCCCGTGTATAAACGATTCAAGAAATACTGTGGTACGCTCTCACTCGCTCGTACTTATTCGAGTTATACCTCATAGTTTCTTGATATCCGCAAGCCTCTAGAACGTAAGCGCCTTTATTTTATTACCGCGGGAGAGGATGCGCTCAATCTACACACGACGAATGGAATTTTATATCCTTCGCTCATATGTGCGCTTTGCGTCTCTGTTTTTTTAAATCTTCATACTTTTTTTAAACGCCTCAGGAGTTGCCTTTTCGCGACGACGGATTTATTTAACCACGAGCATTTTACATTCGACGAACGCGGCGCGTTAGATTCTTTTTTTTTTTTACTTTTTCGCGTCACGTATATTTTACATAGTCTGTCCGTCTGTCTGTCACGTTAACCGATGATCTCGAGCCGAGCGCGTCTGCCAAACTCGCGTGTGTGCGCCGTTTCCAGATCCGGACGGCTCCGGCGGCGCGAACGACCCGAGCTCGCAAACGCAGGCGGCCCTGGACAACAAGCACAATATGGAGCAGCGGGAGCAGTACTACGCGACCGTGAGGAAGCCGGGACAGCAGTCGCCCTGCCGCGAGGTGAGCGCCCTGGAACGAATACCCGAGTATTCGGAAGATATTTATCCGTATGCCACCTTCAATCTGCCCGAGCAGGAAAATCTTTCGGCGAACCCCATGAGACAGGCGTTCTTCTACGAACGCAGCGAGACGATGCTGCAAGGTGCTCAAGTACGTTTATTTCTCACACACAACGGCGTTTAACGTGGCGCCGCGCCGCCGCGCTCACGATCCATCTTGCGATTCTTTTGACACCGCCGCCTCCCCGTAAATTGCGCGACGTCCGGGCTGATAAAAGATTTCTGAACTCGTGACGCCCAGATGTCTACCACGGATAAAGTCAGGGCGACTAAAAGTAATCTCATTAACGAAGTTATAACGCAATGAGAGTAATTACCTTCTTTGCATTAATACTTAAAAGGAACCATAAATTGTTCGTCTCGCACTCTGTGCGGCGAGAGGAACGTTAAATTAGAATCGTCGACATTATTTAATTACCACGCGTTCAAATTTAATTACGTTTCGAAATGTGATACGCGCGATGTGGAGCAAAAGGATAGTTTGTTAAAAATTAACGAGGCCATAAAGGAGCCCTAGATATTCACAAAGATATTCAATAACGATATTAATTTAATTATTTCCTCTTGTTAATATTTTGCAATCGAATGAGAGTAATGCGATGCCGCTCGCCTATACATATTTCACGAAGGAAATATTTTAAAGATGCCATTTGCGAGAGTCGCGTGTGTGTCAAAACATGTCTCGCATCTCTCCGGCAAAGAATCCCACACACAGCGAATCGATTGCAGTGCGACGTGGACCAGTACACGAAGGTACGTGGTCGTGCGCGACGCAAATCGAAATCGTTCAAGTCGGAGTCGGAGGAATACGACACGCTGGGCTCGGACAGCGACACGGAGGTCGGCACCAGCAGCCGTACCGAGTCGTCGAATCACCTGGACGACTCCGGCCCGACGTCGATAATGGCCCGCTCGCCGGGGCCGAACTCCGTGAATCAGCGGGAGCAGCGGCTCGCCCTGGTGCAGCGACCGGTTCATCATAGTAAGTTAGTATTCGGTTTTCTGTGTCCGGGCCGCGCGTACCCACGCGCAGCCTAACTCACGTATATCAAGCGCGCAACCACTAATTCCACTTCCCGCGTCAACGTCTCGCGTCTACCGTCTTTCCAGATGTGCTGTACCACACGCACGAATCAAGTACATCAACCGAGCCGTCACCAATTTCTGAGAGAAAGACTTTCCCGAGGCTCGAAAAGCAACGGTAAGAGTACTGGCCGGTTACGCGCCGGCTAATCTTGTGCATGTTATTAGCGCATTGCGAAAAAAATTTCCTTACAAGACTAGACAAGTCTCTCTCTTTTAAATCATCTCTGAATTGAATGTATCATTCATTACATTAATTGATTTATCTAAACGACTTGGTACAACTTGCTCGAATAAATTTTTAATTTCTTGGAGGAGTTTCTTTCTTTCTTTCAATGCACTTAAAACGCCGACCTGTATCCTCGCAGGAGTCGCGGCGCGATCGACGTCGCGATCGACGGTCGCATCCCCGGCATTCTGCGACCGGTGCTGAAGCTATCGGAGTCCGGAGTGCATTCGTGCTCGCGAGGAGCGTCGCCGAGTCGTCCGGTGCGTCCTGGTTCCTACGACAGGCTGGAGAAGGGCCCGCCGAGCACCAGGAAGTCCGTAGAGTCGCTCTGCCTCCTGGAGGAGCCGGCGGGCACGTTCAGAATGATGAGGAGAGACGACGACTGGGGCAGCGAGCTGTCTACGTTGGAATTGAAGCCACCGAGCGGCTTCACCGACGTTCACGAGACCAGTGAGGCCGAGTGCGACATCGACATGAAGCTGAAGCTGCACAGGAAGCGGCTACCGAGCGGCCTGCACTCGAACAGCTCGCTCTCCAAATCGCCCAAGGATTTCACTATCACCGTCTAAGTGTTTTTAATCAAATATCGAAACCAAAAAAAAATGGAATTTAAAGGAAGCCCCAAAAAAATGTGAAAGATTTAAATAAGCGAAGTATTGCCAAAACATGAGTGTTATTAAGTCAAGTAAGTTACGATTTCTCGCCACTGAGATTCTCGCGATTGCCAACGTCGCTCTACAGAATCTAGATCTCTGAATGTTCGTCTTTTGGAGTGAAACTACTCTGTCAAAGACTTCGTTTACAAATAAAGACTTATTTTTGTAGAAAAAAGAAATAGGAGGGAATGGCTGCACCTTCGTCTATTTCCACATCCCCACGTCACATCCCGCATGACGTACAATTTTCATACATTTAAACGTAATTATTTCTTATTATTATAGTCAAACAATACTTACTTGCAAATCTTGCATCAAATATAGTTAGTTTCAGTTCAATCAAGCAGTAAACAATCGTCGCTCATCTCCTACACTTCGTTATCGCAGACGGATTGATTATAGCAACAAAAAACCGCATACAGATTCGAGTAAGAAGTATATTATTATATATAATCATAGCCAATCGATTGCAGTAAATACCGAGTGAAAGGAGAATTTTTACGTTTGCACAAAATGCTTTTCTATACGGAAATGAAAAAAAATGCATTTTTCTTATTTAGTATAACAATACCTCTCGCATATTCCATCGTCATGTAAAAAAATTTCATATTGTTTCATATCATTCAACTATAAATTGGAAAAATATTTCATATTTTCTTTGTAAAAATGAGTATAATTTTAATAGATATTTCCATGTGTTTTTTTTTACCATTATAGTTGATCAACTTTTGTGTAATTAACGAAATGCATTTTTCTGAATGCGTACTGTCAATATGATAATTTACTTCGATATGAAATAATAATAAAAAAGAAAATTGCATAGATAATTAAGAAACTCGATAATAGAATCTTTAATAATGAGTGTGTCGCAATAAATTTAGTTATCGCGTTTGCGACAGCTTAATTAATTAATTGCGGTTATTGAATTGTTGCGTCTTTATTGTTAGGAAGCAGCTAAATCCGGATCGGCGCAACGACGAAGGCCCACGATGGCGCGCTGGTGAGTGAAACTTGGCTGATTTGACCAGTTGGAAATTTCTCGCAAACTATTTATTAGACGTATATGTTCTTAAGCACGGACAATTCTTCTCGAATGAAGCGTACAGTTAAAAAAACGAGTAATACTATCGCACATAATGACTGATATCGCAATCATTATATCCGGTTTAAACCTCTCTAAAATTTCTCTGTCTTTTTGTTTCCTCCTTTTTTTTCTTTTGTTTTCCTTACGTTTTTTTTTTTTCGTTGAGATACGTACTGTATGTCGAGTAATTAGAGTTTGGTGGAAAACCGCATTAGACCAGCGTTCATTGTGTTCTTCGCGGCTCATTGACGCGTTTGTCGCTCAGTGATTTCAATATAATTAATTGATGAGCCGCGCGTACGTCGCGACAAGGATGACTCGCGTGACGTCGTAGGAACAGAGAAACAGAGCTTTTTTTGATTTCTTTTCTATATTCGTGCTTCGCGCTTTAACACGTCACGCGATTCGTCCTCTCCTCTTTCTCTCTCTCTCTCTCTATCTCTCTCTCTAGGCGCGAATGATCTTCACTCCCGAGCGACGGTCAGAGAATCGATTTGTTAAAAATTCTATCGAAGGCAGTGCGGTCGCTATGCTCGGAGATTAACTCTTTCGCTACTGGTACAATCGCTTGACAGTAATGCGCCAGTGATACCTGCATTATTCTCGTGCTTTCAAGGAGATAATATAATATAATATAGTCGTCTCTTCGCGTTTTATGTACAAACGAAAATACACATTGCGAATTAATTATTATAATTGATATTTGCATTATCCTCTCTCTCTCTCTCTCTCTCTCGTGCACTTTCTGAAGTCAATAATAATTACAGTTCTCTCCTCTTATTTATACAGACGGAAATACATCAATTAATAATTGCAAACGCTCGACATCTCTCGCGACCGCTCGATCACTGCTAAATCACTAATTTGACAACTGCTACATTTCCAGCGTAGAAAGGAAGTTTCTTGTAATTCATTCATGAGATTTCAACTTTTGTTTCTAAATCGAATCGAAAGGAAATATACACCGTGAATTCTCGTCTGCCGTAGATGCCATAGCGAAAGAGTTAAGGAAAAGGGGTAAAGAGAAAGGAAGGAATGTTCTCGTAGGTACTTGTTTGGCAGTCTTGACTGTCGTTTTTTACGTATTGGCTTCGCGTAAATCTCTCTCTCTCTTTCTTTCTCTCTCGTCGGATATCAATCGGGCATGGCGCGGATTCGTGAATATACCCCGTTGTCTCTCGGGACCCTCCCCTGAACTTCCCTACCGCTACAGTTTTTTACGTACATTAGCCGATCTCGGCTTTACCTGCGACGTGGATCGACCGATCGTTAATGCACGTTAAACATCATCGTGAGTATACGTATAAACAGCTTTCCCCGTCTTCTTTTTTTTTTTACAGTTTACCGTAGGCCGTAGGTGCTTACGTTTGGACTCGGAGGGGAGGAGAGAGCCTACTCCCCCTCTCGCCCCTCCGTCGTGTGCGGCGATTCTTTACAAATGATAATTATAAAGTTACAAATCGTGGCAACTTATGTTATGAAACAATCGAAGTGTGAGATTTTTCACGGTTGTCTATTGAAGTTTCGATAGGCATTCGACATATACATCCTCTGTTTTAAACACATTCAGTTCTATATATATATATATATATATATGTATATAATATATATCTCTCGCTGGATATACATATTTTGTATAAGTAACAGACTCTCTCTCTGAACGACTGCGCGCCAACGAGATCCGCGCAATCCCGAACCGTCCCGAACCGCTCCCCGATCCGCTTCCGGTGTGTGTGCGTTTTTTTTTTCTTTCTTTTCACTTAATAAAATACACATATGCACATACGTACGTATATATATCACATAAAACCAACTCGGAACGAGAGACCGTTTCGCATTCCCCTCCACGTGTGGTCCGCGCGAATACTACAGTTATACAGTCGCAGTCTTTGTTATACTGAGGATGTAAAAGAAAAGAAATTCCGACGAACGCGCTGGAGCTCGATTACCCCTTTACGTCCACCTTGTCGTAAGACTTTCGAAATTATCCGCGATTAATATCGGCGAACCATTCTCTTTCTCTTTCTCTCGTAGAAGAGCTCGTTTCGAAATGGGATTAACAAGAAGGAAAATGATTGCCCCTTCCCCCCCCCTCCCCCCTCATCCCTCTCGGCAAAGCCGTTTTATGGCCGGCCGTTCCGGCGAACGAACGACATCGGGAAAACGCAGTTTTCAATCGTTTCACTCGTCTCGATCGTGGCGTATATAGCGGACGACGTAGGAAGGAAAGAGATTAAGAAATAGAAAATCAAGAGCCAAGGGGAGCTAGATGCGAACTAACGGTGTGAAAACGAACGAGACAATGTGTGTGTGCGTCATCTTACAAATATTATGTTGACTAGAGTCTACATTATCTATACACACCACCTATTTTATCATCGAATTATACGCGGGCGGCCGCGCACGCCCCCTCCCCCCGCCCCCTTCTCTCATCCTCTCCGGATCGCACCCCCTTACGGCTTTACTCACACCTCATTAGACGTCTATTTTGCGTTTATCCATGTAGGTACGTACACATATAATCGTGTAATATCGTAAAATACAATATAAGATCGCATCTCTTGTGCACGTGCGCGACGAGGTATCGCTCTATAACTGTACAGGGTCGCGCCCGCGGGACGTGCGAGCGCCGTTTCTCACAACTCTCTTTCTATATGGCATTGTCTTCCGTCTCGTTAAATCCGATCGAAAGACGGGGCGCGATTCCTCGTCCGCCACGCCCGCACAATTAATCTTACTCTCCGGATCGCCATTCATATCATAAATATTTATATATATATATTTATATTTCTTCTTCTTCATCTCGAATATTAGCGCGACGATCGTGTTCGTGTGAGCTGTCCGTCAGTCAGGTGTGCATCTACCACTTCGGCGTAGCTTCTCGTGTACATATGTGTGCGTGCGTGTGTACGTGTATATGTAGGTATGATACAATAATATCGCTTCTCGCTTCCGTTTCTCTCGGTGACTTACATAAGTTATTAACGGCGTTAACTAAAAGACACGTTCTTTATACATATACATAGTAATCTCTAGATTAGACGATAAGTGTTCGATAGGTGTTCCATTCGTACGTATGAGTTAGTTGGTGATCAATCGAGGCTGGTAGACCACGTATGTACACCGGTCCACCGCGTCCGGTGGACGAACGCTGTCGCGAAGATGATAGGTACGCTCGGTCCGTTCCGGAAGTGCGCTTGCTTTATTCGCGTAATCTATCCGCTATCTCTCGTGAGCTTCTCGAAAGAGTGACTTTCTTTGCGCGAAAGGAACAGCAACAGTCAATACGCCGTCCCTTTCGATGAAGACCTCCATTTTCACGCTCCCGCGATCCCACAAAACGTCGCGAGACGAACGCGCGACTCGATAAATCGATTTTCGTCCTAATTTTCCCGAACGATTCGACAATCACTCTTGTGTCCGTACTGGTGTTCCTAATCGTGACGACTCCACGTATCGATGATAAAAAGCGATTTTCTCCGTGTACCATTTTCTCGCGTAGCTAATCACAGCGGGTTGACCAAACAGAACGTGTAGAGTCACTGCTCCCTTTTACTTTCCTGCACGCGTTTCTTTTTTATTTTCCGACTTCGTCCACTTTGTACTCGTTGCCTCTGCTCTCTCCCTTTCGTCCAGCGGTTCTACTTCGTCCGAAGGCGATTCAGGCGGACGATTATGTCAGTTTTTCGCGATTACACCACGCACTCGTGTAATTGATGCGACGTGAACCTGGGCGCGCGTTTCGCGAGGAACTGTTCTGTTTTTTTTTATTCTATTTCGTTTTTTTCCCCTCTTTTTCCGCGACGCGAAAATCCGAGTTGACTGACAACGTTGTCGATTATCATGGAGGAACGTCGTCCGATAGTATTGACTAACGCTTATCGCGGTTATTATTAGAATGGTTACTTAATTATAACATTAGTTTTTCGGCAAGTTGAAACAAACCGGTTTTGAGTCTCCTGCACGTAATTGCTCATTGTTAAAACTTAAATGAGTAGTCTTTCAAAGAAGAGTAGAGACTAATTTGTACTGTACGAGTTAGGCCAAGCGACAGAACGTATGTACACTTCGCAAAGTATATCTGACTGCGCTTTGTGACGCGCGGTGACGAGTAATCGATAAGACACATTTTGTAAATCAGTACGTGATGCGCGATGAGTATCTTTGCACGCAAGGAAAACGGCTAACTTTCGCGTTCTAGCTTCGATTCTGAAGAGAATCTGTTGATTCTCGATCTTTTCTGCGGTCTCCTAAGCCTCGTGTTCCTTCCGCTTAAAAACTTAGCGACAAACGATAGAATTAAACATTATCTTGCAGAGACGCATACGCAATTTGTACAATTTAATTTTCGCTAACTATCATTCGTCACGCTGGCTAGTGTCATGCAAGTAGCGGCTTAATAAGCTTTACGGTAACGTGAAATTAATTATCCGATCGACTGATTGATGAACAATTTCTTCGCGACGTGACAGCTATAATGATCTTGGTGTTATACGAAATGCAAAAGTTGGATGTTTAAAGTACCGCTTAGCTCTATTTCGTTTCGTGGTTCCCGTGGTACAAGATACATGGCGACGGTATAAATTAAAATATCGCGATTGTCATCACCGTTAAAAGAGTTACGTTACTTTATGATTTTTAATTAAAGAGTAAGCGCGAGTCGACACCGTTCCGGTGTCACTTTCTCTTTCAATAATTAATTCCGCCAGAGAATTTCGGCCTCCGCTTCGGTTCTTTACGTGAACGTCACCTATATAAAAAAAAAGTCCCCGCTATTTTTCATAATAGGGAGATCGCACCCTACGAGTA
The DNA here is from genome assembly GCF_000956235.1 of Wasmannia auropunctata. Classification (NCBI taxonomy): domain Eukaryota; kingdom Metazoa; phylum Arthropoda; class Insecta; order Hymenoptera; family Formicidae; genus Wasmannia; species Wasmannia auropunctata. The sequence goes on from NW_012026800.1 coordinate 2,335,416, forward strand.
ACGTTGCGCGTTTTAGACGTTATCAAAAAGCATAGTCTCCTACGAAGTTGTGCGTTTCGATTCGTTTTTACGGATGTTCCGCGGACGTGAAGCGAATTTGTACACACGCGGCAACACGATATCACGCTTGCTACACACGTTAGTTTTGATTTGAGTCGCGTGCGTCGAGCGACCTACGCGCGAAATCGCTCGTCCGAGCTTAATTTTAACGATAGACGATCGATGACGATCACACCCCCGCCCCCTACCCTTGGCGGCCGATCATCCGGGTGATCGTCGCTAGCTATAAATGGCAGTAGCAAGCACGGCAAGCCGTGCATCGTCGCGTGGGCTCGTTGTGTGTTGGGGCCGCTAATCGAAGTGGATGAAAAACGAGAGAGGGCAGACGCTTAATAATAAATTGAATTTCGTTATATCACGCGTGACAATCGCCGATTCGTGTTTGTGTGTGTATGTGTGTGTGTATGTGTGCGCGAAGCTTCTCGCTCCGACTGGGTGTACCCCCCCCTCCCCCAACCCCTTCCGCGAATGTGTATAATAAACTAAGACACGTAGAATAGTTGTGGATACACGTGTATACGTATATGATATATTATATATGTACACACCCATCTCCGCGCGCGGTAATATCGTCCTAACAATTAGGCTATCGTAATGATTTCTTTGGCAACTCGGAGCTGTCGGATTTTCGACGTGCGTGTATATTTACACGCGCGCACGCACGCACGCACGCACGCACACACACACGCACACAAATTTTCCTACACATGTATATATATATATATATATAATATATTTATATTTATATATTTTTTTGTTTTATGTAGCGTGTATGTGAGTGTATGCACTTATACGTATTATGCATATACGGCGCGAGCGTACGTGTGTGTTGTGTATATCGATAATTTTATATATATATATATATGTATATGCAATATATACAAAATAAGACTGAACAACGTAAACTTACGCGACGGACAAGAGTGATAGGCATCGCCCATCCGGCGTGCATCGGCGGCAACATTGTCTCTTTGTTTTGGCACTGTCCGTTCACGCGCCGGAAAACCGGGTTTCCTCACCGAAATTTCTCTCCCTCGCGTTTCTCTCTCGATTCTTTTTTTTTCTTTTTGTTTCTCTTAACATTCACGTTAGCTCTATGTACACTAAGAAATCCGCTCGAAGATCCTCCAGTTCTCCCTTGGATGCGAACTGTCACACCTCCTCCGCGGACGCGGGGGGATCAGTCTGCGTGAAGAAAATACATTTTCTCTTACGTGTCGTGCATCTCGGGGGAGGAGGGGGGGGAGGATTCGGCGCGTGGCACTTACCAGGTCGTGATTAAACTTGCGGCATTCGGTGCAGTCTCGATTACAGCGGGGCCGACCTTCGTGAGGGTGCGCTGCAACCGAAGATAGGCCGGCATCATTGCGGCATCATCTTACAGCTGGGCTCCGTACTGTCGGTGGGTACGCGCATGCTGCCATTTGTGATATAACCGTTAGCATCGACCATTACGGAGACGCCGGATGGCGGATGATTATGATAGCTAATGTTTCTCTGCGACACCACCATGCTTTTCTCCGACGGTACTACGTGATCGTTGCTGCCGCCGTGGGAGGAGAGACAGGGCTCGCTCCCACGGCTGCTGGACGACTCGATCGGGTGGTCCACGCGTATGGGAATGGTATAGTCGGACAGGTATTCGGAACTGACTTCTACGGTCGCGTATTCGCGAATGACGGATGACTTGGATGGATAATCTAGCGGCATGTGTTGCATCGACGAGGCCGACCTGATCTCGTTCGGGTCGTTGAGCGTAGCGACGTGCCCGTTCGCCATGGCGTACAGATCCGGCTCCGCGCGGCCTTTCGTCGACAGCATGGACTCCAGACACTGGTACAGCAATATGTAATCCTCCTGCGAGCGATAAACGATTTGCGAAAATAAATATACTTTCCCCTTTTAATCGCGCGTATGCGGCTAAAAACTACTAAGTGTTTCGACTTGACGGTGCGGGCTCACCTTCGAGCGGAAAACGCCAGGTCGCTTCATGTAAAGCAGCTTCGCGAACATGTAGATGTCGGCGCTTTGCTCGAATTCCAATTGCTTGTTCAGTGTGGTCAGCAGAACGAAGAGCGCAGCCTCGACTCCACCGTACCTAAAGTGTGTAATAATGATATGAGATTTGTTCGCTTAAGTGATCAATTGCGGAATCGCCACGCGAGTTAGCAAGAATGAAATTTTCTGTCCGTTTGACACACCTGTCCATCACGACGATAGGACCGTTCTGATAATCCCGATGAAAGTCCTGGATGATGCTGACGAAGGTCTTCGGATTGTTGTTGTGCGGCCACAGACCGCTCTGATTCGACGGCGCTTGCACGATCCTGGCGCTGAGCTCGTAATCATCCTGCAACGATCGAACCGCGACCTCCAGCAGGATCGTCCCGTTGACAGTCTCCTTCGTTCCGCAGAGTCGCACTCGGAACGTCTCGGACTCGAGATCCTTTCCTTCGATGGGCCAGAACTCCGGATACTCCTGTCGGATCAGCAATCTTTATTACAAAGGCCTCATTTCTTTTATACGATTATTTTATACTTCGAAACGTATTATTCACGTACCTCGTCGCATTGAGTTAACATAACGATGGTCTGCGCATTGTGGTCCCACATCATTTGCCAGAACTCCATTATGGTGCTCTCCATCGGATGCTGCGTTATGATAAACTCGCGGTTGCGTTGAAAGCCTGGAAATACCACACGCGTTTTATCGTTTGGTTTGGCACTTTCGCAAATTCCGGCAACGTGAGATCGACGTGTGGCATAAATCGCAAAATAGCGCCGACCGGAGTAATAAAAATTATCGCACAGCAGCCACAACGAGGAATTCAAAGGATGTCAATTGTTATGCAGTTCCTCGATAAGAGGAAAGCCACGGATTGATATACCTACCTGAAACCCATGTCGCGTTTATATAGTCGCTTCCATCGACGCCCGGTTTCGGCGTCAGGTGAACGCGCGCGTTCTCGATCGGGACAATGTCCATGTTACGATTCTTGTTGACGTTACACGCTTTGGTGGCGGATACGAGATTGAAGTCCTTAGGTTTCCACGACGTCACCAACTACAGAGAAGCGAGTAAATTATTAGATTAGGTGATTCACAACGTTCACCGTGCATCGACAAATTCAAGGAGAAATCAGTTTACCTTGTATTGAGCTTCGATGTTGTTCCACGCGTCAGTCTTGTTATTCGATGGGCACAGCATGTCTTGAATGTGCTTTATTAAGTTATTGGCGTCGATGTTGGTCTCGCCGCTCTCGATCGCTTCCTGCAAGGCGTCGTGAATAAAGATGTACTGCTCCTCCGTTTGCACCAGGAAGTTTCTCTGAGTGCGGATGTGCTTGAGGAAACCAAACACGTTGATCTCGTCCTTGGCTTTAGCCTGCTTCAGCATGGCGTCGATCACGATGTACGTTCCGGTACGTCCGACGCCGGCGCTGAAAGAAAGAAATAATTTCGTATGTCAAATAGAGGAAGTGATATCTCCTTTTATCGATAAAGATAGAAATTTAAAATAATATTGAAAAAGATTCGAAGAGTGCAACGTCAAATTAATTCTTTGTGTCATGAATTTTTGTATAAGACCGATTTTTTTAAAACTTTGTACCCAGGGATTTTTTAAAGGTCGCTGATTACGAATTAGAAGTCAGAATTTTACAATTCAAAATTTTTTTTATTTTAATCTATCATACCGGTTCTGTCATTTTGAATTTAATTTGATAATTTTGATCATAGATTAGCATTTCGTGATAAAAAAATCCCTAAAACACCATTATAAAAGATATTCAAACTATTTATTTGGATTTAAAATTTAATAGAAATTATCGATTTTGTCATATTTTTCAAAGATTATTCTTTTATAATAAAAAAAAACAACGTAGCAAAATAATGTGAAAAAATTTCTGAAAAATACTTTAAGATATCTTAAACAAGTGCCAAATTACCGTTTTGATATTGATAATAATAGAAAATACATTTTTTCAAAACAAAGCACAAATTTTGACTGCTTTATCAAAATAATAAAAAACTGAGCGGCAAAAGGTGGGACGCTGAGCGTTCCGTCATGACGCAAAGGGTTAAAAGTCCTTGTTATTTGAAAATTGTTCATTAAAATGCAATTTTCACCTGCAATGGACCACGATGGGTCCGGCCTCGGGCGGATTAGCGTTGGACGATTTGCGGATGAAGCTCAGAACGGGTAATGGATGATCGGGCACGCCGTGATCGGGCCAGCTGGTGTAGTGGTACTGCCATATAGTGCGCTCGCCCATATTGGTCCCATTTTTCTTCTTTTTGATCTGCTTAAAAATCCAAGAAAGAATTTCTCATTGGGATGATTATTCGATTATTGGCTCTTGATTTCGCTACGAATGCTCCTCCCCACGTCCACTCCTCACCGAGGAATGCTTTAAGCGCGCGTGCATTCTAATTCTAAACATATACCTTTAAATGCCGAATTTGAAGAGTACGGATGGTGTACGTGGCCATAATATCCTCCCTCACTAAAGTTACTTGAATGTAACCGTACGTCTCGGTCCCCTCCTTGGGCCAATACATATCACATTTCCTCTACAAGAAGCAACAATAATTCATGACAACAACAATTCGACAAATCAGATTTCTTCATAATATTTCGATAAATCGTATTTCTTCAACGTAATTATAGCAAGCCAAGCGTGTGAATGATTTATTTTTCCAGATTATATCTATTCAGTTCTTTTTCAGCACTTTGTTACGTAACTTTTGGTTGTTAAAAATAAATATCGATATCAACTTTATACTTACGCGACCGCGCTCGACCAGATTGGTAATCATTACGACTATTGATACGCGCTGCTCCCAAACCATCCGCCAAAAGCCGTCGAACGTAGGCGGGAGCGGGCCTTGAGTGCCGATGTAAGCTCGCGCCCTTTGCCATCCGTCGATGTAATTCGCGTTAACGTAATCCTGGCCCTTTTTAGGCGGCCCACCGCCGCAGGAGAGCAATTGCACGCGCGTGTGGTCGTCTAATGATAATAACGCAAAGGAGTGGAGATTAGTCATTTCACAATGGAGTTAAGGGGACGACTTCACATTTTCATTTCAGCCGTAATTTCCATGATTATAATTTATTACTCGGTTACTAAAAATACCGGGTTTTAAATCGCGCTACTACACGATTGTCCACTTATCGGTCCGACGCGACGCGATTAAAAATCAGCGTGCTATTCAAGAAAATCGAGACACATCTTACATTGTCTCATTTTAACTGTGAGATCATGCCGATTGTTCCATTCAGTATAATTTCATTCAGTAAGTGTGTATATATGCGACGGTATTATTCTCGTCGAAAATTCTACTTCATTCCCGCGAACGAATTTGTTGTTATCCGACCGATAAGTCTATCTCGAGCTTTAATTTCTTGTCGTCGAAATTGATAATGATACGTCATAATTTCAGCGCTAGATGGTATCGACAGTAGGGGGTCAGCGACTGAGGGGTCAGACAGAGGAACTAAAATAAATCATAAACCGGAGCGCGCGAATATACGTATTCACGTCGCGCCGCGGCGAGTGGACGCCCATCCTTTAGAAAACTGGACGCACTCGCGCGGGGCGTCGTGCGGGACGAGAGCGGCGGCATTACCGGTTCTATATTAAGATGTTTCCTTTCGTTTGTAAATATTACGACAGCGCGCGCACGAGCGAACCGATATACGTCAATGGCTACTTACACGCGAGTATATTCAAGTATCTGTTCTTGGCCTTATTCTCAGCGAACTGGGAATTCTCCACGGTATAATCGCCGGTCTCGGACTGTATCAGCTCGTATTCTTTGCTGAAGCCGATGTCACCGTCGGCGTGAAGGCTCGCGACGTGCTGAACGAATTGCTGGACCGCCACGGCGGTCCTCTCGCCGTCCTGCTCGCTGTTCTCCCATTCTTGAAGGGTGGGAACGTTCCGCGGCGGGTAGTCCAGGTAATAGTAGGCAGTGTGGAAGCATTTCCTGAAGATCGGTCTAAATAAGAAAAGAAAAAGGTACGTTTAGATATATCTGTTCCTTTCTCAGAGCGCATCTCTAGAAAGTTTAGAAACTCTTTCGTTTTTATTCATACTATTATTATTTTATTAAAAAACAATTGTTTTTTTTTTTAAAACAATTTTCAAGCGTATACGTATCGTCTGTAAACCGCGTTAAATAATAAAAGAATCGCGTTCCATACGAATTATTCAAGCAAGTATATCCGCGCCGCCGAGCTTGTAATATCGATGAGGAACACGTGTGTGGGTTGGGCAGATAGCAACGATCAAATATTGATACATCAAAATCAATGCCGATAACACATTCCTTCGTGTACGACACGTCCGGAGAGATCGGTGGACTCCGCTCGAGCGAAACTTACAAGTTACGGAAAAACTTCTTCATTTCGATTTCGGCGGCATAATCTTAGCGACAGCATCCATCATACAGGCGAGGCCGCCCGCGAATCAACGAACGTGCTTGCGAAATGAATAATGATTAGGCCGGACCTCGTCCGTGACCCAGAAAATGAGCTTGTCATCAGCCACGGCCGGTCCTTCGCACATCACTCGCGTTACCGCTCACGTCGTTCCCGAACGTCACCCGAGACACACTGACGCGAGGAGCGGAGATGAGAAAGAACGGAAACCTCCTTCTCTCGTGGGACACGCACGGCACACGCGTTCTCGCTCGCGGCTCGCAAGAGTCTAGAAGCTCGGCGCGGTCGGGTGCGTGGCGTGGCGTAGCGTCACGCTGCGTTGCCTCGGCTCCGCTCCGCTCCGCTCCGCACCGCCGCGCACCACGAGTGGCTCCGGTGACTGTAAGAGCATACTTAGGCCTTGTCACCGCTCGTTATCTCGCGATAACGCGAGAGAGACGTAAGAGCGAGAGAGCGTCAGGATATATTGAAATACGTATCGTATATCTTGGCACTTCGTACAGTGCGTTCCGTAAATTATGTTCGATAAAAATTCGTTGCTAAAGAGAGAAAGAGAGAGGTGAGAGAGAGAGAGAGAGAGAGGTGCGATTTAAAAATAGCTTCAGACGTCTACACTCTACAAGAATAATGTATGCACAGGTTACTAAAAGGCAACACCTTTTGTCAGCGGTTTTTGGAACGCGCAAAAATTTTGAAAATGCAAACCACTACCATAACGCATCTAGAAAGTGGTGCGCATTTTCAAAATTTTCGTGCGTTCCAAAAACCATTGAAAAAAGCATTGCAACTTTTTAATAATCGGCTTTAATAATCGTACATACATTCAAATAATTTGTATTGTGCATCGCGATTGACGATAACAAATTTAATTTAAAGTAAAATTGTAAAAACTCATTTTATTTAATTTGAAAAATATTCTTTACGAATATATTTATATGAAATCACTTGATTTCCATGATATTAATTTATAAAGTGAAATATAGCGTAGGAATTTAATTAAGTACCGTAGAAACTTCTTCCGAGAACGAGGTAATCGGAGGATAAAGAAGTGGTTGCCAGGACAATACGGACTGCAGCGGGAAATCAAGCGGGAAAGCCTGAATGGGAAAAAAAATGGTTGCGCGGGTGCGTGCGAAGGTGCGCATGATTGCATCGCTTGCTCGCCGGGAACTTTCTAATTGCCCGCACTCGAAATGCGATTCGCGATCCAGGCACGCGCGGCTCGCACTCCGATATCGTCCGGTCGACAATTTCCAGCTAACAAAAATGACGGATCATTTGTAGCGTTTAGATCGGCCGGCGCACAGCCCGAGCGGAAGTGAAACGTCGGCGATGCGAAATAATACTTGGCAAGATCGGCCGTAACTGTAAAGCGTAACTCGAATCCGTTGCAGCGGGAGAAAGTAGTATATAGTCTCTCGAGTCGTTTTGTCACTTTTCCGTTTTGTGGTTTTTCATTCTAAAGCCTTTCGACTGTGTAATGTATTTTGCATCCGGCCGCGATGAAGAAGTTATTAATTTGTTAATTAATCGCCGGTTAATCTCGATGTTGTAATTATATGGTAATTACGTAAAGGAAAAGATGGCGAAGGCTTTGTTCAACGCGTATCACAGCGATCGCCCGGATAAAAGATCGGAAGTTTAAAAAGACGTTACAAGAGAGACAGGCAATCTTTATATGATACGCACAAAGAAGAGTCTCGATTTTTTTTTGCTTTTTTTCTTCCTTTTTCGCGCGCGGCTGCGCTCGTCGGCGCGCGACGCGGAAATGTATCGCCCGGGCCGGCGCAGCGGCGGCGGTCCGGATGCAGCTAAGGTTTCCTCCGTACGTGCGATAACGCGCCGTGCGTTAAACCGTGACTTACTTCCACAGCACGAAGGACGTAATCGCCAGCATCACGGCGAAGCAGGCGCAGACCATACCGGCGATCACGCCCGCGCTCAGGTCCTTGCTGCTGCGGCGCATCAAGGGTGGTATCTTGTCGCAGTCGCGGGTGACCAGCACCTTTGTTGGTATCGAGGTGTCACCCTGAATGATCAGGCTGCTGTCTATTGTGCTCCTGGTGGCCCCCCGTACTATGATCTCGTAAACGGTGTTCACCGTCAGGTTGGGTATGATCGCCTGCAAGCATGAATTTGCATACGTTTCTTATGGCCGCGCGCCTAATTGCTTTTTGTTAGAACGACTGAGAAAAAAGTCTAGGACAATAGTAGCTACCAAATGTATTTTGTTTACTGTTTAGCGTATTGGTGCAATATTTAGTGAATATTATCGAACATAACAATCAACCATTTGATAATAATTACTAAATATTATTAATATTTACAAAAATAAAATCAGTATTTAGTTAATTTTGATTATATTAACTGAACATTTGTTTGAAACTATCTCACCAAAACTTCAATAACTATCATCTATTAGGCTTGATTATTATCAGACTTTTTTTCTCAGCGTGCTGACGAGGTGAAAGCAACAAAAAGAAATAATAGAATTGTCTTATTAATGATATTATTATCGATAGCGAAACTATTTGCAAATCGTTATATTATATACAAAATGTGTTAATCTTTCCTATGTTGCTTCAATGTGATGATTTATCGCTAAATATTGAATTGTAAAATGTACCCCGCTCTCGAGATGATTTTTGTCGGCCATCAGCTCGATCTGCTCGTAATATCTCCCATTGTCCCTTCGGTAATTGATGTAGTAATAGTCGATCGAGCCCCAGAAGTTCGCCGGCCTGGCCCAGTGAACGTAGACGGACTCGTGGGATTGGCAAGTCAAATTCAAGATCTGCGGTGCGCTCGGCCCTGTTATGTCGGTCCTACGAATGATCTGATCGGACGGCTCGCCCTCGTTCTTCCGCGTGTAAGCCTTCACCCAGATCTTGTATTCGGTGAACGGGTCTGCAACACGGGGCAGGCGGGTCATGAATAACAATTGAGCAAATTAAATTTCATGAATGAAGAGAGTGGCTATTTTTGACGGTGACCGGTGATCCGATCGGATCTTTGTTAGTCGGGATCCTCCTTTTCCATATATCAATCAGGTACTCGCGCGCGCTAAATTAGTTACTCCTCCGTCCGAATTATTTGTAACGAATTGTTTATAGCGATACATTTACATATGCGCACCGAGTGGTCGGAGCGCGAGAAAAAGAAGGTGCGTGAGGGCGATAAGAATTGTTCGAGCTTTCCTTATCAATAAGCTAAGTACACCGACCTATCTCCGGTAAGTCGTCTGTGCTGTAACGACTATTCGCTGTCGAGCGAAGATTACATGGTTAATCTCGTGTTATCTGGCGCACAAAAAGAAAAAAAGAGGCATAAAGGCTGGCTAGCGCACGTCGACCGACGTTAAACGTTCATGCGCGTTAAAATAAAATAAAAAAAGGTAAACTCAAGCGCAACGCTGTCCGGGTATCCGCTGGCTCGTTCACGCGATTCAGAATAATAATTTAGAATATAAGATAATAAGAAGACGGCATCGTTTAAAGTAATCTTGTGCACGTCAGTTGCACGTCTCTCGCGCGACTATCTTTGCGGATATATATAATATACTTACGCAATTCCTTCAGAAGGAAATCGATGTACGTGTCCGCAGAGTCCGCCGATTTGTCGGGTAAGTGCATCTTAACGTCCGTGTAATTGGAATGCATGTAGTAGACGCGATAACCGGCGATGACACCGTTGGCATTCTCGGGCTCCGACCACGAGAGCCCAATGGTGGTGCCGGTGATTCCCCGAGAGGTGAGATTCTCCGGCTTCGTCGGCGCTGGAAGGAAGAGAAGAAAAAACGAAATGACACACGCGCGTTTTTCATCACAATAAACCGATTTAACCTTTACCCCCCCTCGGCCTCATCATCGTGCGCGACGTGCGTCGTGGCGCTGAGACAAAGTATTCAGCGCGCTTCAGAAATAGCGAACTTTCCGGTAAGCTCTCCTTACTTCATTCTTTCATTGTCATGTCGGAACGCCTCCCTCCGTAACCGTGCTCCCTCGTACACGCTATTTACATATAGACATAAAGAAATAGACCCGGGCATGTGCCCGCGCATTCTATGCACCTTTTCTATGGCACCGCGCGTCTTTTGCGTGTTACACGTTTGGGTCAGACATAACGGAAGAGAGATACGAGATATCGGATCTTATCCCGCTCTTTACTACGCGTCGCGTTGATAAGAAAAGAATATGACTCGATTTTCTCTCTCTCTCTCTTTCTCTTCTGTTACTCGGGATACAGTTGGCATGTCGGGTCTATTACTATACGTTTACGGTTATCTGTTATTCTCTCTCTTTCTCTTTCTTCGAGTAACAGCAGCAGATATCGATACCCGACCCAACTGTATTTTCATTTTTCTAAAGCTCCATTTTCTAGAATAAATAATACGGATGAATAAACGGCAGTCCGGGCGTTCATAAGAGAGTTCAAATTTATTGAATATTCATACATCTGCCGCGCGGCGTATTACCATACGCCGCGCGCGGTGTGCAGTATAAAACATGCAAATTGATTTGCATTCTATCCTCGGCCGCGTAAAACCATTGACAGTAGACTTGCTTAAACAGCTCATTCGGACGTGCTTTAAGTAGAGCGTGAGTGACGCGCGTATAGTAGATATAAGAGAGATCCTGTCGCACCTACCGATTAGATAAAATAAGAAAACGAAGAGATACTTGAAGAGATATACGTAATATTGATAAACCGAAACTAGATTCTTACCGAAATTAAGATAAGAATATAATAGGAAGTCTTTTCTTAAAGCGCGATTATGAAATCATCGTACTCATAGACAATGTTATCGACAATGTGCGACAAGAAAATCGTTTTTTCTCGTTGACTCCTATCCATGGAATTTATTTCGCCGGTCGTTAGTTCTCGCCTTGTCATCCCCTGTGCGATACTCCAGTTTAGTGCTTATCGAATATACGCGCTACAGATTAACGACGTGTAATAAAAAACCGCAAGGCTGGTGTCGACCGCGGAGAGCGGGAGAGATACCTTTTACAAGCTTTACGAGCTGCGGCGGCGGGATGATGTCATGTCGAGTCTCTGTGCACGCATAGAGAGACGCGAGCCGGGGAATTCGCATTCTCGTGTTACTATCGGGCTGAAAAACGAATACGATTACACGCGGGAGAAGGGAGGGAATTGCCTCCGCAAGGCGCAAGGTCGCGATCGTTGCACGTGGCGTGTGGTAAACGATCTATGTCGACGCTACTTAGAACTTTTGCTGATGCTCTGCATGTTCGGCGAAGCCACGATTCTGTGACAAATCGCGAAATGATCTCATCCCGCGCGAGACCGGAAAGCGATTACCTATACGCGACAAAGAGAAGCGCGTGCCAAAGCGGCGATGCGCCTTGCCTTCCGCCGCTTCCGCCGCGGCCGTCGCGGGGGAGCGAAGGGAAAGAGAAACCCCCCACGTCCGCCCGTGTGTCCTACGGATTATCGTTCGTTTCGCGGAACCGAGGGATCGGCGGATAGCTATGTAGGCGAAAGTGCTTTTATTAGGATAGGTTCCCACTGAGTAACGGTTCACGAGTGAAAGGAACAGCCGATAAGGAATCCGCGGTACCTGCTTCGTGTGCGCCGGACTTACGCCTGCGTGCACTTCGATTTGCACCGCTACATCCGCGGCTGCAAACTATCCCGAGTTCCCCGACTCTCATTCCGCGAGCGGAGCGACTTCGATTGATCGAATAATTTATGCGTTTTGATTATTATGCACGGGATTTCCCAAAGTTCTCCAGTGCGATATTTCTAATTGGACGGAGAGGAGATTAATTATCTCGGCGAGTCCGAATAACGGAGATAATATTTCTCGACATTGTAGCTTATTCGCGCCAATAACTTTCTTACCTCGTAAAAGTTGTTCTCAAGGAATGATTGAATCCACAATGGCGAGACCCTGACATGCATTCACGCGCGTCTGGATTAGGCTATACCGGCCTTGGTCCTGCCGTAAAAATAGAATATCCGGATCTCTCTCTCGCGCGCGCGAGAGAGAGGCGTAATACGGCGATTTTGCCGCTCTTGAAGACAATTCTGCGGACGGGCCGTATTTCCATAATTTTATACACCGCCGACACTTGAGGTCAGTAAGTATAATCGTTGCCATGGCGATGCACATGCTGTATGCTGTACACCGCGCACGTGAAAAAAAAAGCAGATGTGACGTGTGCAACTCTTTTAGGTACGAAAACACAAAGGGGTGAAGAAGAGGCGGGGGGGAGGGGGGGGGAATCAATGTTGTAAATATTTTATTACGCATTTACGCTTGGCAAACAATACGCTGGCCGATCCACAATTACGGCGAATTTCACGCGCGCAATAAAAAAAAATGTTGCAAAATATCGTTTTTTCCCGTGACGCACAAAGTCAGTGCGCGCGCGGCGCGCTGCAATTGCAACGCGAGAAGGAGGTTACAAAATAAACCGGCAAACGATTCACGCTTGTGTCATAATACCGCGGCGGCGGCACGTGTGTATGCACGCGCGCGTCGGTGTGCATTATTTAAAAAACGTTTGCGCAATCGTTTGGATGTGTGGCACATCGTGTAGGCGCGAATCGCGAGGTTCGAGGAGGAGGCGCACGCGTCCTTTAAGGCGTTTCGCGCGGCACGCGGTGCGAGAACGAGGCGCGCACGTACGTTGCACCGCCGCGCGCCTCCGCCGCCGCCGTCGTCGCCGCCGGTCGCATTCCGCGAAATCGAGACGGAACGGGAAATGAGTTAAGCGTCGATTACACGAGTGGACAGTCTTATGCTCGCAAGGTGATTACGAGACACGCGGCGGCGGCGGCCGCCGCCGCGCCGCGCTGTCGCGTGTGCCGAGCAACGCAATATACTCGAAACCGGCCGCATGGCATTTCCTTAGTGAAACTCGCGCGCGTGCATTTGTTTTTGCCAATTAATTACGCGCTAAACGCGCGCGCTCGCGCGCGTCCAGATTTTTACCGGCTGGACTGATTTTACATATTCCGAGCGCGCGACACGCGGCGCGTTTACTCGCGCGAATATAAATTAGATTCAGAGCTTATTTTCTTTGCACTATCGTTATTAATGTTATCATTCGATTTATTTTATTGTCGCTGCACCGTGACAATCGCTCGATTATCAACTGTTTGGGTAATCGGAAACGCGTAAACGTAAATAACTTCAATTTCCAGACGCAACACGCAGATCGGATTTACAGATCGTCTAATATCGTATCGTTGTAATTTTACGCCACATTGAAGGAGATTTGGATTCGCGGTAGAGTATTCGCAACGAGAGATCTTATCCGCTAAACGCTATCCTACCTCGATCTAACGAAGATGCTACAAAATAATACTTCGAAGTATATCGCTTCTTCGTCTCTATCATGCTTTATTTCTATCTCCTCATTTCATATTATATATATTCAATTTCTAATATTTTCGCGTAATTCATCAACGCGTAAATTATTCCTCATAATTTTTCTTGCTATATTATTACCCTACGCCTCGCTTTCCCCCGAACAGGAAGGCACAACTCTAGACTAGAGAGAGGCCCAGCCTCTCTGCCCCCGATGAAGATGACCCCGCCGAATTACCTCCGATATCGCTGTCATTCTCCGTGGAAAACGGCACGAAGTAGGTCGTCCGTTCGAAGATTTGCTCGACGTCGGTCGTCTGCGTGATCGGATCCGCCGTGGCGACGAGGAGTCTCAGGAGCAGGGCTAGCGAGGCCGCCAGTTGAGCGACACTGGCCACGCTGGCCCACGACATCTCTTCGTCTTTCTTCCCTTCTTCGCGCGCTGCAGCTGCAGCTGTAGAACGCCGCGTGCTCGCGTGCGTACGTCTCTTCTTCTCGCTCTTTTTTTTCCTTCTTTACTCTCTTTCGCTCTTCTCTTGTTCTAAATCTTCTTTCTTTCTCTCTGCCTTTCTTGCTATTTCACGAATTCGCCCATCCTCGCCGAGGAACACGGCGCGCGTTCCCTCTCGCGACGCGTCTCCGCTCACAACTATCGCACCGTCTACGTCGCGGCGGTCCAACGGCAGTGCGCACAACCACGCATATTGTACACCAGTTTCGGTACGTTGTCACTGTCACATCGCGGGGCGCAAAAGGTTCCCCCGGGTTATCGGCCCGACGGATCGACCTCACGGCGGAGAATCGTGTCGCGGCGCGGGTTGTGTGTGCGCACGAGTGCGCTAGATTTGAGAACGACTACTTCCTGTTGGGAACAAACAGAGAGACCTCGCATGAGTCCCGATCGGGCGACCCGATTGCGAGCGTGGTGCGGCTCTCCTCGATCGCGAAATCGGCCGCCGCAGGAAAAGAGAGAGAGAGAGAGAAAGAGAGAGATACCCGGAGATGAAGAAATCCCGGCCGGGGAACGGAATAGCGGATATGGAAATCGCGCTATCTACGGAAGAGTTCCATACGCGAGGTCATACCCGACGACTCGTATCTGCCGTCGCGCAGCCTCGGAAAGGTCGAATCGAAAGTTGACATCGATAGCGCGCGCCGTGCATTTTAACTCGCGCCGATAAGACACGTACACACTGCTTTATCAATATTTAAACTACTACCGTGGCGATAGCAGTTACGCTTCAACGTTGCGCGAACAAATGCGCGAAAGGAGAGCAGGTCGAATCGGAGTAACTAGACGGTAGCCGAAATATTATTATACGAATTATACCGATCGCGCGTCCCCGAGGGCATTCGTCACCGGTGCAGACGCACCGATCGTCGTGTCACGAGGGAAGGCAGCGGATTATTCGGCCCCCTTGGAACGTTGTAGAGTGACTTCCCCTTGCATTTTTAGTGGGATACAGACTAGGGGAATGTAGCGCGCTCTACGTCCTAAACAACAACGGTACGCGAACGGTACCGCAACAGCATCGATAGGTATATCGGGTCCTGCCGTACGATCTAGCATGAATAATAATGCAGATCGAGATCATAAATAGCGGAGATGTATCTGCAAATTGAGTGAGAGCAATTATATGCATCGTTAGAACAGATTTTCTCAAAGCTGACTTTTTCTCAAGCTCAATGAGAAAAATCGTTTTGATGAGCTCAGTTTTTTTCTTTTCGTTTCTTCACTATATCTTCACTAAATCTTCTATATCCTTTATATCTTCATAGATCTTTTAATATAAAGCTATTGATTGTATAAAATTTTTATTTAAAGAACTTGAAATTAAGAAATCAATCTCTTGCGCATTCGACTCTGTAGAGATTAATTTGCGATGCAGATTATTTCTTAACGGCTTAGAACGGAAGTCTCTTCAGGCGCATGTATTTACATGGGAGAAGTGATTTCTAAATAAAATCTCAGCACACTAGAGAAGGTTCGCGCACGTATGGACTTTTCCTCCTATATATCTCTTCAATTTCCGATCGACGAAGAGAAGGAACTTTTGAAGCGACGAGAGTGAATTTTCCTGATACAATGCAAACAATTAAACATCAGTCGCGAGAGAAACTGAGTTAGCTCGAACGCCGGGTTAAATGGATAAAGAAGCAAATTACAGGACGGCCAATAACAATAGCGCTTCCTCGTCAATAGAGGGAAAGAGAGGGAGAGAGAGAGGGCAAGATATCCCTCGCACACAAAGAGAATCGCGCTCCAGTTTCATATTCCATTTACTGCCTAATTGGCACCGCGGAATAGATAAATAATTGCGAGAGCTTCGGAATAATGCCGGCGAATAATGCGAGACACGCGTTATTTCGTGACAATATAAATATAAAACTTTTATTCAATGCAGAAGAACCGCACGTGCGACCACATATAAACGACGGACCACAATTGGCTCATAAAGGAATATAATGACGTTTCGTTAAAGTCCTTTCTGTGCATTTTTATTGCGAAACACAAAAGACGCGTGTTGCACGCTTCGCGTTCGGGCCGACGTTAATTAAAATATGGTATTTTTCCTTTACGTGTCTGCGATTGAAGTTGATCGTAATTAAAATAGTGGACTATATCCGTTGGCGTCGAGCATGTCGAATATTTGTTGGCGAAACATATTTGAAAATTTCGGTCCTCTCTGTGAGAAAGGGCGATGCGAAGCGGATGAGGCTAATCCACGATTCCCAC
Source organism: Wasmannia auropunctata (assembly GCF_000956235.1). Lineage (NCBI taxonomy): Eukaryota > Metazoa > Arthropoda > Insecta > Hymenoptera > Formicidae > Wasmannia > Wasmannia auropunctata. The sequence goes on from NW_012026800.1 coordinate 2,351,994, forward strand.
GTCAATTCCACGCCACGCTCGAGTTTTTACTTCGCAGCGAGAGCGGTGCCCTGAATATAATCGTCCAAACGAGAGTGGAAAAAAAAGGAGCCGGACCGCGCCCCATTTCGTGACTCGTCTACATTTGGCCGGCGCGAAACGAAACGTTTCGCAACGATGCGCTATCGAAAATTATACCCGGAAGAGGGGAAGCGGCGATAACGAAGCGAATAAAAAAATCGGCACCGGAGAGAATTTCGGCGCTGGAAAGAGTTTCCGTGTTGTAATCACGTCTTGCCCGAAAGGAGGAAGCGCGAGGAAGTGGGCGCACGATCGGCTTCCGAAAGAGCGTAATCCTCTCCTCACGGCACGTCCTCACGCTCGCTCGCTGAAGGAGAAAAAGGAGAGAAACGCGAGTGGATCGCGTGGCGCGGACGCGGATGCACCGACGAACGAACGCGCCGCCGGGGCCATTCATGAGAGGAACGTCAGATCGAAATTGGGACGGCTCTCGAGAGTCGCGCGATTCGAAACGGCAGCGCAGAATGGATTGACCCCGATCGTGCGAGATTTTTGCGCGAGAGAGCGAGAGAGAAGCGATGACGCGCGGAGCGTGCGTTGAACCGCGATCGTCGTCGTCGTCGACCCTGCCGACGATCTGTCGATCGCCGCCGCGTTCTTCTATTGCCCTCCGCGCGTTTCCGCGATAGGTATACGCGGCCGCACGCGGCGGCGGCGGCGGATGTGCACCGAGGTTCACCGATCGAACTCGCAACGACGACCGAGTCCTTCAACGTCGCTCCGTCGTCGTCGTTACCGTCGCGCTACCGCGCGTCGTCGCGGCGCGGCGCGGCGAAATCGTTCGATTCCTCTCTATTTTCCCTCTCGTGTCGAATCGAACCGGAAGTTAGGCAGACGACGCGTTCGTTTTCTTTTATTATTCAACAACACTTGCAATTTTTTATTTTTTTTAGACTCTAAAACATAGCGACGCTTTTATTATTCAACGGCGTTTACTGTCCGGTAAAATTTTAACAATATTTCTCGTGGCAACTGGAAATTCTGTCCGTCAACAGCACATCCGGATGGTTGAATTTTTTGTGTCAAGTATGAACGGAATAAGTTAATCGTCGATCGAAGACAGATGTGTCATTGTAGTTTATCGATATTTCTCGTTAATCAAAGTGACTCATATAATAATGTTGTATTACTTGCTTTTTTTTCTTCGACTGAATACAAAGAAAAAAAATGAGCGAAGTGTCATTAAAATCTATTAACGTTCGCTGTATGATCGAAATGAGTTGCAGTATAGAAACTTCTCGCGTCGAATATAAAAGGAGTTGAAAGCTGCGCGACGAAAGAAAAGCTACTGGGGGGGGGGGGCTTAAGTCCCCCATTTTCACTTTAATGGCACCTGTCTCATTGAAATCGATTAGCGCTCCTCGATAATCAAAATCACTCGCAAAACCGTGCTTCACAACGATGATTCGCGCTCGAGTCAACGCACTGGAAAGCAAAGTTGAAAGAAAAAAAAAGAGAGAAAAAGAGAATGTAGCAAGTGTTATTTTTCTGCACGGTGAATAGGGAATACGTTGCTCTCCACGCGTTCCTCTCCATCGATTAATCAACTTCTTCCTTCTCTCCCGTTTCTCTCTCTTTCTCACTCAAAGGCACTCGCCCCGAGGCGTCATTCACAAAGTACGAGGGCACGAAGGAGTCTCAAAGATTCTTTTTTCTTTCCGAACGACACCCGAGAGCAAGTTCGGCTTTCGTACTTCCTGCACCTGTCCGATGCACTGGGAGAAACGAGACGGTCGATTTCGAACGAAAGAAACGGAAAGAGAGAAAGAGAAAAAAAATCTCCACCGAGAGCTGTGAAGACGTGCGCGCAAAGCTTACAGCGTTATAATCTCGTCGCGCGGAGTATGGAGAATATTACGGATTCGCCGCACCAGTTTCATTTTGGCACTGCTCGACATGCACATCTCTCGCTCACGCTCGCGTCGCGTATCGACCCCTCGACCCCGTCGTCTCTGCCCACTCCGAAATCCGATTCGGAGCAGCGGGACCCCTCCGATCGAAGAGCGACACCCGGCGACTCGCCGCCGCGGCCCGAACAAAGGATCACACCCAGGCGAAGCGGAGGAGAGACCCGTCCGCGATATATCCTCGCGATTTCACGGACTAGGCGTCAACCAGCGATCCCGGAGGAGGCGTCGTCGGAATCGACGGTCCGCCGCCATCTCGGCGAGCTCGCGCGCTCTCTCTCTCTCTCTCTCTCCCTCTTTCTCTCTTTCCTTTTCTCTCTCACGTTCTATCTATCTGTCTATCTGCCTCCCTCTTTCTCTCTCTCTCTTTCTCTTTTCCTACCGCGGTACGGCCTTTCTCTCGGTCGCGACTTTTCGCACTTTCGGCCGATTCCGCGATTTCGCGTGCCGCACAAAAAAAAAACCAAACCGCAAAATCTCGAAACGCGCAAAGGAGAAACGCACGCGACTTACGATGCCGATATTAATTCCACACAGAGGAGCAGAGAGCACTCACACCGCGGGACGACGCGCGTACTGTCAACCGCGCGCGTGAGCGCGACGCGTGCACGCCAACGACTACACGCGCACTCGCGCTGCATCGAGTTTGCGCTCACTCTTCGAATTACGCACGTTCACGCACTCACGCGTATACGAGCGAGCAAGCGGGCGGACGGACGGGCGGGCGCGCGCGCGCGCGCACATGTGCTCTACGCTCGTCGCCGCAGCTCGTGCATCTCGTTGCCGAGGGTCCCTCGTATCCGGCGGCACCGGGGGCCACCGTATGTACGAGAGCGAAGAGTGGATTTCGCACGTCGTTCGAAATATATATATATTATATCGGGAATATCGAGAATACACGCACTCTCCGCTGCACGCACTCGCACGCTCCGTACACGCGCGTTTGACGTTACACGCGACTGGCGAGAACCGAGACGCGCACACGTGCGCGCCTGACGCGGAGAACTCCGTTTTCGTCGTCGTATCCCGGATGACAGACTCGCGGCGCGACGACGACGACGACGACCACGAGCAGACCCGGCTGCTGGCGTGCCGATGCAGCGTGCTCGCCGCGGCCGACTCGAGCGGGCACCTCTCTCTCTCTCCTCTCCCTCTCCCTCTCCGTTCTCTCGCTCTCTTTCTCTCACTCGGCTGCCGCGTGCTGAAAAATCGGGGAAAATCGATCGTCGAGACCAGGCGCGGCGCCGACCGAAACGCCGTGGCAGCTGCTCCCGCTTTCTCTCTTTCTCCCCCTCTTTCACTCTCTCATTCTCTCGCTCTTCCAATCTCTCTCTCTCTCTCTCTCTCTCTCTCTCTCCTCGTCTCTCCGCCGGTCTCTCTCTGCAGTCGGCTTCCTCTGTCGCACGGTCGCCGGCTGTCACGACCCCCACTTCTTCCCCTTCCTCCCGTGACCGTTTCTGCGTCTTCCTCGCACGAGGCGAGGGCCTCTCTCTCCCGCTCGGATCTTTGAATCAGCTGCCTCTGTCCTCTCGCTTCATCTCCCGCTTTCCTTTCCCTCTCTCTCTCTCTCTCTCTCTCTCTCGTTCTATCTATCTTCTTCTCCCACGTTCTCATTAGCGAGCTTATAAAATAAAGTTTCCGTCGGAAACTTATAAATTTACTAGAATTAGACTCTCTTAAAATACTAAAATCTGTATTGAATGTTGAGAAACGTTTCCGCTGGACGAGAGCTGCTCCCAAGTGTATTTCGCGAGGTACGAAGTATTATCGCGCATCCTCTCTGCTAGCCTAGTTTGCCGGAAATACTCCCTTCGGGAATGCAGCACTCCCGACGTCCGCGAAGAATTTCTATCGCACACGGAGGACGAGAGTGCGCACGAGCGGCGGCGGGCAGCTGAAAAGCTGTCGGCGGTGGATGTGCGCGCGGAGCCGCGACGACGATGATTCAGGATGTAACGATGAAAACGATGAATCACCGGCGCAGCGGATTTATATATGTAGTGCTATACCATAAATGCGTTCTAAATGCGTTAGAAACGAGGACGAAACTTCGTTTCCGCCGGGAGAGGGGGGCGGGACCTTGAACGAACGTCTTTTTCCCTCGGAGAGAAATCGTTTTCGAAGCGACGAAGCGGCTTCGTCTTGACGACGCTCAATTACAAACGCTAAATATTTTGATAGATACCGAGTTCGTGTAATCCGGCGCGAATTGTCGCGACGCGATAAGAGCGGGGAGGGAGTCCCCCGAAGTCTAAGTCTCTCCCACTCGTCGAGGGCAACGCGAGTCACGCTGCTTAATAATTAACACAAATGTTAATACAAACGATATTGTGCACAAGCAAACATCCGCTCTTCGTGTAACTACGCAGAACTCTCGCCTTGCAGCTGCAGCTAAACCAGCTTTCCGTTTGAATACCTTGTTAACCGAACGATACCCCGGCGTTCTGCTTTACCGTGCTCGGGTATATACGGTATTCTGTATCTGCTATATTGTCACTCGGAGAAATTTCCCCGGATTTAATTTCGCGCTCGAGCGTTTTATCGCGTCAATTTCTGGGCAGAAATTCCCGCCCCGGAAAGACGCCACGCGCACACAATGACGGCTCTCTTATTTTGCCCGTCCCCTCGCTGCGCCACCTTACTTACCACCTTCGTCGGTCATCACCGTCACGGTCGAGGCGGGTCCGTGACCCTCGGGGTTGAATACCTGCAGGGAGACGAGGTACTGCGTGAAGGTATCCAAATTGTGAATACTGTGATTCTGAAAGAGAAAGAAGAACACGCGTTCGTTTTTCTTTTCTTTTCTTTTTTTATCCCTCTTTTCTCCGCTGTGCTAACAAATGGTACGCTAAGATGAAGTGTCTCAGGGCAACTTACGTCGACAGCAGGATCACGAATGTAAACGTTTTTCATTTCTTCATCCGCTTTCTCGCGTCGCCGGTACCCGATGCGATACCCGAGGAACTCGCCGTGTATGGTGTCGCGACTCGGCGGCTTCCACGCCAGATAAATAGACGTCGCTGAGGTATTGTGGGCCGCCGTGATGGTCGGTTTTCCTTCTGGTACTGCAAACAATCGTATATATTGTGCGTAAATCCTCCGATCCTGAACTTCGGGAGCGGAGCGGGGAGATGGGGGAGGAGGGAGATGGAAAGGGTACAGAGTAGTGGCGGAATTCCGAAAATAAAAGATAAAAGCTAATCCTGAAAAAGTACATCGCGGCCGAAAGAGAAAAGCATTACGTGCGCGTTTATGTAAACGCAACACGTGCATCGTTACACGCGGAAATTCGCGCGCGACTTCGAGTGGGCGAAGCTCATTTAAATATCGCGTATATGTTTATTCCATGCGCGAGGAACAGATTGTTTTATCCCTTCGGGAAATTCCGATGAAGCTTCGCGGTTCTCTCTCTTCCTGTCCCTTTCTCCGTCTATTTCTCTCTCTCTCTCTCTCTCTCTCTCTCGCTTTCTCATCGAAATGTTTAAAGTAGAACGTTAAATATACACTACAGAGATCCATCAGTTTATGAAAAAAACTGATTCTGAAGAATAACGCAATATGACATGCCCGCGTAAAAATAATATTTAAAAGTTGCTGTAGAACGCTGCCGCGCTCGACGGCCGGAAATCGATAGTTGTGATTGCGTCGAACACGAATAAATACGTAACCCACCCCTTCCCCTTCCCTTCTCTTCCCTGGCCACTCTTCCGGACGAGCACAGAGAAAAATTAAAACGTAATATTTAACCGGCAATCATGGATATAAATTTTCAAACTCTTGGAAATTTCAAGTTTCCGCGTGTATATATGGAGGAGGGCGGTATAAAATTTCGCGGATATTCGTAAACGTGTTGTTGACGCACGCGCGAATGTATTTTACGCCCGACGTAGAATGTATATTTCCGAAATCATTCGATCTATGTTAACAATATCTCTTTATATACATACGGGCGATCGTTTACCAGTGCACGCATCGTTTATTGAACCCTCCCCCTCCCTCCCTCCTCCCCCCTCCTCTCGTGCTCATAGAATTGTTTTCGAGATCGGGCATTTTTAATTCCGCGCATCCGCGTGCATGCGAACCGCATCTAAATCCGCGATATCGCAATTGAAGTGACGCGCGTAAATTGATATCTTTTTCCATATTGTTACTACTGGGAGGGACAAATAAATCGACCGGATGTTTTCGCGCTAAAAAAAATAAAAAATAAAAAAAATACATTTGTTCGCGAATTTTCGCCATGAGGTTAAATATCACCTTCTTCGCGCGCGACGCGTTTCACACATTCCGGAGAAGCGCACCTAGCGCGCGGCTATTCAATCTCCGGTGACGTCGCCGGCGAATACGCCTTCACGCGGATGTGCGAGCCGCTAAAAAATGGTCGTGTAATAATTTTAATGCCCGCGTAATTTGTTTCAGGTTGCCTTATCGCGCGCGGGCGCGCTCGAGGCGCGCGAAAGCAGGACAGGCAGGTGAGGGCTCTCCGTTGTCCCAGTCGCTGCAGGAGCAACAGCTCTCTCGCGGGTGAGCCGAGATTCGAAATAATTAGCATCCGCGCGTCACTTTTTGAAACACCCCGCGTCGCGCTGTCGCGATATCGCGTCGCCACGTCGCGTCGGCCGACTCCGCGTAGCCGCGGGGGGATGAGAAATTATCGCAGAAATTATACCGAGACATTTAATGCGCGCGCTGCGCGTCAGAGTGCGGCTCCCGCTCTCAGTTAACCCGACCGACTCATCCGTCGTGTTTAATGCCGGTGAAAACGTTAATTGCGTCCGATCGCGCGGAGCAATTAATTTATCGCGACGCGAATGAGCGTCTGCAAGGAGCGGAAAAAGTAAGGAATTTTTCGTCGCGATAACAACCAGTCTCACCGTTGCCGATTGTTTAATTAATGAATCGTCCATCGTTTAATTAATTAATGTTTAATTACCGTCTACCTAACAATCTATCTTTATATTCAAAAACAAACAGGGAAACCGTTGTTAATTTACGATTTTAAAGAATAATAATATTGGATTAATTATTGGATTAATTATATATCTTCATAATTATATTTCCGCGGGATAGAAAAATATATCAATTAATGCCTTGCGTGATGCGGAAGCCGTGCGCCGAGTAATAAATAACGCCCTACTTAATTGTCAGAGAGAAGGGTAATGTGGCATACAACGGTAAGCCGACAAGTGAATTGGGTATTAGTAGAAATAAGTGAAAAGTGATAAGTCGCTTATTAGAGGTAGCCCCGCCCTCCCTTTTACTTTCGCCGGGGCAATTTAGCGCCACGATAAATGCGAGCTGCAGTTTATTTTTTTACCGGCGCTAAATCTGCGTTAACTTATTATTACGCCCGTCGGCGTGTTTATGACGATAGCGTCGGGGGGGTTTTATGCTTCCGTGATATATTATCGAAGTACCAATTTCGCCGTAAGCGCTGAAACGCTTAATCGTGACAAACCGTCCGCGTAAACGTTGCTAATATTGTTCTCGAAACCTACGTATCGGCATAATAGCGCCGTAAGTACACGAGCGTACATATTATGCGGCTTAGCATGCGAAATTACGCCAACCCCCCGTCTCCCCCCCACCCCCCCGATCGAAGTTGGCGCTTTACGTAATACATATCCTCCCTCCCCCGTCTTCCCGTAATTAAAACTTAATTATTAATTTTTTCCCAATGCATTCTCGTCGCGCTTCTTGCTCAAGTAAAACAAGTGGGTTCCCGCCACGCTCGAGCTATAAACATGCGACGAGGGAGCGTGAAAATTGGGCCGCATTGTCGGGTCGCGACACGATCAAGAATCGCGCCCTGATTCGGTGGTGCACCGTCTCGGACGATTCATCATTTAACCGGGGCGCGACAAAGTATTGTCGTTATGTAATATCACAAGGCGGAAAATAAATTACCTCGGTCACACCGGTGCTATAGAGATTCCTCGGGTTCCCCATCACTACGTCGAAACGTGACTCCGCGGAAAGGCGGCTTTATTGCATCCGCCGAGTCCCTCCACCACTTTATCAACCCCGTCGGAATCGAAAATAGTTCGCACAGCACAGGCAGAAGCTACCTGCTCTCTTTCCCGATTCTCGAGACGACTCCCGTGAATGAACTTATTCGGGACCTCCTCCGACCCGTCGGATGTTGCGGCGGCGACAATAAGATTCACTTCTTTTCCTCTCCCCACCCCCCCTCTCTCTCTCTACTGCTTCAATACTTTCATTAATTTTGAGATCACTAATATAAACGTTATGCATTTCTGTATTTCCTATACACTCAAAAAAAAAGTCTACACGGAGAGAATTTCCTTTTAAAATTTATCCTGAAAATCATGTTAATTGTGAGACAATATAGTATTTAGGTAAATTTTACTGTGCATTACAATAAATTTTACTGCGAAATCTTATTAGTGCACAGTAAAATTTGCCTAAATACTATATTGTCCCATAATTAACATGATTTGCAGGGTAAATTTAAAAAAAAATTCTCTCCGTGTAGTAGTAGCTACCAAATATATTTTGTTTAGCGTATTGAGTTATTGCAATATTTATAGTCAATATTATGAAACATAATAATAGTAATCAGCCATTTGATAATAAATATTAAATATTAATATTTACAAAAGTAAAGTTAGCATTTGATTAATTTTGATTATATTAACCGAACATTTGTTTGAACCTATTTCACCAAACTTCAGTAACCATCATCTAGGCTTGATTATTGACTGCCAGATTTTTTTTTCAGTATTTCAGTATTTAAGGGGAGTCCCAAATCCCGGAGTGCCAAATAAATGACGATTCATTATCAGCATCATCATCTCTCTCGGATAATTTTTCCAAGAGATCACTAATTGTAAGATGGTAGCGCTGTAGAAATTTGGAATAATATTATATCCATTCGGAACGCCACTTTCTACTCCGTGTTTAAACTGAAATTGTACGCCCACTTATTAAGCACAAACTTTTGGCGTCCATTATATTATATGATATGTTCTCTTCACTATTCCCGAACCTCGATTTTAACTTTTAAATATTCACAATTTACATTCGATGTACATGGAGCTTTGCATTAACTCTTAGATGGCAAATGGTTAAAGGCTATTGTATCGATTGTGTTAATTTTAGCGTTTGAGGGGATACGATCTCAGAGCGCGTAATAAATAGCAAAACTAATCTAATCTAATCTCTCTCTCTCTCTCTCTCTCTCTCTCTCTCTCTCCCTTTCGTTTTTTCGATTTTTAACGAAAAAAACTTCGCTTCCGTTTGTTCTACGTCGAACTTAATTATACTGATTGTGAATGCGGAATATGTATCTAATCGAACGTGCAAATTCCTCGGTAAAACCAATCAACGATTAAGCCTTGGGTCCTTCATTTATCATTATTATTACAAGCGGGTTGTTAATCTGCTCAACTTGTCCGATATACAGAATTAACAGTGTGGCCACTGAGTAATCTTCTCGAGCGGACGCAATCGATAGTCGCGGTGGAACGTTGACTGACACACATCGAAATCTTATGAAATTATTACGCAAATCCCGAAAATGTCACATCGCTTGTGAAGGAGCGAAAGAAGATCCAAATCGCTTCTCGTTTATCTGCAGGGTGAAATTTTACTTTTACATCCGCGAAAACACGAGGGTTGAATCGTCGCGCTTAATCGTAGCTTGCGGATCACCGTTGCGAATTCTCTCACCGGGGACATGCTCTTTCATTGGCACCGACGGTGACCGAAAAAAAAAGAAGACCCGGCGATCTCGTGCAGCCGGCCGGAGTTCCTGGCAATTTTCGGTTTGACTCCCCGACTCGCCTGGCGCCGCGCGCCGCGTCGGCCGGTGCGAATGAACTTACCGGGGACGACGCAGTGCCGACGGGTGTCCCGATGGCTAATTGGTAGCTCGGTTGCGCTGTATATTTATGGCGAGCGGGGAGATTCGAACGAGGTCCGGAAATGGGTACGAGAGAGGAGGACCCGGGTCGGCGCGCCGTGTACGTATTTGGACCCGGCTGGCGAGGGTAAAGTGGTAGTGGAGAAGTTTCGTCGGTCCGTGCCCTATTGATCCGGGTGTACGGGGGGATGAGGAGGGGGCCGAAAGGGGGAGGAGAGGCGAAAGGGTGCTTTCATTTGAGCCATCGTGAATTCCCGTGTGCCCGTTGCCACACGGGCGAGCGACTATACCACACCGGATCGACCTATCTACCTACCGGCCGGCCTACCGCCGCTATCCCCGATACCCACGAATTAGAATCACGAATTAGAATCCGGTGGCATAAACCAATGCGCGCGGCGGGTTCCTGCACCGGGTGCTCCGCCGCCGCTGCCGCGTTCGTAGATTCCGTTTGTTATACGCCGAACGCGGCCCCGCCACGCCGCGCCGCGCGTGCGACGGAATCGTCGAAACGCGCGGCGCAACGTGATCTGTCTACGCGTCCTGTCAATATTGACGCATTACTCGCCACTCGTACAATCGTCGATGTCGATGTGGGCATATATCGACTGCCGCGCGCATTCCGTTTCGTACTAAACGCAAACTGAAACGAATCCCGCGTCGCACCGCGCCGCGCCGCGCCGCGCCGCAATGACCGACGAGGAAGATATCGTTTTTCGAAGTGCATAGCGTATCGACACACAGGGTTTCCCGTTATAGACTCTCTGAAAAACGCATCGTCCGTAATTAAAAAAACGGAGGAAACGAGAGAGAGAGAGAGAGAGAGAGAGAGGGAGAGACAGAAATTTGTTTAAAGTTGAATAAAATTCAATATCCATATTATTATTTCTCCTCATCAATTCCGTCGACTATAAATGTACATATCTTATATTAATTTGGCACACAGGGGGATA
>NW_012026800.1:2362818-2384459 GCF_000956235.1 Wasmannia auropunctata
GAGAGAGAGAGAGAGAGAGAGAGAGAGTGATGAGCGCGCGAAAGTGTTGCCGCAGGCTGCAGGATGGAGAAACGATAGAATGTGTATCACAAAGAATTTTGAGCGCGAAAAAAGTGTTTTATTTTGCTCCTTTCCCTCCGTCTTATTTGTCTCTCTTGCGCGAAGAAACGTCGTAAGTGTCGTACGAAATGTCTCGTGTGGCGCGGAGCGCGTGCTGTGCTCGCAGAAATATAGGTACGTTCGCGGAAATACTTATTCTGTTACTTCTATATGGCTGCGGCCGCGCCGTACACCGTCGATTTCGAGTGCATACGATACTCCGCGTTGCGCCGACAACGCGAATATATCGCGACCGCATTTCATTCTCGCCGCCGCGAAGCGAACCGGCGTGCGGCGGCGGTGCGCTTCGCCCGCGATGAACGTATCGTTTTTCGATCACGCTGCATCTCACGAGAAAGTTTTTTTTCCGGTTTTTTTTTATTTTAATACATAAAAATTCCCGCGCACTGTATCGCGTTACTTAACATCGCGCAAAAACAAACTGCGCGAGTTCAACAATATTATATTTCCCGGATATGATATTCGTCAACCGGCGATACGGAAGGACCGGCTCGATCGAAGCGCGATCGAATCTAAACCGTCGTGGGAAAATGGCCGTATGTCGCAGTCACGTAGCAAAGCAAAAAGAGAGCGAGGGAGAGAGAGAGAGAATTACCTCGATTTTATCGCGAGCGTTATCTCAAAACGTTAATTCGAGCACAGCTGATCGGATCGCGTGCAATATTGCAGCGGGGAAATTACAAAAATACCGACGTCGATGATACGCGAATGTAATCGCGCGTACAGGATTCCTGGGCGATTCGCCGACACACGCCGATATAATATCGCTCCAGTGCCGAATTTTTCTCCCGACGCGACGCGTCGCGCATCGGGCCCGGTGATGACTCTGGGCGGTGGTGTTTAAATTAATTATTGACATGGATGTGTGCGTATACACGCACATGGGCGCACTTCCGCATTGGCGAAATCCGGCTCGGCAATACGGATGCGTCTCGATAGCCGAATAATTATTCCCATCTCACGCGACGGAACGATGAGCCCCCATCGCGCCGGTCGTATAGGCTACGTGCAGGCTGCGTATCTAATAAGCATCGATTTTCCACGCAACGTCCGCCCGCGAAATAAACCTGGCGGTAACTATAGTATTGCGTTCTAATTTTTTAATGAAACATCTCGAAAACGAGGTCGGCGCGGATCGGCGGACACGAGTATTAAATAAATATCGTTGATCCACCGAAACGAATGCATAGCTAGAGTGAAAGCAATAGTTCACGGACGAAAATATCCTTGTTACGATTAAATTTAACGACATATAAATGTCAATTTAGGTAGTTGTGACGCGCGGGGAGAAATGTGACACTGAAACTTGTTGCAATAGCAAACCGGCGGACGATATCCAAAATATTCGGCAATCGATACATTCAATTTAAAACTTAATTAGCATGTTATTAATATCATATTACGTGGTTAATAATATAATGTAATATGTTACCGCCCTCTCCGCGATAATATAAATTAATGTGTAAATAATTAAGAAAGGCATGTGTGTGTGTGTGCAAGTATGACTGTATAAAGAATGTCAAATTTTCTCTTTCCAATCTCCAAATAATCTATTAATTATATTATTAAATGCAATTAATTATAATAATTTGTACAAATTTGTGCAAATATAAATAAATTACATAAATAGTTTTTAAACATGTAGTGCAATATTACTATAGTACAATATATGTTGCGTGATAATCAGAAATATTACCATCATTTCATCAAGCGACAGCTAAATATTAATCAAATTTTATGCAGGACATTTATTAAAAATTATATTCCCTTGGGTAACACGTGTAATTATTGTAAGATCTTTAAAAGCGTCAATTATTCCGATTGATCCTGGTAATATTTCCGTAAGTACTTTACGGATGATAAGCGCAAAGCGCACTGAAGAGCACATGAGAACGAGGAAAAAACCCAGCGAGCTGTAACAGACGTGAATTCAGTGCTCACGCATTTACTCGTTCATCCGTTAAAAATGGAACCGGGAATTCCATCTAGGATGGTTACATTCCACGAGCCACCTAATTCCCGTTGGACCGCGAGTTGGCCCTTCGCGTGTAAGCGCGCGTGCGAGAGTTACCCCGGTAATTGGGGCCTCTGCGATCAGCGACGCGCGGGAATCCAGGTCGAAAAGGGTTGAGAGAGCGTGGAACGGAGAGATGGTCCTCGCACTCGCAAACTTTGTCGTCCGTGGCGCGTATATATGGCTGCAGCACGTTGCTGGCCATCCTCCTGCGCGCGGCCGCGCACGACGGAATTTATAGGGTTGGCTTGCTCTTGGCCTCGTGCAAGTCTCAACCCGCTCAACCTATTTCATAACGTCGTAGCGGAAGAATGACGTTGAGAACGACGACGACGACGAAAGAAAGGATCAGGGGGATGCAGAGAAGGAGAGCGAAAAAAAAGAGAGAAAGCGAGAACGAGAGCGAAAGAAAAAAAGAGACAGGAATTAGGAAACAAAAGGAAAAGAATAGGCTTGACTCGAGCCTGCTTGCAGCGCTCCCGGCTGCCGGCTGCAATTAGCGCCTCTTTAGTTAGCCGTCCTCTGGACGGTTCTTCTCGCCTCTCCGGATGCCAAGAACTGGTCGTGCCGCGCTCTCAATCCTCCCTCCTGCTCCCCCTTCCCCACCCCGCTGTTCTCTTTCTCTCGGACTTTCCTCTTTTCGGCCAGAGTTTCGTCACTTTCTTCCGCTTTCGTCGTGAAAACGCTTTGTGCCCTCCCTCGGGCGCGCTAACGACCTGAGGGTGTCAACCATTTAATTTAGCATGACGCCACTCAGCGTCATCGTGGTCGACAAACTTCGTTTTGATAGCCTGCGGGAGATGTAATTTGGACGATTGAATCGGCTTGAAGCGCAGATGTACGCGACGAGAGGATATCCTAAAGCCGATATTGGCCCTCGCCGGAAAACTTTACTATTACGATGTTTCTAGGAGGGAGAGAGAGAGAGAGAGAGAGAGAGAGAGAGAGAGAGAAAGGAGATAAAGAGAAGCAAAGATAAAAATTGCTTCACATATGGCGACAGTTTTATTTAGAGGAAAATTCTATATAGCGCTAATTGATAGCTTTTTCTATAAATTTTTCCAATAAATTGATAATAGGTAATATGAAAATCTGAAGCGCATAACTTAATCAGAACGGTCTGTTTTCGATTTACCGTGAAATCAGTGTCATCACCACCGCTGTAATTCCCACAAGCGTACATTGTTTATAGCATACAGTAATACATCATTAATATGTCAATAAATTAATATTTTTATATTATACATATGTAATAAGTCACACAAGTATTTATAATAATTAATTGTATGTGTGGATATCCATAATATGTTATCGTTTTAACGAAACCTGCAGATATGTAAATACACATATTCTATCAGGATATCAAATTTTAATAAATTCTCTAACGTAATTATTTATGTTAAATTTTACAATGTGTTATACATTGTATTCATATAGAGGCACAATTCTCTGCGCCTCTTTAAAACCGTAATTTATATCCCCTGCTCTCGTTTGTTTTGAGAAAGGATAATGATTCACCGAATATCCCGTTACTGTCCCGATAAAAACGCTTCGATTGCTTTGAACGCAGAAGCGAAGTAAAGAGATCCGCGCGGAGAGAAGGAGAGAAAAATCAAAATCGCGAGACTTACTTTCGCGGAGGGTCACCATGTAGTAGGACGCCTGGCTGGGCTTGCTGCGTCCTAAAGCATTTATTGCCGCCACCCGAAAGCTGTACACCGTGAACGGCCTCAGGTTCTCGACCGTGTAGAACGTGTCGTTGTGCGGCGTTATGATCTCCTTGGTCGCGTTCCACGGGCCGTCCTCGTCGATGCTGAAAATAACAGAGGCCGCGTTATGACATTTTTGACAACTCAACCCGTTCGCTACGTGCAGTCACGCGCGACGCTATGTCGCTGCGCGAACGCTCGCGGCAAAAAAGAAAAAAGAGAAATGCGATGAACTTCAAAATCGCTGCGAAAAATTCTGTACGAGTTAGACGATCTAATATCCTAGTCGATACTCATCCCCATAGCTCTCTTTCTTTTTTTTTTTTTTTTTTTTTTCATATAATTTGCGGGAGAAAATATCTTCGTGCGCGATTTTGAAAGGCTCAATATGATAATATACGTCTATAACCTGCCTCGTAAAGTTACGCGAAACTCTCCTATAAACTGCATTAAGAAAATGTTTCGGGAGATGATGTTGGTTAGAGAATTCTACGATGTGAAGAAGAGAGAACTGCGGGAGGTATTCAAATTGCAAATGCGCAATTCTTGAGATAACGCCGCGCGTATCCTACGCCTTTACGCGAACGCAATCCCGTGGTGCAGCGCTATATTACGTAAGGGCAATAGAAAGAAAGTGATCCTAAAATTGACGATGAATGGATACTAATATGTCTGAATTTTTCGACGCGCGCCGACTGCTTTGTAATTTACGGCAATATGGTAACGCACTACTGGGTAACTTTGCGAACATATGAAACTGTCAAGAAAACGAGTTGAGAAATTCCAGGCAACGATAAATAATTTTCAAGATTACGTTCGAAATTCACACATGAAAGACGAGGGTCGACCAGGAATTTCTCCGCGTCATGTGAAAGCCCGAAAAGCTAAGCGATCAGGTAGCGAATTTCGTATCGCAGTTTTCGACGTTTTTCGTGCCTTGCAAATTAATTATTCACTGAGATGAATAAGTACGAGAGTGGCCACAGCGCTGATATGAGACGCGACTTTTCACAATTCAAGTATTCTCGACGATAGTTTCAAAAAAATTTGAACATCGACGACATTATTTTCTCAATTTATTTATTTTCTCGCCAAAATTTAAAAAAAAGACGCTCATGCGTGTATCTGCATAATAAGATCATAGAGATCTATTAAAGAAATAATATAGCCAATAATTTATATCATGTTATATAAAATGATGAACATTATAAATATAATGTATTATTTTTAATATACAGAAGAATATATCTTGAGGCTATTTGAGACATTTAAAAATTTTAAAACCGAAAAAGATGTCTGTCTCTAATGTCTTTAAAATATCTTACGTTTCAATTTATGACTTTAAATGTCTTTAAGACATTTAAGATATTTTTAAGATGTTTTATTTGATTGCGAGATCGATCTTTCACGTGCATATAATTTCAGTAATAGATATATAAAGAAAGAGGAACTCTAAAAATTGCTTGATATCCACATAAATCGATACATCGATAATTTAATACCTATATATGATTTTAATAATGGCAATTTGATATCTCGATTTCTATATCTCTTATTCGTTGAAAATTTTATACCATTCATTTATAATATAATGTTCATTTAACGATTTATCATAATTAGTTCATAATATGTAACATTCATTTTATGATTCATTATTATCAAATATTAATAATTTTCAAGATATTTGTGCACCCATAGATATACATATATACTATATATATTTACATCATTTATGACACGATGTAATATTTTATTCTTATTTCTAAAGAATCTCTCCGAAAAAAACCGTAATCTTAAACACATTTCATTATAGATATAAAAAACATGCATGTGTATCTGCCTGCATGATAAGATCATAGATATCTATTAAAGAAAAAATATTCAATATTATATCATATAATATAAAACGATGAACATCATAAAATATGATGTATTATTTCTAATATAACAGAAGAATATATCTAGAAAATATTACTTTGAAGCCAGTTGAGAGACATTTTAAAATTATAGATTTCACGAACGATTGTTATCTCATTAACGTAACGGGGACTGTGTGCCCCAATTAAGTACCGCACGCAAAGAAAGCTTACAAAGAAAAAGGAACTTTGATAGGCTTTATTATTTCATAAATTGAAACTTCCTCTTTAATGCAACAGCAAAAAAAAAGACACTGTAAATTCGGATCGTGACAGCCTCCGCGCAACGTCGAATTAAATAAAGTTCCAAAAACAATGCACTCTGTCTCTAACATCTGCATACGCACGGCCCGCGCGTGATTAAGGTGAGGGACGCGCGTAAGTCTACACTAGTTACGTGTCCTATGTCTATAGCCGGAGCGGTGGCGTAACAACATCGAGGCGCGCTTCGCAACGTCGCGAGCGATATCGATCGCAATCCATCCGCGAATCAATCAATCGGGAGAGTGCCGAGAGTAAATCCACGGGCGGGTATCGTTGCGGTGCGCCGAAAGTGGCGTCTCGATTCGCGCGATCAGCATCAACGACAATCCCGTCGGATCGCGCGGGGACGCCCGTCGGGAAGCGGAGCTTGCGTCGCGCTCAATGGATAAACCGGGGAGTGTCGAATAAATCTAACGCGGGCGATCGTTTTGGTGTGTCAATTAATCAGTGATTGTGATCGAATGGCGCTACCGTGATCTGCGTGATCGAGATCCCGCCGTGTCCCCCTGAATAATCTCGCCGATACGAACGCGTCGCGTCGCGGCTGCGTCGGAGAAAGCGTGGGATCACCGCCCGCCGATGCCGCCATATTCGAGAAGGGTGCCAGGGGATAAAGATACTTCATTTTGACGCTCGACGCTCATTTTTAGCATCGGAACAGATTATATGATTAAAATTGATGAATACATCAAGCATCACTTTAGATCACGCAAATCTATTTTGACGTTAAAAATGAACGTCGAGCGTGAAAAGATATACTTAACGAGAAAACGTCGATTTTCCGCGGCGCACGGTGAGTGTCTGTTTGGATAGCTTCTCGGAATTCGGAATTTTTTCGTTTCTTGTCGCAGCGACAGGTATCGACAACATTGATTAGAAACTCTGCGGTTGACGAAAAACGAATCGCGATCGGTATCGACGATAATCCGTCGAACCGACGCTCGTCCAGGAAGCAGTGCGACCTGTCGCTCGCGGAAAACCGGAAGCGTCGAATAAATCTATAACGGGCGTGTTAATTGATCAGTTATTGTAATCGGACGGTGTCTCTGTAATCGATATCCCGTCGAATCCGGGATAATTTTGTCGATACAACGCGGCTACGTTAAGTAAAGTCGTGGAATGCCGTCGGATCGTCACGTCGGAAAAGATTCGCGATCGCTGCTTCTTCACGTTTAATAAAGATTAGCTCCTTGGAATTTTTTCCACGTCGTGGAATCAGCTGCAGGGACAGAATATCTCAACTATAGGAACTCTCTGCGATTGACGAATAGAAAATTGACGAAACGCAATCAGGATCGATAACGATCCGTCGGATTGATGCCCATCGCTCGCGGATAACCGGGAGTGTCAAATAAATTAACGGGCGATTGTTTTAGCGTGTCAATTAATCAGCGATTGTAATCGAATGGTATTTCCGTGATCGATATCCCACCGGATCGTCGTCCTTCGAGATAATTTTGACGATACAACGCGTCGCGAAATTCCGTCGGATCGGATAAGTTGGGTAAGGAAAAGGCATGTCGGATAAGAAGGTGTTTCGCGATCCCTGCTTTTCCTCGGTGAGTGCCTGAATAGCTTCTCGGAATTTTCCGTTCCTCGTTGCGGAATCCGGCATCGTAACCTATGTCGATCGGGAATTCTCTGCGGTTGACGAATGG
Organism: Wasmannia auropunctata; assembly: GCF_000956235.1. Taxonomy (NCBI): domain Eukaryota; kingdom Metazoa; phylum Arthropoda; class Insecta; order Hymenoptera; family Formicidae; genus Wasmannia; species Wasmannia auropunctata. The sequence continues at coordinate 2,370,500 of NW_012026800.1, forward strand.
AAGCGAATAATATTTCCCCAAATCATTTAAGCCTTCCTCCCATCGTCAGATTACGCATTAAGGATCGAAGATTGCCAAGCGCGGGAGAGCAAGATTTCGACCGATCGAATAACTTCGATCCCCTCTTTGTCCCGAATTGAATTCGAGGAATTTCCAACCTCTCGCGATCCTTAATCCTCAAAGAAAAGGAATCCGCCGCGGCGAAGCTTGTAGCCGCGCTGATTTTTCCAAGCTATTCTCGCGGAAGCCGCGCGCGGAAATTATTATCGTCTCCCCGCTTTCACCCCTGTGCGGGCGCGCGCGCGTCGAGTGGCGATGTAATTCTCGCGGAGACTAATTAGCGGTTTCTCGAAGACGCGGGCGCGCGCGATCACGGGGAAGGCGAGGGACGGAGAGGGGGAAGATTTTATCGTCTTCGAATTGCATATCTGCATTTTGCAGTAATTAATATAGATTATTAATCGTTGCGCGATCTGTTACGGGAAAGTTTCCGCGCGCAGCTGCGGTTCGAATAATTGCCACAGTTTGCATTCGCGCGCGCGGGTCGGGATCCGCTTCCACCAGTTTCACCGTCCGCGGGTATTGTGCGTGGGTATCTGGCCTCTGCCACACGTATACACGCGCGCACAACACGCACCCGCTCCTCCTGTTCCTCTACCCTCCGCCGCCGCCGCCGCGAACGTAATGTATTTGTCACGTTGCAGCGAGTTGCGGTTATCTTTCGGTACGCGTTACGACGCTTAATTTTCGAAGTAGTTTACCAGTCCTCTTCCCTCCTCCTTCTCGTCCCCCTTATTTTTCATCGGTATTAGATACCGCGGCGGCGATGAAGAGCCATTTATTCACGGTTTATCCGCGCGAGATACGTTTCCCTCGTATAAAAATAACGCACCTCTCAATTTTATACAGCCACGGGGAGGAGAAAAGCGAAAGAGAGTCCCCGTGTTTCGATCTTCTTCGCGCGACCGCAGGGGAAAATGTAGGGTAACTCTTCGCTTGTGCGGCTCCTCCGCGCCCCACGTCCGCGACTCACCCGGGGGGAGGTTTTATCGGTCTATCGCGTGGAACGCGCTCGATAACGACGCGAGAGAGTCCTGTGTTTAAGGTTAAATACAAGGCGGGAGGAGGAGGCACTTGGTAACGCGAACCAGCGGCGATGAGCGCCGTGAATTACAACAGGGAAATGAAGAATGAAGAATAACGTTATACACACACACATACATACACACAGACAGACACATACAAACACACGTACATTCGCACACTCTTCCGCTGCCCTCATATCAACACGTACGCAACATCCGCGCACAATTCCCCTCTGCCCGGTGTGCTGCTGCGCCGCTATATGCTCAACATCCCGCCTCTGTAGGACACAATCAATTTACCGCCGACAAACCCCCATCGCCAATTTGCCACTGTGTGAGATAAGGGAATGATCCAGCAATTAAATGCAAAAATGACCTGTCGCCCCCGCGGTTTTTATTTGCGCTGTTTTCACGCTCGGAAAGCTCGACGCGCCGCGCCGTGCGGGGGAAAAAAAGCAATCGGCGACTTGTATCCAATTAGCGGAATTCGCGTCATTGCGTTTCGCGGCAAATTCGTTTGAAATTTTCGACACGCGAGAGATGCGCATTTTTATGCGAAAATTTACACGGTCCTACAGGTGCGTGTAACAGGCGGCTCGCCGTGAGACGACCGGAGAGATTGTATCGATTCCCGAAATGCGAGAGAAAAGAACGACTGTCGCACTTGTACGTTTTTTCGTCTTTTGCCGGGGAAATTAGATTAAAAGCTTCGAAAAAGCTTTCGCGCGCAAGCGACGCTTTATTCGCTCTCTTTTCAGGCAGGCCGGCGGTCCGCACTTAAGCAAACGTCGCCGCGGAGGCAGGCGACTTAATTCGGTCGCGGCGGACCGAATGCACGCGGCATATTAAGTTTCCCTATCCGCCGGGGAGGGGCAACAACTTTCTTATTAGGACTCGTCCCTGGGAGGTAATTGATTGTTTCAGTTCTTCCCGCCTTGATTTTTCTCCGTCGCTGTTGCTCGCGCTGCTGCAGGAGAAAAGAAATCCGACCGCCGCGCGCGCGCGCAAGAAAGAGAGAGAGAGAGAGAGAGAGAGAGAGAGAGAGAGAGAGAGAGAGAGAAAGCGAGAGCAGAGTCACTTCCCTCGCGGGAAAGAGAGAAGCGTATTTTCAAGAAGCTCGGGACAATTAATTATTCGCTCGTTCACGAATGAAAAACAATTCCCGCGATTTCTTTTGACTTCCCTCCCCTCTCCCCCTCCTCGCGATCCGCATTTCCGATACGCAAATGAAGATGCTCCGTAGGGCGGCGGCGGCGGTCCCTCTGACGTCGTCCAACTTTTCAATCCCGAAACTTTGCCCACGCGAAAGACAACGCATAAATTATTAACGGAAAAAATATATGCGAATCCGCGGAAATGTAAATTCGTATGAATTATCGAAAAAATTCCCCTTTGAACCTCCTGCATTAAAACCTCCTTTCGAAATCGATTTTTCCCTCGGCGAGGATGTCGCGAAAAGTAATCCCGCTATTTTGCAGTCTTATTAATATGTAATAAATGTATGTACGACATATATTTTGAGACTCAGGCTACCGTCTTACTTCTGTGAATTATTCAAGTAATTGATTATACACGAAAAAAATGATAAATGTTTAATTCGCACTCAATTTCCATCGAAGGAGCACCGCGAGAGTATCTAAAAAATAATACATTGCGAAGTAGGATACGATCCGCCGCGTAGATAACTTGCCGATGTTGACTTTCCGCGTGAACTTTACACTTCGGCCGGCATATTAATGCGAAAAGAGATGCATACAATAACGCGGGACAGGATAGAGTCCATTGTCGGGCGGTATAAAAGGGCGGCTCGTGAGGATTGCGATGGAACAATGAAAAACTTTAGTTTTCGGGAGGAGAGAGTCGGGGTGGGGAGGGAAACCTAAATCCATCTCCGACACGAGAAGAAAGAGCCTATCAAAAACTTTCGGACCGGGTCTTTCATAATTCCGGTTCTATTGTGCGTGTGCCAGTACGATCCCGATAAATCCCCAATGTTCGTAGCCGCGCGCCGGGATTCTAGCCGAACGACCGCGCGCGCATTTCTGCACAGATATCCACCGTGTTGATATGCGTCGCATAATATCTCCAGCTGTCGAACGCGAACCTCCGAATCCCGGCCTGCATCCAACAGCAACAACGACGACGACGACGACGACGACGACGACGACGACGACGACGACGACAACGATGACGACGCGAACGGCGATGGCGGCCGCCGCGGTAGCGAATATCAAATTTTTGGCAATTCTTTCGAACGGATTATTCGACGATATTCGGCTCACGCTCCGCAAATATTTAAGCCCCCGTGCAAAAAAATACGCCCGAGACTTTTCTCTCCCCCGCGTGAGTGGGGGGAATTTCCGCGCGGGTAAAGCGCGGGAGGAATGGAGGGAAAGAAAGAGACAAAAGAGAGCCGCGCCACTCGTTTTTCGAGAAATTACTGTTTATTATCTTTTTAAGATTTATCGCATCGCCAGTCGCAAGATGAGTTGGGAACTTTGATAACAAAAGTTGATAATAAAGTTTCGCCAAAGTTGGATGTATAAAAAAAAATAAGAAAGAAGGAGAAAAGAAACTTGCACGGAGAGAGAGAGAGAGAGAGAGAGAGAGAGAGAGAGAGAGAGAGGCAACACCAGAGAAATGGAAGGCGTCTTAGGGCGCGCCGCGCGCACTCCATAATAATTGATTTCTCGCATTTGACAGCGGCGGTCGAGCGCGCGCAGCGTATTATATACGGCGGCTAAAAGAATTGATGTATCGTCCCGATAAATCAATTCCCGACCTATTCTCCCGTCTATTCCGTCCCGTCCCGTCTCATCCCGCCCGTCCGTCTGTCCAGATTGTCGGAGATGCTCCTTCGTGATCCACCTGTCGTCGGAGGATATGGGAAACGTTGCGCACACATCAGACGGGGGAATACCGTTTCTCCCGGTCGTCGTATCGCATAGTGTCGTGTGTCACGTACTTTATAGGTCCGATTGCGATCGGTTGCACGCGCGGCGGTACGTTTCTCCCCGGTCCCTCCTCTTCCCCCACCCCCTTCCCCCGTATCTCTTTCCCTCGCCACACGTCTCCCCGGTCGTCGTAATAAAGTATATTTCATCGACCGACAAATGTAAGATGGATGGCCCACCTCAATTACAACCATCATGGCGATTGCGTTTACGGTAAATCTGCACGGGGACGACACGCGCCGCGCCTCGCGGCTGTCACCGCGTACCGACATCCGTGCGACACATCAATTTTCTTCTTCCCCGTGCGAAAATACCGAAATTCGGAAGTCGGAAACCGATCGGGGGGAGGGGGGGGAGCCGATTGATGCGAAATACATGATTCCTTCGCACACAAAGCGGGGAGAGGGGGGATGCGCGTGTGCGTTATATCCTACAGGCGATGCGCGGTTCTGGTAAATTTGACAGCCAAATTACATTACACGCCACGCTGCGCGCGAATACTATCCGATACGTTGGCAATTAATATTGGCGTAGCTTCCCGACGATGTCTTGATACGCGCGCACCGATATCTCGCCAGTCAAATCGCTTTTCATACAGCTTTCCATACGAACTTCGAGACCTCTTAAATCGTATAACTTTTAACCTGACACATTTCATTCGCGAGTCAGAGCCATTTGTGACAAAAACTCGACACGATTTTACTTTCCTGCGTGATAAACGCTTGACACGGTATCCCCCTTCGAAAACAAGGAAGGAAACGACGCAATTAATCCGTTATAAATACTCGGTCATTTTTCGATTGTATACTCGCAATCAGTTTGACAGGAAGAACGGAGCTCAGCGAAAAAAGGGGGCGATTGAAGCGGAGGAATCCTGCAGGAAATAACGATTCGCTAATGACGTATTATCCTCGCATTACGTCACCATTACGTTTTTACCGCCGCGCCGGAATTGATTCACGTCACGGAAGTCGGCCGTCGAAAAGCGTCGACGCAATCGGCTTCGGCAATCGCGCGGCTCGAATAATAAAAAAAAAAAGTAGAACGTTAACAAATCAGATTTAGTATTTTTTTTTTCATGAATTTTCGATTTTTGAATTTTTCGGCCGGACTCCATTCATCGCGCGCCGGCATGAGCGACGTGTAATTTATCGCCCGTATATACGCAAAATGCGATCGGGAGGAAGGGGGAGGAGGGGGGAGAGGGAGGGTGGATGGTGTCGGCCCAGTTTTCTTCTGCCGCCTGTGTGCACATACATATTTCCGCCGGGTTCGCGCGCATATGCATTCGGTGTATCGCGCGTGCACGTCACATTACGCGTATGCGTGCGCACGCTCTCGCTCTCGCGGAGATGCACGCAGAATAAATTGCATGAAACGTCGAGTGAAACGTTGCGTATTCTTGCGATGAATAATTTCGGATTAATTCACCGTAAACGGCCCCGTCGCCGTCGTCGTCGCCGCCGCCGCCGCCGCTGTGATCGTAACGAAACGGAACACCGCGCCGATCGCAAATTGTATATACGCTACCTTTATACATCGACGAGACATGACGTTATCTACGAAATTGCGTAATTATTTAATGCCACTCTGGTATTTATGTATATAAAACACGTGTAGAAAACATATATTTAAGTTTGTCTACGTATATCTAAAACAAACAGAACGTGCGTCTCGCACGAAATTACGCGACGACTCGGACTTGTTGCGCGTAAAAAAGTCGGTGTGTGTGTGTGTGTGTGTGCGTATATACCGTAGACGCTATATTTATTTTACGGGCGTTTTTTGCGTCGTTCGTTTTATACGAGCTTCGTTTACGCGCGCTGTTAAACGTTCGTCGCGACCGTGTGAATAGCTTACTACTCGAGAATACGTTGGTAGATTCCATATCACGGAAGACGAACTCACGACGACGACGACGACGACTGCGGTCGTCCGGTCCGGGCGCGACACAATAGTTTTATCGTTACCGTTTAATCGCGCAAGCAAAACTGTCTCTCTCTCGGCGAGAGTACGGTTGGCGCTTCCGCTGGTTCCGATTATTGCGGTAATCGCAACACGATTAAGCGGAGATTTGTGAACCTCACGATGCGCAGCAGCAGCAGCAGCACGGGGTAGAAACACCGCGAGAGCAGAGATAGGCCGCGATTCTGCTTACGGTTGATGTCGCGATTGTTTATGCTCACACGGAATAGTAAATTTGCGCGAATTATCGGTGTATACGCGCGTATCAAATCGCGCTGCTCGGACGACACCGGCGAAATGTCAATGATAATCCGATGGAGTGTCTCCGTGCTGAATGATGCATTTCCCGGAACACTGTAGATCTGCATACCTCTCGAGATTATTCCCCGCAAAAGGCTGTCTTCGATGCCTGATTGGAACTCGTATACCTAAAGCTTTGTGTCACGATGCTAGAAATCGCGCTCTGAGTTCTCGAACGCAGAAAGAATTAACAAATTACATTTGGACAATTCAACCAATTGATCAATGCGATTGGTCAATTCTTCGTTTGTCCGAGATCTCGGAGCGATTTCTAGCATCGCGGATACAAAGGCTTTACATTCGTATTTTACATACTTCTGTGAATCTAGGCCATCACTAATACAAAGTTTGATTATAATTAAGTGTTCATTGCTAATTTATTGCTCTAGTCGCAAATTTATCGTCTCCTATCCATTTGCAGGAAATTAATATCAAAAGGGGTGCTGACTTTACGCTCCTTGATTACAGGTCGTAAAAAATTTTGATATACTTATTTTTTTCTTTATCATACTCTGTTTTTCGGAAGTGGGAATTTTGCTAGCGTATAACGTGAAGTCAGCATCCCTATTTTTGATATTAATTTCCTGTAAACAGGTAGAAGTAATAAATTAGCAATGAGTGAGCGCTTAATTGTGGCATATAGTTGAACATTTTTTTTAGTAGTTGAAGTGCTAGGTTTACAAAGTTGTGCACTTTACGCGTGTTAGCTGTGTGTTTTAACGAGAATGCGATTTTGTTTGATGTATTTTGAAGGAAATGACTAGATCAAGAGGAGAAAGAAAATACGTCGCGAATCGACAGACTTACCAAGCATCACGCGTTTACCGATATTTATACCGTCACCGCGCGGCCAGTATTTATTTATTTAGGTCACGATTATTCATTCGGTTGTACGCGCCGAAAGAGAGCTTCCAAGAGAAAATATGGATTTATGTTCCGCGGGCTTTATATTATACGTTGTAACGTTACTCATAGACGGACGTGCGTCGACGACGACGACGACGACGACGACGACGACGACGACGGGGCTTTCCGGCGGCGTAACGTCGGCTTTGAACGTCCACGGGATGTTGTGTCGAAAATGACAGCGGCGGCGATCAAGCCGAGATTAAAAATAATGTAAGCCATCGGCTTTGCGCGCTCGAGCGTGTGCGTGATGCATAAATCAACGCGCGCCGTGGCCGGATATACGTGTCTGTATACATATATATTTTCGAATTTGCTTTCGATGCACTTATCGATCCCGGCCGGCCGTTTGACGACGAGATTATTGTACGCCGCCACGGTCCGTCCGCGCGCGAACGCGGTCGACGAGCGGCCCGGATAAAATCGCGTTCAGCGGGCATGATTGACGTATTTTATGGATAATAAATTTCGCCATTTGCGACGTATTAACTAGACGCGAACTCTTGTAAGCCTGCCTGCTGGAATTTATTTGCCATTCGCCGATAAATCATTGTCGGGCCGTATATAGGGTATACGGTGCGACATTTCGAAACGCGCGATGAGGGCCTCTGCGCGCGCGTGCACGCGCGTGCGAATAAGGAAGCTACACGCAGTGAAATATTTCACGGCGGTCGTTTCGCTCGGGGAAAACGGGACGAATCAAGCCATTGTGTAACGATGCAATAAAACATCGAATTGAAAAACTTCAGGCATGCCGAAAGGGAGAGGAGAGAGAGAGAGAGAGAGAGAAAAAGAAGAAAAAATACAGATAAAATTAACAAAAAACAAATTTGCGAATTCGTCTCGCTACAAACGTCAACCAGCGATTGGCCGTTCGGGTGGGATGAAGTTTTGTGACTCTGGCTCTGGTCTGTCGCAAAATTGCAACGGCTGTATAGAGTAAATTCTCCGCGTACCGAATGCTTTTACGAATGGCTGATACAAAGTTTTACGAGCCGGTTCGTCTTCCCCCGATAGGTGGTGGTGGTGGTTGCAACGCGCCACGCGCGCGGGGCCCGCCCGTTTACTTCGCGTGCGCGTTACAAGCAAAAGTACACCCCATAATGCACAGAACGACGGCGAACAACGGGAAGGAGGTAGGGTAAGGGAGCGAAGCGGAAGCGCGGAAAATCTCGAGTTTTCCCAACAGTGCGCTATTGATCTCCCGTTCTCCCGGTTCTCCGATGCGCTCTAACGTTTGTGTCCCCTTCTCTCTCTCTCTCTCTCTCTCTCTCTCTCTCTCCCCCTCTTTCTTGTAATAGATTATTTTCAGTCTCGCGTGTAACCATTTGCTTTCACGACTACGTAAACAAACATTTTCCTTCGCGCCGCGAATGAGCGGCGCTCTCTCGATCGGGTACTTTTGGGAAACGCGTGAATTCGAGAGTCCGCGGGGATGATTGAAACCGGCGTCGATATTGCGCGGGACGTTTGCTTTTCGGTGGCTTTTGTTTCAGTGGTTTGCACGCGCCGCGCGCGCGATTGACAATGGGGCGTGACGGATATCGTAACGCAATAGGCCATTGCGTTTTTTTGGGACCACGCGTTTTGTCACCTTATAGACGTAGTTTCACCGTTGATCAAGCAGCGATCTCTTTCGGACGCGACGCCGGCCTCCTCGGAATTCGCGTGCTTTTTCTTAAACAGTCGTTTGTAAACGATCACTTATATTTTTTATCCTTTTGGTGCAAGGATACGCTCATGTTTCCATCACAACGCGGTTCCGCAACTTGTTTTCTTTCCACTTGTAGTTGAATCCTCTCCTGGAGCTAATACGCTCGCAGACTGAAATAATAGCAATTTCCGGATATTTAATTTTTAAGCGTCCCGAGAAGAGGAAGTTGTTGCACGTGTTAGTGACACCGATTATCTCTTTACCAGTCTTACACACAAAGCGGTCTTAATATCTTTTTAAACTCACGGATCTAATAGCGAAAGATTGGCACTAGTTTCTCTCCTCGTTCTTCTTCTTCTTCTTCTTTCTTTATAAAAAAAAGAGTGCAAACGAAAAATGAAATTAACCCGGCGTGAGTACTTAAGGCTCCAAGATTAACAATCTGAAAAGTTCTTTAGAAAAAATGCATTACCCTGCTATTGCAGCGAAGCTTTTAATTGTAAGTGTTCATCTTCTAAACTGCCTCTCTCCCTCCCTCTCTCACCTCCTCCGTAGACATGGAAATTGTAATTTTAGCCCCGTACCCGTGATTCTGCATTAAGTAGTCATTCGCGAAGGCGGAAAAGAGCTCAAGTCGGAGTGCGCAGAGTCCGAGGAATAGAATAAGAGTGGATCTCTCTCTCTCTCTCGGCTATCTCTTTCGCGAGCGCGGCGTATTATCGTAACTCGCTCCTTCCTCCTTCGGACGGCACCGCCTGTCGTACGACGCAGAGCCGTCGATGCGTATCGCCCAAGTTCAGCGATAGCGATTACGCACGGCTCGTTACATCGCCCGCTGCAGTGTATACGTTAGATCGTACGGCGCGTTATCCGCCCCGCGTGTGTGCGCGCGCGCGCGCGCATCGTGTGCATCGCTTCTTGCTCGTCGGAAACGGGCATACAATGCCGAGGCGTCGTATCAAATCTGGCCTGGACAGACCGGCAGCAACAACGCTCGTATAGCCGGACCAAATATACAGAGCAGCGGTGCGATCTCTCGACTCGGTGTGCCGTGCGCGGTAGCGGTGGTGCCGCGCTATCAGGAACCTCCGTTTCGCAACTACTCTAATAACGTATGGCCAAGAGGGAAACCGACCAGCAGCAGAGCAGAGCAACCCGCGCGCTCGCTCTCTCGCCCGCCGTCGGCACCGCCGCCGCCGGTCCGCATCGGTTCGCTCGTCTCGTGTGCGAGAGATTGTGCGTATATATGTACCAGCGTACATATTAACGATGTCCACGGCACACAGCGTGCGCGCGCCCATCGCCCGTATTACGACATAATTTATACGCCGGCCGCTGTAACGCGTTATCCCGGGGATTTGACGAACCATCGCGCTGCCGCGCTCCTGCCGCACTCTTTCCGCGATAACGGCAACGAAACGACCGCCACGGTTGTTGCGCGGGGGTGGAGGAGAGGAGGGGAACGGCCAGGCGGAACGTCACGAGATGCGCGGGATCCGTGCCGATTGAAATAGAACGTAAAAGTTATAGATTGAGCTAGAAATGGAACGCGCGAAATTCTACTCTTTTCATCTCGGCGAAAATCAACAGTCCATTTATAGGATTTTTAGTTAATTAAGCTAAAATTCTGCCTCCCCCCTTCACCCCTTTTTGCCAAAAATTCTGCAGTTCTTAATGCGTTCTCCTAATATATTTATGACGATTAAATTGTATAATAGATCATTTCTGAAAGTGGAAGATTTATTGTTGGAAAGTAGCTTTTTCCACAATCAAGAATTGAGAATATCATCAATTTTCGATCAATTTTAACAAAAAATATCAAATTTCCGCAAATATATCCTAATTTATGAGAAATTGAAAAATATTTCATATTTAATAAGTTATTAAATTTACGCCAAATTTATTGCCTCTAAGCCCGAAGTTTATTTAGAGCAGAATTTTGACGAGAGAGATAAATGTTTATTTCCAGTTTTATAGTTAAACATAATTTTGGCGGTTAACTCCACTTCATGCGAAAATCTGTTTAGGTACTCGGTGCAATCTGGCGATTCGCGTCGGGGAGAGGGAACAAAGCCGTTCGGTATCGCCACGCATCGTCGACTCCGTATTCCTCGCCCCTGTCTGACCATACGCGGACCTTTTCCCCTCGCAGAGGGAGATATCGCTCATGCGCTCACACGGAGAGAGTATCCTTTTCACTTTTCACGTGCCATTCCGCTGGAAAGCGTCTGATTTGATGCGCCGAGCACCTTCCGGTGGATCCATTGAGAGAACTCTCGAGGATATATTAAGAGTCTCCACGGCGGACGTTAAGCCTCCTTTTTAGGAAACTGAAATGATCCGCGGTACGATCAAACCATCGGACGATGCTCCACGCTCTCTCCACCATGAGAGATATTCGAGAAGGAAATTGCGCGCCGAATCCGAGATCCCGCGAGCAATCGATCCGTGTTCCCCGATCGCGTCGAATTTCGCGGTGCGCCACCGAGCGGCACCACAACAATTTATTTATCAAAATAACAAAGCTACGCACAAAATCAAACGTTGATCCCGAAAACGAAGTAAAGAAAAAAGAATCCACGGCGGAATTGATCCTCGTCGCGTTACATTTCGATTCCGATTGAAAGATATAATGCCTGATATAAGAGCGAGGCCCTGTCCGCGCTAAGCACTGGGGAAAATTTTCGAGGAGCCGAACAATTCGTTATACCACCGCCATTTGTCTTCCTCTCCATTCGCGTGACTCGCGTTGACTCGACGACTCTCCGCGTCTAGTTATTATTCAAGTCTCGTGGTTTATTACGCGTGACACCGTAATGGTATACGCTCGGCGACGGCGGTGGCGGCGGCGGAATAAATTGAAATAAGCTGGACGCGCGTGCATAAAACTTCCACCGCGCTACCGGAGGGTAGGAGGGAAATCTTTGAGGATCGCCTACTCCCCATCTTCATTCGGGAGTAAAAATAGAGAGTTTGGCGGCCCGCAGTTGCGCGAGATGAAAGTCATTCGGCGTTAAAAGCAGAGACCGATTCTCAATTTCCACAACGGCAGATGTGATATTCTAGTAAACGAGAGCTGGGATCACAGAGATCCACCACAAAAGAGAGAGATTCCCCCCCTTCCCCCTCCCCCTGCCGGCATGTAGTAGCCGACCGAAGGTGAGCAGAGAAAGGAAGAGCAAAGCGCGCGAGGAACGGGGAGGGGGGAGGGGCGGTAAAAAGGGGAGAGAGAAAGAGGCTGAGAACGGATGGGTGGAAAACGAATAAAAGTTTTTCGATCCCGAAAACTTTTTATGGCCGCCACTTTTACTGTATTTTTTGTCGCGGCAGTAAACGAAGCTCGATTCTTAATAACGCCCGGGATGTTCTATGATATTGTTATAGAGCCGAAAATATCATAGCGCCGAAAGGTTTCGAACGGATGAAAAACTCCGCTCGGACGCGTACCAGGCTCTCTTTTCGCGACCGTTATTGCCTCCCGCCCGCTATCGTATCGCACAATCGTAAATGCGCCTAACACCCCTACCGCGCATTGTCGGCCGTTTTCATTGTTTTCCATTAAATTATAACTGCTGGATTATGCTCTCCCCTACCTTCGGGCGCGAATGGAAATTATATCTACGCGTTCGTACAGGACGGAATAAATTAGTCCGTAAATAGCGTGATAATGTGCTAATTAAATCCACTCGCTTTTTTTTTTCAACTGAACGTTGTGCTTAACGTGACGTTCGAGGAAATTTTCAAACGGGAAATTTCAATTGAGAAAGAAATTAACACGTTACGTATAAAAAGGATAATTATTGAATTATTCAATATTTCAAATTGTTAATGTATGCGACGATCCGTGTGCTCTCTCCCGGTGGCTCTTTTACAAGTTCTGACTTCAATCGACGCGAATATTGGAGCAATATTCCCACAGGCTTTTTTCGAAGCACGAACACGCGAGGTGTTCGTTGAACACGTTTTCACCGTTTGCGCGCCGGGGAACATATACGCGTGGAACAATGAGCGAAATGCGTGTCACGCACGCAACGTCATTTTGACACCTATCGATCGAATGAAAATCATTATCGACGTTTATCGACGCGGCGCGGATATGCAAATTTAGTTAGCGGAAAGTAAACGTCACGGCTAACCACAATCATCCTCATATTAAAGGTTTTTTCCTACGCAGTTGTTGCATGGAATATTATATTTTGTTTATCGCATATAATCCTATTTGTTTGAAAGTTTGAGACTTGTATTTTTGCATCTGACATAAGTTAATTTGTTTTTTCATAAGCGTCGGGTGCAGCTTTTTTTCGAGTAATGGATGTAAAAATTCTTCGCAAACGAGGATTTACACAATAGACTAAAAAAAAAAGTATTTTATTTACGCCCGAAGAGAACGATTTTGCTGGAAGCTCTAAAAATTTTGCTGGATACAGATGTGAAAATAATTTTTTTCGAAACTCAAAAATGATGAGCATTGCTGTAAAATGTTTTGATATTCTGGTAACCAGTTTGGATTTCGCCAACAAAATTATTTTGATGGTCCATCAAAATTATTTTCAGATCTGTATCCATCAAAATTTTTAAACCTTCCAGCAAAATCGTTTTTTTCATGTTTTTCACATATATATTATAAATATATGCTCTCTATATGCTCTCTATATAGCAGTGATTCCCAAAGTGAGTTGCAATTGTCGATATTTGGTAGATCGCGGAAAATTTTAGACTATTAAATTTATATTTCATTACTATGCGTAATTTTCAAATACTTACGCGCATGGTGGGTGGTATTGAAACGCGTTCGAATTTAATAGGTTAATAAAAATATATTTAATAAATAATGTATAATTAATTTCTATCCCCCCCCTCGTTTTTCCATTATTCACTAAAGTTAGGAGGGTTTTCTAGACGATGTTTTTTCTTCTAAAAAATGGATCGCGATTCACAAAAATTTAAGAAAACCCTGATAATAGAGTCTGTACATAGAGAGAGATAACAAAGAGGAAAATGAGAAATAGGTACACTGAGAGAAAAGATATACTAATGGTAACAAAAACAGAGAATTATTCACAAAAGTCAAGTTTTATTCTAAAATTTTGTTAAAA
>NW_012026800.1:2384479-2469254 GCF_000956235.1 Wasmannia auropunctata
GTATAAATTTTATTTTGATAAAATGAATTAATTTTTGTTGTTGTGATACAAAGGAATTAATTGTACAAAAGTATATTAATATAGAAGTTTTTTCTAAAATTTTTATACTGTTACATACACATTCGCGTGCGTATATGAGTGAATTAAAAACTTATATCTCGCGAAAACTGGAAAATTATTTGCATGATATTAAATACAATGCGACGAAATATCGATAATAATCGACATAGCGTTAACAGCAAACGGCTTTCCCTCCTTCCACCTATTGGAATTACGTTCGAGCTCTATTGGGCAGAAGATTTTATCGATGAATTAATGCACGAATTACTGTCGCAATTCGCTACATGTGCGGGAGGAGCATTTCGATTGTCCCGAAATTGGCTAATATTCGCGCCGAATAAAAAAAAAAGCAGAAGGCACGCGCGATACATTCTCGAGCAATTAATCTGCTACGGCGGAAAATCTCAATGCAATCACCGTTTGATCATCTGCAGTCGGAGACGCAGATAGTTGATTCGTGCCCGTTAAATACCGGACATGAAACTCGCGATGAAAACTCGCGAGGCATTCGGTGACCTAAATGAGACAAAGGATGAAAATTACAACGGTATTTTTTACGTTCACTCGGTCGTGCAATTGAAAAAATTTTATTAAAAATTTCTAAACATTTGCTCTTTTGATTTTTCAATAATTCCTAAAATAGATTCGATTTTGAATGATTTCAGCTCTGGGAAACGAGAAGATTTGCAAAATTCGCGCCTTCATGTCGTGATTCTCTTTCATGAACGATTCAGCGGCCACGGTGAAATATCGATCGAAGACTATTTCGATGCATTTACACGTCCGGTGCATCGACGGCGGCGCGGCGGTCCATAAGTCACCGTGGAACTAAATCGCGCCGGATGTCATCATTTATGTAAATAGGTTAGCCACGGGTTGTTAGATCCATAATACTCTTCGAGTGAAATCTCCATATGAATATTGCACATTAATGCGTACTATACTGGCCCGTTCATATGTTAATATCTTTACCGCGAGTAGGCACCGGGCAGATGGCGGGGCGCGATGTGCAAATTAACGTTTTGGAAAGCGAAAACCTTTTATTTATGTCGCGACCGCGCGGCGAGAACGTCCGCTGCTGATATTTCCGCCAGTTCGGCCAGTTTCGGATTGTCCGCAATTAGCATTTGCCCCACACAGGTACGGCGGCGGCGGCGGCGGCGGCGGCGGCGGCTGAAAGGGGACCGTTAACGCACTTCGGTGTCCTCTGACGCCCGCCAGAAATTGATTTATGATAATTCTCCCCCTCCCCGCCGCCGCCGCCGTGCAGCTCGCGCGCGGCAAGAAGCACGAGCCGATTCGTTCCGATAAGAGTCAGTAATTGAATCTTCGCCGTTATTTTACGATCGCCATTTACTCCTATCGTCCCTTTTTATCGTGCCCTGTTTTTATCTCGAGCTTGTCTCGTATTATGCAACGATAATAAATCTGATTTGAATGGATTCTCATAATAGACGACTATTTTTTTCCGTGCGGTAAAAACTGCTATCAATTTCGCTCAACATCGGGTGGAAGGCGATAAAGTTAACTGTCGCGATGCTATGCACATAAATATATACGAAGTAAATGAATTAAATTTGACCTTACACAGGGAAAACGATTTCGGAAAGTAAATTACACCCGAGAAGCATTAATACACCATGCGGTTTAGCTCCGCGTAACGAGTCGTTAATTAATCACAACTTCGACGTGATCCATAATATTCTCATTATTCTAGACGGCTGAAGAGAGAGAGAGAGAGAGAGAGAGAGAGAGAGAGAGAATTTCGAGTTTTAAATACTTTCCCCTCGTTGACTCCTGGGTAGGAGAAGTCGTGTGTATATTCAGTCAAATTGAAACTCATTTCGTTAAAGAGAGACCGTCAGATGCGAAATCGTTAGGAATTTCCTTGGCAGAGTTTCATACCCCCGAGCATCTGCCGAAAGCCTAAGAAGGGGGTTAATTAAAGCGCCGCCAAAGTATGGAACGTGCTGTAAAGGGCACCCCTCGAAAGCGCGCTCGACGTTATCGTTGATATACTTGAGGGAACGATTGATTATAATCGTTCTCTCTTTCGCAAGTGGTACAATCAACTTGTAAGATAGAATCTGCTGAGAAAATCGAGAGGAGAGGGTTGTTGTGTTTGTAAGCCGTCAGCTTTTTTCTTAAAAGCTATAATGTTAAATATTCTCGAAAACAAAATACATCGATAAAAATCCCATTTGCAGGTATATGACGGTTTGTTCCTACATTATGAACGGGCTCTTCAGGATTATGGAACACGGTTTCCACCGAGCTTTTCTTCTCGATCGTTAAGATATCACGTGTGAAGGAATTGCGCACTTCTTGGCACTCGATAGACCAGTAAAAGCCAAGGTAAGTGTATTTGCAAAGCGGGCCACTGGAGTTACTCGAAAGGGGCTTGACAGGGGGGAAGGGAGGGGACGAGGGAGGGAAGAACGATCTTTGCGACGGGGGCGAGGCTGCAAATCGTAAACTGCATTTTGCATTTCCTTACGCGCCTAATAAATATTCCGCGGAAGTAATGGACGTACGACGCGGCCGTTATCGTCGATCTCCCTCTCGGTGATTGCCTCGTTAAAACTTTTTTCGTAAAATTTATTTATTTATTTTTTCCCGTCGATACTCTACCAGCCGTGAAGTTTTATCTTTGCGATACAAGTCGCTGCCGTGTAATAACTACATGGCTTCTTAATCTGTCAAACTGTCGATAAAGAAGTGGGTCGCGATCAAAAGAACGTACTCTCTTGCCAAGGGCCTGCGCTTGTCAATTTACTGAAAATTGCGTTTTCTTTGGACGCCGATATAAAAGATCGGCACGACACCTCGCAGCAAAGGAAACATCTAATTAAAGAAAAATCTCGATACACTTCCAACCGTCGTGGAGCGCTCTTAACTGTCAAGTGTGTCGTAAAATTTATATAATTACGATATAAAGTTTCAGAGCCACCGATGTTGCGTGGACATGTTTTCCTCCTCCATTAGGTCGTCGATCGATATACGAAGTATCGACCGTATCTTATATAGCAAGTGGTATAAAGATATTAAAATATCACGAGGAGCAACTTTAATCGAGAGAGAGAGCGTAATTATCAAAGGCGGAAACTCTATATGCAAACTAAATATTTACTTGATCCACTGTACGCGCGCGGGTACGGTACGTGTTCCGCTTCGCCGAGCAACTTCTTGCTTCGG
Organism: Wasmannia auropunctata; assembly: GCF_000956235.1. NCBI lineage: Eukaryota > Metazoa > Arthropoda > Insecta > Hymenoptera > Formicidae > Wasmannia > Wasmannia auropunctata. The sequence goes on from NW_012026800.1 coordinate 2,387,735, forward strand.
TTCGGCCAACTTCGGTGTTACGTAGGCGCCCGCAAATAATAGCTGCTGGAGCATCCCCGTGACGAGCATGCAATCTCTCTTTGTAATTGAGAAGCTCGCCGCGGCATAGGTGTCTTGCTCGAGGATTTAACGGCAGATCGGTGTTAATTATTCCAATGTGTACTAATTGCTGATTCGGTGGATTATCTGGTTATCTACCCCGACTCGCCCTCGCGCTGTCCCCTGTCGCCTCGTCTTACTCTTGCCCACCCCTCTCCCCCCCCCCTTCCATGCCCGTGGCTTGTAGCAATCAACTGCTGCTACATGTGCGAGATTAACGCGGCGTACAATCGTGTGCTATATTTTCGCAATACGATGCTTTTACAAAATTAAAATTCCTATTATTGTCTTGATCTTGAAATTAATTCTGCTGCATTAAGGTGGCTTTTCTTAATCTTTGCAACTGCAATGAGGAACTTACAAACCTTGTTATTTTATTAATAGATTTCTTTACTGACTTTTGTGTACTTTATGAAATATCAAGAAATACACAAACAAGTCTCGGTCAAACAAATTTTGATAGTCCGACTTGATTAAAATAGAACTGTTGAGTAAATATATGCGACATGCTTAAACGGGGAAGCGTCTAAAGTGATTATACTGCTATGTGGAAAGTGGCGGGATAATAACAGCCCGGTATTAAAATCACCACCGCCCGACCTCGGTCAAAGGCGGTTAATAATAATTAATAAAAATGTGGCTAGATTATCTCTCGGCGTAACGGGGATTATATACCTTGGCGCCGTGTTATCGCTTAGGGAAACGCGATTTAAAAAATTAACCTACTTTCCTAACGAGCGGCCGAATGCGTTATTAGAAAGTCTTCCAAATGAGCAGCCGGACTCAGCGGCTCGGCAAAAATATTCGCTGATAATAGCTCCGATGCGCGATCGTCCGCTTTTAATTGATTCAACGGACGGGATTTTTTGCCGAGACGGTCGTCCGCGCGAAAAATTAATATTAACGTCGACGGAACTGCAAAAGAGAGAGAGAGAGAGAGAGAGAGAGAGAGAAAGAAAAAGAGAGAGTAACTGTTACACGCGCAGTTCAAAAAGTATCCACAAGATTGCGACGGTAAGTAACAGTCGGAGGGGGCAAACCGGTAAGATTCGCCGGTGGACTAATCTTCTTGAATTTATGGACCAGCCCGATAATGTCCTCGCTTTCCTTTCACCTTAATTCTAATCTCAGCCGCTCATCCCGGGGGTTGCCGTGATATCCCACGAGCATTTTTCCATTTCCACGTTTTTCACGTCTCCTCCCTTCCTCCCTCCGTCCACCGTCCGCGTCCCTTTCCATTTCCGGATCGCATTAAGCCTCCGGAGCCCGAGAGCGCACAATAGAATTTAACGTGACTATCGTTATCGATCTTGCGTAATAATGGCGGGGATACTACTGTACGGCCACCTATTCTTTTAGCGAAATTACTTATTTCGTATTTCTCCCTTCATTTATCCGCGGGCTTATCCGCGGCGCATCTACTTACCAATCGAACGAATGCAATCTTTTCTACATCCGCTCCGTGTAACTCGCCGCGCCGTATTACTGCGATAGAGGAGAACCGTTTCCATCAGACGGAGAATTAGGTGAAATTACTGTTGAGATAAGAGGGATAAGACCGCCGCGGCAAAACCGCAGCGCGATTTGCGCAATAAATACGAAACTGGGGGAGAAAGGATGGAAAAGGCGGGGGGAGGTGAGCTTTTGTCTCTGGAGATGACCTCTGCGCTCTTTCTTTCCGCCGCACCTGTCAAACAACGCGAACGTCAACCCTCGCGCGTCCTGACAATGGAATTTCATTTACATTTATGGACGCGAGCGGGCGAATGGCGGCGCGAGTTGTAATGTTACTCGGTCGGACGCGGCGCGTCCGCAACCGGCGCGGCGCGGCGCGGCCAGGCAAATGCGCGCGACGGACAACGGCGCTCGTTAAAAATTGAATCTATTTGCGCGTTGGGGCTTGAAATTCAAATTCGACGAGAAATATCCATGGCCGCCCGTGTGCATGTATGCCCCCGAAACTCTCACCCGAGTTATATACCTATAATCGATAGATCCATCGAACGTCGATCTCTCTCCCCGATGTGTCGCCCGATGCGCCCGATTGCCCTCCCCGCGTCCGTCGTCCCCGCGTTCGTTCGTTCGGTCAGTCGGGTCGGCTCCATTTGACAGGGGAGAAATGACGCCGGGTCGAAAATATTACATTACGCGGGATTTCGGGAGATTAAAAGTACCGCCGACGGCCCCGAAAAAAAACGTGGCCCCGTTAGCGTCCGCGCCACCACCTTCGATTTTCATGGAAAAGTTCGGAGCGCGTGTGAGCGAGAACGGCGAGAGCAGAGCGTGCGCGCGCGCGCGCACGCGCGTGTGTATGTGCGCGCCGCGTGGCACCGTTAAATAAATTAGCTACGCGCGTACCGTGGCGCGGAGCGCGAAATGTATATCGCGTTAAGCGAGCGGAATTTTTCAGAACGCCACGGAATTTTTCATTTTGCGACAAAATGCCTTTGACTCGGTTATCTGCGGATTGTTACGCGTCACCACACGAATATAATTCTTTTTTTTCTATTTTTTTCCCTCCCCCCAGGAGAGATTGAAAGGAGGATCTCTTTTGGCGCGCGTGGACGTGACAGCGTAATTTCCACGTTCCAATTTCGTCTCGTCTAATAAATATTTCTATCTTTTAAAGAACTATCTAGCGCGTGGCGCCCCGTGACGCCGTTATGTATATGACGAAAGACGGGAGCTGCAGTTTGCGTTCCGCGTGTTCGACAAACTTCCCCATCTTGCTTCTCACTTATGTTCCATTCTCGTCAGCGCGAGAATATGCATGTCGGACGTTTGTGTTAAGAGCAGTATGCGCGGCAGCGCCTCGGCCGTATGTCCCGACAACGACGGAGAGAATCTTAATTAAATTTTCCGCGTACATTTATAATTACGCGTTATTTAGTATCTGGTATTACAAGTGGAAACAAAATTAATATAGTTTGCCGCAAAAGGGAAGTTGTCCCGCTCTCGTTTACGTCGCGTAGGATTTCACGGGAAATAGAAAGAGAGAGCGAGAGAGAGAGAGAGAGAAAAAAGAGACTTTTTTCCTCCTCGAGCCGCGTGACTTTCCGGCAACTTGCAACCTGGAATCGTCGCCCTCAAGTTCGCGACGAAGTTTCGAATATTGACGAGCACGACGATCGTACACTCGCGGGTTAGAAAGTAACGTGGCGGTTTAATCTGCACTTCGAATGGATTAATCGCGGAAGCCGGTGTGCTACCGAGGAGACGGTTTCTGGTTGCTAGGCGACAGAGTATAGTAGTTAGGACGAGCGTGAAAGCCCCTGTGTCCGTAGTCTGCTAAAGTCTGGAGCCCCCGTGTCCCTTAATTCTAAGCCACCTAATCTGAACGCTACGAGTCAGCTCAGGATAATTAAACGTTTCGCCGTATGACAATTTCGCTCGCCCGCGCGTTTTTACGTCTGTGCGAAATCGTCCCTCGGGTCCCTGCGCGAGAGACGACGACAGAAGGACAAATCGAGGGGAAAAGAACTCCCGCTCAGCGGGCGGGGAAAATGTTTAACGGTGCAGTGACATTTAATTCGATATCGGGAATTCGAAATATATCCGCCGTAATTGTTCTGCAAACGTGCGGATCGAATGCGCTTTCAGACCGATTATCCAATTGTTATCAATGTTTAAAGTACGTTTTTCGCGGTGTAAAAAAAGACACCGAAAATAACACCGGGTTAAAGAAACAGAAGCAACGGGTTTTTTTTTGGACTGTTTGCGAACCCGATATATATAAATCCCGTCAAAGTCACACTAATGGTACTAGAAATTTGTATTATTCACGTACGTTGAAATATCTCCGGATGTATATATATTTTGTTATCACAAATATCTGTTACGTCGCAACGCGCTTTAATTTTTTGCACTCGACTAAATGATTGACAGACAGGATTAGAAAAGGCCAAACGCGATATGAAATCTTGGTGTTTTTAATAATATTTTTGTACAAATCTTACAATTTCCAGTTCAGGCATACTATACGCGCCGCATATTTGTCGGTCTTGAAACACAAATGATTAAACGATTAAGTTTCTCATATTTTTGCGCATAATAAGATAAGGAAATCTGTGCGATAGTATCATACTCATGCGTTAATAATATCATAGGTTCCCTGGATTAGTGCCGGTACCGGTTATACGGCGCGTAAGATACGCGTAGGGGTGAGGAGGGGGGCGAGAATTAACTGACGCGGTGGATCCCCGAGAACGCGAAAGTCCGACCTGGCCTCGTTAAAAACGCATAACTTCGGCGTGAAGGCGAGAGGGCGTAAATTCCATAGGCACTAAGGGAAACGAGATAGCGAGCTTATGCCGGGGAAGGGAAACGGGGAGTCGCAGGGGGGAAGGAGGAGGATTTCGCGCAGGAAAGGGAAGCGAAAGATCGAAAAAACGTAGCGGAAGTTACGAGGAAAAAGGAACGAACGACCGCGCAAACCTACGAGTTACTTCCAGCACATATTTTCCGTGTTAATGACAATTATTATCTTAGCTGATGTGCCAACTTGTAAAGGTGGAGTTTCGTAGATAACTATATTATTTCTCGCCATTGGAACTCGTTCCCTGTTTTTTTTCCCTGAAAATGATGGCAATTCATCGATATTGCCACTAGATATTAGCACATGAATTATGACACTATGTTGCTTTAACTGTGTGATGTCTCAAAATTAAGTATATTGCGTATATTCAAAATGAAAAGCAATTACACTCTCGTAAAAAAAGTAATGTAACGAATATATTTATATCTGAGGAAACTTTATGTCAATTATTACCAATTTCGTTATTATTCTTACAAAAATGGTTCTTCATATCGCGAAATACTTTTCAACGAAGTTTCATCCGTCTCTTTGTAACCAAATTAAAAAAACTTAGTCACAATAATCCTCTAATCGGACTGTTTCCTCTGTGATTTTCATTGTGCGGTGTACAATTCAAACGGTTTCTAAGAATTTCCGCTGTGTTTACCCGTAACTGTAATCTAATTAATCGGACAACATATAGCCGTACCAAAGTGTACGAGAGGCCGAAGGCAATTCGAGCTCGGTATCCCGAAGGAGCAGATAAGACCGTTGAAATATCGACAGCGGCTGAAGGGTGTATAGCGGTCGAGACAGAGAGATAATCCTCGGGAGAGCTTCCCGCCACGGAGCTTAACCAGTCAGAGATAATCACCGTAAGGCAGCGCTACACCGCGTAAAACGGTATCGACGTCGGCGATCGTCTCGAATTTCAACGAGACCGCGAGGAAGATTCGTTGGTCGCGCCCTCTCGCCCCTCTCGTCTGTCGGCCGAGAGGAGGAGATCCTCGATTCCACGGGTCCTTCCATTCTCTCTTCCACCGCCTAAATGCGGTGTCCTTGCCGGTCGGGATCGCGCCCCCCCCCCCGCCGCGTGACGCGGTCCGTGACAACGCGGTTCCACCCCGAGAGGACTGAGTTCTCCGAAACTTTCGGAGAAACTGCCTTAAGAATCCGCGAAAATCATTAAGTACCTTACAAGCGGATAATCCGCGGAGATTAATGCAACGCCGCGCCGTGTCCCGTCGCGTCGTTTAAAAATGCACGGGAAAAGATAAGACAGTACGAGATAAAATGGTAATAGAGATAAAACGGATTTGAGACTCGCTGGATAGATGACGAGACAATAGGAATTTCGCTTAATAGAAAGTTACGATTGCCGTGAGGAAATGTGTATCCGTGATGTGTTTTAAAGAATTTTCATTAATCGAGAAGAAAAGGAGAGAGAAAGAGAGAGACAGAGAGAGAAAGGACTGATTTGTCCTTTCGTATTCAAAATATGGAAGTGGGTTTTCTCTAGCGGAATAATAAGATCGACGATAATGGCCGGGGCTTTATTGCCTTATCTCGGCAAATGAGATTCACCGACGGAATGAAAATAAATCACATCGCGAAACGGTGTGTTGTAAAACATGATAAAAGCCCGGGAAATTAATTTCGACAATTCCGTCGAATCGTATTAGGTGTACGTTAAGGATGGCGTATATCTTCGTCGTGTCGCGCGATGTGATGTATTTCTAATATGCCACTAATAAATCACTGGATCGAACTGAGATGCGCGCGCGTGCACACGTTTCATCTGGAATTTACGCGAGCAAAACCAACGGCAGTGTGCATGCTGGCAGCGTAATATGATCAAGAGGTGCATTAGATTAATGATAGCGATATGGCAAATCGGGATTGAAATATACTCGAAATATACTACAAAAGTTTTTTTATTGTGGAAATATTTATAATCATATAATTTGGAGCAGTTAAAAAAAAGTTAGGGAAAAAAAAACATTTTTTTGCCCGAATATTAATTAACATCGTGTTATAAAACAGGTCTCTCTGGGGCGACCGAGTGCAGGAGATAGCACGGTTAATAAATAAGCGCGAGTCCGGTAAAAGTATTTCTTAATATAGTATCTTTTTGTTCATATTCGCTCAAAGATTAAACCTTGATATCTGCGCGCACTCGACAAAGGCAAGGGGGCGGGGAGGGTGAGGGGCATAATATAAAGGAGATTAAAACGCCGGTCTGGCTATGATTCAGTGTCCCGCTGAACGTTTTTCCACGTGCGGCAATAGCGCGGAGTTAATATACGGATTAATATGTTCGCGCGGCGACTGTTAACGCGCAGCGCAGCGCCCGCGCCGCGTCGCATCGCTCGGCCATTTCGCGCCGCAGATATGCAAACGAATCTAGTCAAGTTGGCTTATCGCAGTTCATCGATTTTCGGCAGTACATTTAGTGCCGCGCGCGCCGATAATAAAGTCGGCGAGTCGATGATCGGGAAAAGTCACAACCGGACGTGAACCGCCGGGTGGCCGCCGCGCCGTGCCGCCGAGGGCCGCCGCCGCCGCCGCCGTCCGGCAGGCAGTTAGATAAACGTCCCGAAATTCGACCCCGCGCGCGAACGTTTATCACATTTCTCCTGGCCCCTTAAATCGCGGGGTATCACGTACGCGTTTCAAACGGCTTGCAGAAACGTATGGGAGGGCTATGGCGAGACGAGCTTTCGCTTTAACAAATCTTCCCGAAGGCTCTTCTAAATCGAGCAATTCGCAGAGAAAGCGAGAGAAAGGGAAGAGAGATGAAATCTCTTAGAGGCTCTTAATTCTCTTTATCTCAATCCTCTTTATCCGGTCGAAAATGATCTAAAACTACGAATAAAGGACAGCTTTAATCACTTGGCGAGTCGAAAGGAGAGTTACAAAAAAAAAACGCGCGAAAAATGCGCTCGATGGGTTTTGGACTTTCAAGATTTAAAACGCACACAACGCACGCGTTGATTAACTCACACAAACGGCGCGTGCCGTCGCCCGGAGATAAAAAATTTCGGTTTTTATCTCGGTGAGAAATAAAATTTCGAAAATTCTCTCCGCCGCCATATTATGGATATAATGCTTAAGTGATTAAAACAATTATCCGACTTATCAGTCCGCGGGTATTAGCGGTGTGAAAGTGCCCGTGGAGAGCACCAAAAATTCCTGAATCGTCGGGAAAAGTTTTCCCAGAGAAAAGCGCGCTCCGTTACGCCACGGCGAATTTTACACGGTTACGCCACCACATCGACGGGCGGCGCGGCGCGCTCGCGTGGTGGTTGGGCGCGACGCGGCGTCGTTCGTGCGAAAACACCTTGAAAATCTCGGCCGATGGACGGCGGCGGGGCAAAACCTGTCGAGGATGGAAAAGGAGCGGAAACGAGGATGGAATGTATGTGTGCGTGTGTATGTATATATGCGTGTATATATACGCGCGCGCCGTCGGACCCGTCGGCCAGCGCGATAAAGTAGGCATTTAAACGCGTCAAATAAATCGTGCCGTGGCCAATAAATCTCGGCCACGTTCTCGGTCCGGCCGATCGCCCCGCGTTTCGGTACGAGCCCGGCCCTTCGTATCCCTTTATGGCTGTTCGTTACGACGTTAAGAGCGCCGTTAGCCTTTGCCACGCGAGTTTTTCGCCTCGCCGCCACCGTCCCGGAGTTTCTCGCGCGCGCGCAATTTTTGACTTCGTCCTTTTGGCAGCCGTGAAATTGGCCGGCGCTGCACGTTTTCCCACCCGACGGTCGCCGTTCCCCCGTGTAGTGCTTTTCCCCGCGTTACTTCAGTTTTAAATCATTCTGCGGAGGATCTGCGCGTAGCGCGCGAGTCGCGTCTCAGCAGCGTCTTTGAGGGTCCGCAACGGGGGTGCGGCTCTCAGAAGCGCGCTTAATTAAAAGGTCTTGTTTATTCAGAAGGTTGACACTACGTGTGCAAACAGAGAAGCGATATGTTCCGTCGTATATAATTCATGTATTTCTGTATCACGTTAAAAAGCACCGGCGAAGAAAAATCTGGTCACAGTTTTTACTCCGTGGAAATATTCACTGATTGCTCCAGCAATGTTTGATTAACTTGTTAGCTATTTAAAAAATGTATCAGTATCAGTGTCGTTTGAATTAAAAAAAAAAGAATTAAATATATCAATTAAATATATCAGATATTTGCACTAATTTCGTTTTATAGAAACGATAATCGTTTGGAAATGTAGAAACAAAAATCTATAACGATTACGTATTTCAAGGATGTGATGCGTTATTCGGAGACACGAACGGCATCGCGAAAAGAGAAACGGTGTTATACGCATTGCGTGTAATTCCAGATGTTGTTATCGCGCGGAGAGAATCCCGGTTAGATATCCAGAGGTCTTTTCTGCGAGAGTGAGCCTCCGGAGGATCCAACCAATCAGAAGTCTTATAATTAAGTTTTCTGTCTAATCTTCGCAATGGCCGATTTAACCGGGGCGGGCGTTGGAATGCAGGTCCGCGCACATAAACATGGCAACAATCGCACAGAATTCCTGAAATTACACGCCCGACCGGCGCGGCGCCGCGGCGCGGGTGGGCGAGATGCCTCGTAGAAGATAAGATTCGCGGGCGAGGAGGGCGAGGGGAAGGGATCCCCGTGAGATTTTCGACAAGGATCAGAACGTTTTCTCGTTAATCTCGTTCTCGCCCCCACCGCATCAATCTTACTCTCGAAAAGCGCGTTGCACCCATGGATTTTAATAACAGAGCGGCTTCTAACGAGAGCCGCTGATGATCTTCTGACGACGATGACGGTAATCGATTAATGCAACGTTAAATGTTGGGAGAGACAGTGGTATTCTCGCATGTGTGCGCGTGCGGCAGTATCGGAAATAATTTCCGTTTCGTATCCGCGCCAAACGTTTCAGGAATTTTCCGCAATTTTTGATTGCTGCGAAAAAACTAAATCAAAACATTTCTGGGCAAACCGAGTTATCATGCGCAAAAAAGCATCGCCGGCAAAATGTATGACACACGACCTGTGAAATATTTAAATTATACATATTGCGTTTTAACATTTTATATTTTGGCCCGGACATTACATTAAAATATAACATAATTTGAAAGTTTTGTGTCCTCTGCATTTATACATATTTTTAATTTTATACGGAACATTGCGTGCCTTTCATTTTTCGAAACTGGAACAAATATCGATTATTCCGACCTGACGCTATTAAAAAAAAAAAGGGAAGTGAACAAATTTTTTCCAAGAATATTCAAGATTGGACTGAATTAAGATATCAACGTCTCTGATGTCGAAGTTTTAAATATAAACCGGATATCAGTGATATCATTACGTGAATTAAGTTTATAATAGTACTTTCTAAGATTAGTTACTGAAGAAAAAGATAATCTTACGTTACGAGTCGAAGACAGACCAATTACTGCATGTCATCGCACGCGAGTATTTTCATGAAAGAAGATTTTATTAGGAGCACGCGGTTTCGAATGTCGGTAATCGTGATACGTATATCACTCGCGACCGGGATTAATCGTTTATCGGAAAACTAATCAAGTAGCGAGAGGGGGAGAGGCTGAAGTACGGGTTATGAATTAATCCGGGCATCCGTTATCCAAGCATATATACGTGATCTCGTAAACGCGGCCTGGGTCAACGTCGAAATTATATATTCGGTAAGTGCAAGGAGTTTTTCATACGTTCGAGTTCTTAATCCAGCGTCAGCTGCAAAATTCGCCTCGTAATGGCTGAGAGCGGAATTGGGGGTGAGAGAGAGAGAGAGAGAGAGAGAGAGGGAAAGAGAGAGCGTGAGACGAGGTCCAGAGCTATACTACAGCGGCGTTTCGACGGCGTGATCAACGACGTCACGTATCTCGCATTACCTTTCACGACGCTGCTGAAGAACAGTTTACGGCCCCGGAATTAAGGCACAGAGCTAACGTCGGGCCGATTATGTTGGGTCGCGTTTGCGCTGGTCTTAATTAATCCTCCTCACTTATTCCAGACTTTCACGGACCGACTACTCCCGCGGGCTGATACGCCGCGTTTAATCCGCGGTCTTTGGCGGAAAGAGATAACGTTACGCCGTTAGCTTTGCTCCAATATCCCCCGCGAGGGGGAAAAGGCGGCAGAGGAGTGATGAGGAGGGAAGGGAGAAAGGACGTGTACGGGTCTCTTAAATAAGCATCGACGATATTTATTGCGCGCATTAATGTATTATTCACCGAGAGTTAGGATTTTTAGAACCGTTATTAATTCAGGCGGGATTTTTCGACGGGCATCTATCTCCCGGGCCGTCCGTCGGGGCGAACGTATAAAGCTACCATCAGTAACGCAATATTTCCGAGATTTCCGAGAGCGCATATATATATTACACATCTGTTTCCTACCCTCTGAAAAATTTCTTGCAAGATAGTTGCAGCTTATGAAATTGGAAATAAGTCTGGCAAGAGTCTCTTTGAAGAGCCACGAAAAACGACATTTTTCCCTCCGTGAAAATTAGCCTTTCAGCTTTTTCCCTATTGGGAAATCTGAAACTTTTATGTATATGCAAAACACACAACATCCGCGAGCGCGAGCGCGCGCCCGCGCGCGCGACGTAACGATGTTGTCGCGAGACGGTGCTCTCTGCAGGTATATATACACTACATCGAATTTAATCGTTGAATTTAATGAAAGTGTCCGGTAAAAAACTAAAGCGTTTCCCGGACTATTATTCGCGCGACGTGCAATGAAATACTCATTTAACGCTCGTTAAATGGCTTGCGTTGAGTGCCTGCAGCTTGGCGCGCCGGCCGCCGCTCGTGAAAAGTCGAAAAGGCCTCCCCCGATTTATCCCCTCCCTTCCCTTCTCCCTCGTCCTCTCGTCGCAAGACTGAAAGTCGATCCTAGCCGGAAAACCGGGCCGCGAGAAGCGTCGCTCCGAGCTCCATGCACATGAGTGCGGCGCGAGACAAAAGTAATTAAAACTCGCGGATCGTGCACGATCACCGAGCCGTACAGCCGAGCACGCTCGCGCGCAAGTCCTCGATGTCGGTCGGTGGGCTTGCGCGAAATTGGAATTCCATTTTAATACGTTTAACAAAACGTGGGAAGATTAAGCGGAGGAATCCCGGGAAATTGATCGGCCGCCCACGGGGGACACCTAACACACTAAGATCGATAGTCCGTCCCGTCTAATAAACGCGGTCGCGGCATTTATTCCTCGCCACTTTTCTGATATTACGGAGATAAATGATCGGCGACGTGGTGCCGAGGGGAGGGGAAGAGTGAGGAGAGGGAAGAGGAGAGGAGAAAGAGAGAGAGAGAGAGAGAGAGAGAGAAGAGTCGACGCGTTGCGCCCGGATGTTGTCCGAATACGCGGTGGCCGCGCCGTTTGCACGGGATGCACGTTGCAGTGGCAAATTGAAAACGTGTTTGGCCGTGTATAACGTGTACACATTTAGGCTTCACAAATGTTTTTTAATCCGAACACATGTGGCAAATGGTTACTAAATTGCCGTATAGAAGAGGTTACATACCAAAAAGTGGGATGCGCGCCGCCGTTATTTCCGTTACGTAAGTTACGTGTATTCTACAATGCTTTCCGTGTGCCATAAAGAATGGAGGACGTGTCACATACATATCCGCGCGTCCGCGAATTCTAACGTGACAATAATTCGCATTTTTTCGACGCACGTGATGTAGTTCGTGCCGGAAGGATTCGTGAGACACGCCGACCGTCGCGATTACGATCGTCGGGCAGAAAGGCGTTGGCCGGTTCCGTCGACGTCATTTCCAGCCAGGAAGATCGGCGCGAGATGCCATTGCAAGGAGGACCTCGTCAAAACGGCGGTTGATTTCCGCGAAGATTAATAATCTTCGAACGGAACGGACTGCGCGGAGGGAGCCCCTGTCCGCCGGTGTGCGCACCTTCTCCCTTTCTTCCCAACGTTCTCTCTCTTCCTCCCACTTTCGCGGCTGAACGAAGTTCGACCGAACTTTATTATAAAACTAATATTTTCCAAGTTCTATGAGGTATTACGATAGTTTTCTGAAAGGGCCTGCCAGCCCGAGCAGCAAGGCGAAATGGTTCGCGGGGGTGAAACTTCAATATTCGGCGACCATAACGACACCGACTGATATATTATTTCCTACAACTTCTATTCTCGGGGTTTTGTCTGCTTCGCGACCGGAAGAAAGGGAAGAAAGCGCGGGGCGGTGGCGGCGGCGGCGGCGGCGGCCGGGCGGTCGAGACATAGGGGGTGGAAAAAAAAGGAAAGAAAATGGAAACTTGATTAAGAATTCCATCCGCTCGTAGTCTCTCGTGCGAGCGTTCACCTTCCAGAGAACGAGAGAACCGCGATGCTCCCGCGATGTTGCGTAGCGAAATGAACGTCCGGCGATGTGAGGGTTTAATTAATAATAAAACTTGTACCGACAGTTTTTTTATTTCTTCTCTTTTTTTGTTTTTGTTGTTTATCGTCTCTTCAAAGATATAGAGAGCGAAGGTTCGGGCCAAAGTGCATCGTATGGCGCATCACTCAAATTAACTTGCCGCTACATCGAAATCGAAACGCGACGAGCTCGATGACGACCACGGGTCGCATCGCGCAAATTAACACTTTCGGTACGCGACCGGATCGAAACGCCGGAGTGCTCGCAGCTGGCCGAGCCGAGGCTCACAAATACCCATCGCTAACGGCCGGTGGAAAGCAATTTTGCTAGGCTTCACGTTATTACGTACGTAAGAGTAATATCATCGACTGAATCTTTTAAATCGCTGAAAACTTGCCAAACTCTCCGTGAAGGGAGTGACAATGGATTTTTGTCAGGAAGATAATGCCATAAAATGAGAGGTTCAGCCGTCTCTCGAAATGTTCTTTGAGCGAAAAGGATTAACACAATTTTGATAAATGATTGTGAGTGAAGTGGGTATAGTTAGAAACTAATAGCGGTTAGTTTGTCTTCAATTTGTGCAGGCATCGAAATAGAATCACGTACCATTCGCGCGCATTCTTTATTCATGCATCCTATATTCGATGTCGACAATCTTTTCTCGGATTCGAGAAATTTACTCTCGCAGGATTTAACGAATGCAATAAACGGATGAAAAGGGAAGTGACTTTTCATACTTTTGTCTCATTTCGATAGAAAATTACGCATCTTCCTCGCAAGGAATATTTGTCACCTACAGACATACGATCTTAAGGATCAAAATTTCTACTTAAGATGAAGTCAGAGAAAAAGATATTAAAAAATCGGAAATCGGTGCTCTCTATTTCGGCGTTTTGCGTATTTTTTTTATCCAACCATAATCTTTCTATATATTCCCCTTTCTCATATTCGCGATTTCCATATTCGGGGCAATTTTGCAGAACGTAACGCAGGCGAGTACATATTCGTGTGTACAGTTTTCGCTGTATATATTATATTGTTTATATACCACACAATGGTACAAAAATATTTTTCCCGTTTTATGCGCTATCCCCGGCATTTTTACATCTTTTTTTATTCTAATACGACGTATATATTGCAACGCACGGTTAGTTTGGCTTTACCGGCGGGCATCGAAGGGAAAATTCGTGGGAAAAACGAAAAGGAGATGTCCTGGGCGATGGGAAAACGTGGAAGTCGGTCGCGGGGTCAAGGGACCCAGCGGAACGAGTTAGGAGGGGGGGAGGGGAGAGAGAGAGAGAGCAGGAGGAGCGGGAAGGGGGGAAGAGATAACGGAACCGAGAGATGCGGCAGAGAACAAAGGGTGCTTATCGACACCGCGGTTCTTATCCTCGGTAATTCCTTTTATTTTATCCGTTTCTTCTTCCACCTTCAGTCGCGAGTGAGGACCACGAGAGAGAGAGAGAGAGAGAGAGAGAGAGAGAGAGAGAGAGAGAGAGAGAAAGAGACCACGCCGTAAGATAATCGGGGTGAGATCTACTCGAGCGTAGAACCGAGCTATTTCCGAGCGTATCCCGCGGGCGCTCCGATTTTTTTCCTATTAAAAAATGTTTTTTCCCCGGGAAAAAAAAGCGACATTAATTCACTTCGGCGCAGCAATTTGCTCAACTTCTGCGAGAAAGCGACAGTGGCACGTCGTGGAAATCAACAGTAAAGTTTCACTGACGTCACGACGTAACTCTTAAATGGCATTAGGGGGATGGGGGGGGGGAGAGACTCGCTAGTTAAATCGATTGAGTTAATTTTTCACTTTAATCTTTGCATCTCTGTGTGTATAAGCTCGCGACGGCGTGACAACATCGCTAAAAGGTACGTCAATTTGCCACATCAATTTCCTTACTCTCTCTCTCCGTTTTTCTTTTTTTTTTTTTTTTACAAGAAACTACGCTTTTTAATATAATATTTGCGATATCGGAGTTATCTGAGTAAATTTAGAACGCCCCGTCAGATCGGCGAGTTGGCTTGAGCGCGCAAGGGCACTTTTTTCGCGAGTCAATATTTATCGGACTTACCGGGTGTAGATGACGTACTGCGAAATTGGAGTGTTGTGGGAATTAACACCAGGTGCCCACGATATATTCACGGCTTTGGACGTGTAACTTATGACGAGTGGCCGTTCCGGTGGATCAGGCACATCTGAAAGGCAGAAATTTTTATCATTTCACAACGCTGCTGCTACTGCTGTGTTGGCGGCAATTCGTGCGGCCGTAGAAGCTCGTCGAACGCTCGTCGACAATTTTCGCCGCGGGTAAATGTTCTTCGCGATTATCAACCAAACGAATGTAGCTTGCGCACACAATGCGCCAACTACTTAGGAAAGACATTACTTTGAAGTAGTTACAGTAGCTGTACCTACGTACGCGCGGGGGGGGGGGGCGCGACACGTTTACAACGCAACGCTATAACTCGCCTCCAGTTCCTTAAGCTGAAATTTATTTTGCCGAAAGTTGGAGTCACGTAGTTGATATTTCTTATGGGCGTTTTGCATCGGTATCGACACGTAGATGCAAACGTATATAACAACCCATATACGAATACTTATGGTATCCATATTTCCGAAGCAATCTTCTTTCTCACGGAATAGAAACGCTCGCAGTGTTCCGTTCATCGTGACGACAGCTCTAGTCGTGTTAGATTCCTCTCTTTCAAATATATTAAATTGCTGCGTGTAAAAATGTATATTGGCTATAATTATGTAAAGTACAAAAAAAAAGTACAATAAAAGTAAATTTATAATTATATCGATTCTCAGCATGGACAACAAATTATATTTTCCAGATGTTCAAATTGATTCAAAATAATATTATAACAAATAATATTTGGACGAAATTAAATTAAGATATTTAATGTGGATTGTTAAAGCTTCGTATTTTTGCGCAAACTAATAGTGGATCTAATTTATGTGATTATAAACCAGCACGGTGTATAATCATACTTTTTTCGTACGATGTGCAAGACACACGTAATCACGAAGGCATGCCTCAGCTGATTGGTTTTCATCCGCTTTGACGGTTTGGTAATTAAGCCTCGGATCCAGCTTTCATTACGGAAGAATCGATCGCGAAATAGTTTTGCCACATTTTTATTACGAGAAAAATCAACTGCAGGACTCTTGTCGTTTGCAAGCAAAAAAAAAAAATAAAAAAAAGAAGATGATAAGTCACGCGATATGGCATTACAACTCAATTCGCAGCTAAATAAAAATGATATTCGGTTTACAAGTTCTTAAACTTCATCTACAGTTTTGCCCGTTAAATATTAACGTAACATCCTGCAGGCACTCGTGTCGTAAACGTGACGTACTCGTTGAATATAACCGGGAGAGGGTATTCCCTCTATACCATCGCGCGACTCTTCTCGCGCGAAGTTATTCGCGCGAAGAAGGAAGCACCACCGATCACGAGAGACGCTCTGCGCTGCTGCGCCACGGAACGGCGCGGCGTCGGTGACGCCGCGAGCATCGCGCCGCGCCGCGCCGCGCCGCCGGCCGCATCGGATAAGGCACTGGCGTTTAATATGCACCGGCGTGCGGCGCGGCGAAATATAACATTGCGCGCACGTTGCATAAGATCATAAATGAGAGCAGGGACCTCCAACCTCTCTCAGGATGGAGTCGTCATCCTTTTCTGACCTCGCTCTCTGCCGCGACCTTTCTACCCGCCGCCGCCGCCGCCGCCGTCGCCGCCGTCGCCGCCGCGGCTGCACTCCCGCTGTTTATGTCGGCCGTTACCGCACGCCGTGACACCCGCGCCGAGAAAAATTTCGAACGCAGAAGTTCTCCCCGCGGTACTCGATTTACATGAATTACACCGACTACCCACCGCACAATGGCGCCCCCGGCTCGATATTAAGTATTGAATGCGCGCCAACCAGTGGGACAGAGGGACAGAGAGAGGGAGCGAGAGAGTTGTGTAACGTTGTATATTTAGCGTCGCTAATTTACGTATCAGTCGCGTTAATTTACGTGATTTTAACGTAATTAAATGCGCGCTTGTCCGCGCAATTTGTATTTGCTCAATATGGCTCGATATGATGCTCGATATGACAGAAAAGTTATATAATATAACGAGACACTTTAATTCACCGTTTATTTCGCCGCATTAGCCTGTGTGCGATTTTTATATGATTAAATGCGCACTTGTCCGCGCAATTAATACGTGCCCAATTTATTTTCAACTGACATGATGACTTTTGCGTGATTGACCATGCACTCGTCTATACGATAATTTATGTCAGCCCTATTATCATTTGATGATAATCTCAATAATATTAAATTATCCTGATACTTAAATATTAAATTAATTCTATCGCAGAAAGAGAGGGGGAGGGGAGGGAGGGAGAGGGAGAAAGAGAGACGCATACATGAGATCATGGATTTATCATGGATTGTACTCTCTTTACAGTAATCATATACAAGCTACTTCGTGTAAATATGTAAGAAATAAGTATATATTTAAAAACAAAATATAATTAACGTCAATGGCTCGCACAAAAGCTGCTCGCGACGAGCATTATACAGGCATTACTCACGCTTATTATTTCCCCGTTATGAAAAGCTACGGGCCAGAGTCATCTTATAATTAATAAGAACTCGTTATATTAGACTCTTGAATAAATTAGATTTCCTTTTTTTTTATACATATAATGTTATCTCGTTTGCAATCCGCGTGCTTTGCGCGTAGCCGCTTGCATTTCCGCGCTATGATATAACGGAGGGAGAATTCAAAGGCGTGGAAACGGAATAAATGAGATTTACTATGAAGCCGTCGTTCGCGAATTATTAATTTCACATAGCGTTTCCGGTTGGTAAACGAAAAAGAGATCGGGGGGGGAAGGGGAGGGGAGAGTACATTACGCGTGTCTTGAGTGGCTATCGGGTTTTTCTTTGTTCAAGCGGAAGAGTACGTGAAACAAACAAGATCCGGAGCGAATCGACTCTCTCCTTGCCACGGGAAAATATTTCTCTTCGTAAGTTTTGACCTTTTTGTAATATAATCGACCGACACATTCGTTTCCTCGAGTATTTTTCTTGATATTATATCACTTATTAATCTATTTACGCGAAACTTTTGCGTCTTACCTAAACTCTTCGTGTCGCGTACACGCAGAGATCGATATAAATGACCGGAATCTATCTTTCATCGTGATTTAAAGCTTATGAGCTTTATGATTTTAGACAAGAGATTAATTATATCGTGAGATGAAGTTTCACCTTTTTCCCCGTCTTTTCTTTCCTCTTTTCTGTTTTTTTCGCGTGGCGATTGGTCTCGTCAGTTTCCATTTTCCATTCTAGTGCAAAAAAGTGCTCACGATATTCAATAAAAAGAAATTAAAATCAATTGCAAGTCTTCGGGTTAATTTTCTCCAAAGCAGAGGTTACGAGAAACACATACACACACATATACTTCTCTCTCTCTCTCTCTCTCTCTCTCTCTCTCTCTCGATTGCCCATTAATTCTATACCATTTAAACAGGGTACGCGCCGCTGCATCGCTCTACCACCCGCCGTGCGTTGCGGCCTTTCATTAATAATTCATGCTTTCTGCTTTACGAGGTCAACAGTGGACGTTTCTTTATCCGTGCCGCAAGTCGAGCGCGTTGCGTTGCACAAAGCCACCGGCGGACGTGCGGCAAAGTAAAATCGAGCGGACGGGCGGTGGACGCGCGTGCGAGTCTCGTTATACAGATTCCTACACTTAGCGTTTTGCAATATTCAAACGACTCACTCTCTCCCCCCCTCGCCCCCCTACCCCTGGGGGAAGTGAAACGCTTATAAATCCCGTAGAATGTTTATAGATCCCCTGGTCACTCGCGCCACGCGCGCAGAACGGCGACCGTGCTTCAACTTTCCGCAGAGTGAAATATTTATCGTTATATACCGGCCGCGGGAGGTAATTACGCGATAAAATAATGATGCCCGTTCCACGTCGAAGCGTCTCGCGGAAAATCGCGCGGACGATTGCGACGTGCGGAGATTGCACGGCCGGGCGTAATCAGAAAATCATCTCCGACGGGTTATACGGTCGGGTAAGAGCGTATCTTCCAGGCGATATTTTTTACGTTAAATCTTTACCCGAACGTAAACGGAAATATGCAAAGCAGGTACGTGAGGTGACTAATTAAATCTCAACGTAACGAGTTAAAACTTCGTTGAATTTACGCGACAGTTTTTCTAAGTTGAAAAACTAGGCGGTAGCCTGCAATGAAATTAATTGTTAAAAGTATTTCCCGTTACGCGCGGAAGGGACGGGATGACCGATACGGGGAGGAAGGGTTGCCTTGCCAGAGTTCGCGCGTATATTAGTGGTGCATACCGGGATAACCGCGCGTATGCACCCCGAAGGACGACGGCCAGGTCGTCCCACCCTTACGGCTGGGTAGAATATAAATTTCTACGAGCGCGTTTAGCGGAATTTACGAGCGTCATTTTAAGAACTGTTTTGCCTTGCTCAACCATATGGCTCCCACGTAAATATCTCTCACCCCGTTTCACCGTTAAAACTCAGTATTCAACCATTAACCGTACTCTCCCTGTTTCTGCCTATCTCGTGACGCGCGAGTTTCCCTTTTCGCCGATGTCATCGGCATAATTAGCACTTTAGTTAATTGTGACAAGATTAACAGTCCAATTGAATTTGACTTTCTCTTTTTTTTCCTTCCTTTCGTTAAAGAAAATCGACAGTTTATATGATGATATCAGTGTATAATAACTTTGTTAGCAATTCTAACAGTACTAAAGTATTGCGATAAAAACTTGAAAAATCACTGTTTACTTGATTTTTACTTTAAAGTCGTTCAGCGTTTTATGTATCGTAAAAGAAGAAAAGTATTCTCTTCTTAGTAAAATATTACTTTTATCAATGGATACGCCCACACAGAAAAATTAAAAAGTTTTATATTTAGTAGAAAAGCTTATACTGCGCGAATATATAAAGAGGACTTATTGCATACTTTATTTCTTTCCCTTTATTATTCATCGGAAAAAATAGTTATAAAATCTAGTATCTCTAAAATAGCGTGCGAATGTACGTATATAGGTATCCACATATTCTATCAAAATATCTCGAAAGCACTGAAAACTAATCAAATAATCCATTTAAAGAACCATTCCATCAATCTCATCCATTTTCAAAGTTAAGCTAAAAGCATTATTTTCAAAGGATCAGACGGAAAAAAGAAGAATACTCGCGTTAAGGTAGCTTATTTAATAACGATCGTGCACACGCGAGGAAATCGCTCTGATCAATACAAATCGCGATGCTTTCCTCGAGATTCGACGACGATTTCCGACGTGGAATATTCATGCTCGATCATGCCGTCGCGCTACCATGCCGGCGCGGCGATCGTCGATATTTTCCCTGCCGCGCGAGCGGTCGACATGTCGCCGTCGTTAGTCCGAGAATGGACTTACGGGGCGCACGAAGGAAGGCGGCGCGCGGAAAAGTGAAAAATCGCGAGATGTCCCGGACGAAATTGGTCCGCGGGTCCATTCTCCCTGCAGCAGGAACCCTCCTGCCTCCCGTACAGTTCGTATATGTCGTTCGAGAGATATCGATTCGATCCTGCACGGTGGATTTGCGTGGTCCTTTGTGCGAGAGGGACGGGCCCAGGTGCCCCGGGCCGACGAGCCGTAATAGAAGGCAGTTTCCAAGGAGTGCGTTTGAAAACACTGAAGCGCGCCCTGTGCCCTCCTCCCTTTCTCCTTTCCTCTCCCCCGGACAGTGAAAGGGTTTCCCTTCGTCTTCCCTCGTTTTTATCCATTTTTACCTCTCCGCTTCCGGCTGTCAGCTTTTCTTTACATACGTACATAGATGTGTACATATGTGCACACATATATACACGAGTGCCTATATGCGAGAGAGGACATTCGCATTTTAGCTACATATCCGTCGTAGATATGTACGGCCGTCAGGCCTCCTCTGTACATTTAATACATTTATATATATATATATATGTATATATATGTATGTATGTATATATTCGTGTACATATATATACCGTCAGTGTATGCGTATATGTAGGTACGTCTTCTCCGCGCTATATCCAGCGAAATAATTCGTAATGCAATGGCAGAATAATAAAAAAAAAAGGAGTAGTTCGTACGAAAGTTGCACGGTTTAAAGGGTCGTACGACACACATACATACACACACGTCTGCTGTGCATAACGCTGCTGCAGTGAGTCCTTGTCGCGTGAATTTGCCCTCCGCGAAAAATTTCCATACGCGCGCGCGGCTACATTACGGCTTTTTAAGTGAAACGTCCAATTCCCGCTTCCGCTTATTTTCCGCCCTTACACGACGATGTAATTTTTCCCATTTGCCGATCGTAAGGCTCGCGTGAAGCAACGTGGAAATTCTTCGCACAATTGCCATTGTCGCGTTTTTATTCTGGCCGCTCTCTCTCTCTCTCTCTCTTTCTCCCTCTTTCTCTCTGGAGTTGTACGTATACGTACGGAAGGAAATTATACAATGAGATCTCGCCCGTGTAAAACGCGTACTGTGTATTCGACGCAAGACGACGCAACCCGCCCCCCTCCCCTCCTACTCTCCGGCCGCATCACCGTGCTTCGAATTATCTGAATAACTTCGTCATGATCGCACTGTTGGAATTTCATGATCGCGCTTACCGCGACGGCGGCGGTGGCGGCGGCGGTCGCGCTCAAAATGCGGAAGCAATGTCCATGGGGCGCGCTCTCTATATATGTGATGTTTACCGATAAACGGGCCCCAGAGTACATTGGCAACTTGATATTTCCCATGGGGTGAAATGAGGGCGCGCGCGCGCGTTCAATGCCGTTTGCCGTTAATCACGCCTCGAATTACTTGCAACGAGTAGCCATGGAGATTATAACGAGGAAGAGGAGGGAGGGGGGGGGGAGATGTAGCGTGTTTTAATCAAATCAAATCAAATCAAATCAAATCAAATCTATACCAACGACCTCGCTGTCGAACACGCCGCGCCGGGTGTCCTCAAAAAAGGCCGGCCCGTCCAGTTCGAATTACAAGGTATCTCATTCGTGGCGCGCTTTATATCTATTACAATCGATCTAAATCCAATCTTGCAATCTTGATATCGGCCCACTCTTTATTTTCAATTATTGGCTATTACGGCGCCAGTCTGTTTCCCTCGCTGATCTGTATACGGACCGACACGGTTTCATCACCGTTAACAGGGGGACGACCGGGGCCAGTTGTATATAACGCGATTGCGATACGGACATTCGATTCGGACACGCCGGCGCGTTATTTATTTCGAATTTTGGTTGCGGTTTCTGACGCGGAAACAGTGAGCCGCTGTCGTTGCTTTTACTAACCGGACTAAAACATGCCTTCGCCACAGAAATAGAGAGAGAGAGAGAGAGAGAGAGAGAGAGAGAGAGAGAGAGAGAGAGGAGGGGAGGGGAGGAAAGAGAAGAGATCGAAGGGAAAGGGCAGCTGCGGACTGTCGGTGCAGCGACCGCGTTGAGAGCCTCGCGGTAAATATCCCCCATCAAAAACAGCGTCGGCAAATTAGCGCGTTACAGTAGTCGCTTGTCTTTTGGGGTACCAAATACGCGCGAGGCGTCATATAACCGTGTACTCGAAACGACAGATCGGCGCCCCGCGTCGTCATCGTCGAGAAAACGTTTCAGAGAATCGCGCCGCCCTTCTTTCTCGTATCTTCACAAAGTGTACGGAGGGAGGCGGAGAGCTTTTCGCCGGTCACATTTATATAGCGGAACGACGATCACGACGCATAGGGGTCTTCCGCCGTGTGGATCGGCAGAATTTTAACTCGACACACGGGTGAATTTGAAATTTCGCCAAGACAGGCGGGAAGCCACCGCCCGTGACTGGCTGCCGCCGCCGCTTTTGCCGACCGCTCTCGCGTGAAACCGGACGGAATTAATCGAATATAAAACACGGCATTAAGGGGCGGCCGATCGAAGAGGGACGCTTCATTCCTTCCCGCTGTGGCTCTTTCCTCTCTCGACTGTCTATATCGGCGGGGATATTCCTCGATATTCGCCCGTGTAAATTTCTCTCGGATACCTACTTCCACGTATCCTCCCCGTCTCTGATGCTCCCCCGTGTTCGCCCATATCTTGACGGAATTCCCGTCAAAGTGGTAACGCGTTATCTCGATTCTCATCAATTTATTTTCAGTCAATTTATCTCGACGGAGAATAATGCTCGGCGGAGAAAATCGGACTTCTGCGGCGGACAGATCGACGGTAGATTTTTCCCTTCCGCCTTCACGGCTCTCTAATACGCCGCACCACGGCGACGGCGGCGGCGTTGCCGAAAGAGAGCAGGGATCAGAGTCGCGTTCGCGCGTTTTGCGGATTGTTTGTTTGCGTGCGACGCGACGGCGCGAGACATTCCCTCCGCAAATAGTTTAGACAGAATTACCGGGAGGATTTGTAATCCCTCGCAAAAATATATGTTAACCGGTTTACCCCGGGGGCCCCGCGGCGGGCCAAGCCGGGAAACAACGATATCGCGCGGCACCGTGGGCTTGGACGGGACGAAGAGGGGCGGCCAGGGAGGGGAGACAAAAAGGAGGAGGAAAGAAAACGCAGGCGTATACTTTGCGCAAATATTTTACTTGCGCCTCGGATGTTCTAAGTACGGCGGCGGCTTCAAGCAGAAAGACAAATGTTAGGCGAAATGATCCGTTTCTTGCTTACTTTTTGGAATTGTACGTCTGGCGCAGGGATGAGATAAAGAAATTCGGCGAAATAATAAAATTGTGTCGCCGATAAAAACGAACGTATGTCTTCTTCTTAAAAATAGTCCAGGTTCTGGGCCGCGAAACGTATACGTGTTCTCACGCACATACAGGTTCTCGCGTTAAAAGGTATACACGTGTACGCCATTTAACGCGCGCGCGAATGCAAAATCCGTAAGTTTTCCTCGCAAGAACCCGGGACGTAATTTACTCGACTGATTCTCGCAGGGAATTATTCAATCTGTAAGTTCGGTGCGCGACGGCGCCTGCATCGCCGCCGATGCCAGGCAGAGCCTTGGTGACGTTAATTCTATGACGCCCATCTCGGGGGCGGGATTAACACGCGTATGTAAATCGAGACGTCGTATTTTACATTTTCGAGTTAATATTTTAAGTTTTACCCCGGGACGCGAATATAAAGGCCAAGAACCTCCCCGGGTATCCGCGCCCTTCCCTTCGGTAAAAGTATGACCATTTAATTCAATTATAACGCGACTGCTACGGACGTCAGAACCCTACGTTTATTACTTTTTATCCCGAGGCAGCAGATTTATATGGAATTCGCCATACTTCCGTGGCAAGTAACAAGATTCATTTGCGACATTTCTTTTATTGCGCTCCGCGTTAATTATACTAAAAATCTCGAGTGCAATCTTCCTCTCTCTCTCTCTTTCTCTCTTCCTCAGGGAAACGGACGACGTATAGGTAGCGATTTGTTATGTTGATCTGCCGCGGGAAAATTTACCTCCCTACGCTGTAATTTTGATTATTATTCCGCGTCTTCCACCTTTCCACTTTTATCTGTCATTACTTTACCGTTATTTGAAGCAGAACATTCTTTTTATTGATTACTTCCATACGTTAGATAATACGGTGGAAAATGAGAAATGCTAATACGCGTGGACAGCTATATTTTTGTCGCGAATTAATAAATCATGAAATTATGACACAACATAATCGGTTAATAAATAATAAAATTATAAGTAGAACGTCAATTTATGTAAATTTCAACATGAATTATTAATTAGCGATCGCCGAAAGCGAGACTTAATTACGCGCTGTCGCCTAGAGATTGTAAATATATTCAACGTTACAAAAAGGGAGCATCAGTTGAAGTGCGTGGCCCTGACATAGTTTAACGAAAAACGCGATCATAGACGCTCCTCCGAAATCTTGAGTTCTTGCGAAATCTCGTGCCGCGCTTCCGCGGCTGTAATGCAGTTCCGCGCATTCCGCGTTTTTACACAAGAAGGAAATGTATACATAGCAAAAACCCTTCGCTCACACTCTCGCGATAACATACTGTTACAATTTTTCGCCCCGGCGGGCGCACCGCGGAGTCTGCCAAAGGAAGAGTTGTTTGGCGCGCACGAGTGACTTCGCGCGTGTCGATCGTGAGGTGAGAAACGTCAGGAGCACGTTTCACAATCCATATTTTCCTTAATTTGCGAGGTGCAGATTTTCCGAAAAGTTCCAATTAGAAGTTTCTCTCGGCGAACTATCGTCGTCTCGAAAGTAATTCGAGCTTTCAGCCGGGCTTTTTGGTTGACGGAGGGGGGGGAGGGTACGAATCGAGCTAACGACACGTAAAATTATCAATCTGGCGGCGCGGCGATAGCTGTCGACGGTGATTCTGATGGAGTCCCCGATTAACAAGTTGCCGCTGCGCATCGAAGCGATCGCGATGTAAAATATATATTCGATGCTCGCTCCGATCATTATTTTTTCACGATACGTACCTATACGTATCCACCGCGACCCGTGCATACCGTTCGCGACGCGGTATGCGGGAATAAAATGAAAGCGCGCCGCACTGTCGCTTTCGCGTTTTAAATTACAACGATTTATTAAATTATTCAATGTAATACCTTCCGACGCGAAAGCGACGTGTGGCCGAGCGAAGAGAATTTAACGTGAGCTGTATTACGCTGACAGTCGTGCTTTTACAACTGCGTAATTTAGCAGTCGCAACGTTTATCGTTTAGCAATGTCGTTTGCTTTTTTTCAGCGCAAGGATTGCAATTTCCGCATCGTCGATGCCCTCTTTTATAATCGATATCGGTCGATCACGCCGAAAAAATAAAAAAAAAATAAAAAATGCGAAGAATACAGACAGAATACATGTAAAGTAATTGTGACACGATGAAAGAGATCCTCGCGTGTCATAATTAGAACTAAATACGAGATGAAAATTGTGACGGTCTCTTTCCACGACTCTCGTTGCGACGTTTATTATGCGGCATAAACGTCCGAGGTCGCGTATTATATTCCCGCGAAGGAGATATCCCGCAAAGAATTTCACCATCGTCGCCGCCGCCACCGCCGCCGTCGCCGCCGCCGACATGAGCCACGTCGTTTACCGTAATACCGGCCGTAGGAAACAATTATCCCGGGACGTAAGATAACGCGTAGACTGCCGTGGAAATTTGCCAAAGCGACGGGGAGCGTCTGGCCGCGGGATAGGCGGGGGAGGCAGAGGAGAATCTCTGCGTCACAGCGTGATCAGCAACTCTCGGAGCAGCCGAAGGCTATCGCACGACGACGTACTCTCTCATCTCTCTTCCTCTCTCTCTCTCTCTCTCTCTCTCTCTCTCTCTCGTAATGCACGCAGACGCATGTACAAGGATCACCCTCTCGCTGCTCGCGGTTTCATTAGCCCGGATATTATGAGGAAAGTTTCGGCTTCGGTCGGAGGACGCGCGGCCCTCTGTCATTTGTCTTTCCTCGAATTAACGTCACGCGGGTGAATTGGCCGTGATGTAAGCGCCGTAATCGCGCCCATTATCCTTCTCTGATTCGCGCGCGAGATAAAGACGCACGGAAAGTAGCGGCGATATTTGCACGATCCACGAGCATTGTATACAGCTGGATCCGGTCACGGACGCGCTAACACCGTTTCCGCCGCGATCCGCAAGCTGCATTACGCGCATATGTGAATTTACATTTCAGCGAGTAAGCTCCATCTTTCTCTCTCTCCTTCTCTCTCTCTCTCTCTCTCTGCATTAATCTGTCATGCTGTACCGTGTGTGTGTATGTATGTGTGTGTCTTTCACGATACGCAGACACGAGCGCGACGCGATTTTTCTTCACGCTCGCGTAACTATTCGTGTCGAGCACCCATCGAGTGTCCATATTCTCCCCGAGTCTCGACGACGAGCACGCGCAGACTTTCATTGCGCGAGAAAGCATCGCCGCCGAGAGGAGGAACACGGTAAAACGACGATGGACGGGAAGGAAGAAGGGGAGAAGGAAGGGGTAGCAAGGATGCGCCGGGAAAGAAGGCGAGGGTAAAATTTATACGAAAGATAATATATCGGGACGGTATTTTGCGGGGCGCGTTCAGCCCACGCAGAGAGGAGGAGAAAGAAAGGAGGAAAGAAAGAAAGACGCGCGAGTGGCTTATTTTTGGGATAAAAGGACGCTTTTCTCTCTTCCTTTCTCTCTCTCTCTCTCTCTCTCTCGTGCGGGGGCTAAAGAATGTCTTGCTTTTGATTTATGCTCTCTTCTAAAAGTTGCGGATGCACAAACATCGTCTGGCACAAGCCGGATTGTTCTCGCACCTACCGCCAAGCACAAGCTCGTACAAGGATACTTTCTGGTATGGCCCGAAGATACAAAACCAACGTTGGCATCCTGCTTACAATTTATGCGGGAGTTTCATCCGCGCTATATCCTGGATCCGTCAGGGATGCCTTTGCAACGGAAAATATATAATTGCCCGCAAGGCTTTACGCTAAATATGATTAACGCCGGGGAAACTTTCGTGCGTGTGTACGCGGGAATTAATATTAATTATTAATATTATGCAATAATTACGTGTACTACATCCGAGGCGGGAATTTAATGGGGGACTGAAAAATTCAGCAACGACTGTAATATCTCTCCTCCAGGGACTATCAAATTAAAAAATGCTTATACTAAAAATATAATAATGGAAACTCTGTTCCGCGAAAAAAAAAAGAAGACGAACGTTACCAACCGATTTTATATTTTATTCGTTTCACCGAGAACATTTACTATTTTATCTTCAACATTTTCCACGTAAATTATTGGAAACTGTTGGTTTCTCGGCCATCGTAATGTTTTACCTACTGTTTATTGCCGCTCGGCAGCGATCGATCCACACGTTGGCGCAAACTCGTCGCGAGCATCTCGATATCCACACGTGTTACCGGGGGAAAATGTCTTTCTATCATTTTGCGAAAACAATCCGACGCCATATACAGTCCTCGTTTTCCCCGGGACGAGTCTTCTTACCTGACACTGTATACGCGCTCTTAACTTTCTCGCTAATGTATCGGAAACGTTCGCGATTTTCCTCGTTCGACAACGAAATTAACGGATCGGTCGGACGGTATATTGACACATCGGTAACGCAAGAGGCGGATTGAGAGACACTGTAAAGCAAGAGAGCGCGTCTGTGTGCGCGTGTGCGTGCGCGAACTAATTTTTACTCCAACTCGCGCGAGGAGAATCGAGCTTAACGCACTTATAACGGCGAAAGTTAACGTCGCGAGTGTGTAACATTAAATGAGCGACGGTCGCCGGCGCGCACACGACAAACGATGAACCCCGGCATATCATGCTAATTATCCGATAAACGGAACAAATGATATTTAGAACATGTCAAGCTTAACATCCACTCAAAACTTCGCCGCCTGTGCTTGCCTGCCTCCACCGAATGATAAACTCCTGATTAATTGTGTGCAAGTCAAATGCGTTGTTAGTTAACGTTGAACAGCTAGCGACAATGGCATTACATAACGTTAGCGAGCTCGTTACTTGAATGAATTCTTAGCGAGGGGAGTTTTTTTCAATTTTTTTCCTCGTACTATTTTACTAATTCTTAAATCTCTTAATGCACTTTCAACAGTTTTATCTTACAAAAGGGTTTTAATTATTATCACATAGCCATTTTGATCCGTTTATCGTTCACATAAAATATACGTGCACGACGATAGTAATTGATCGAAGAAATTGAGATATGTGCCTGATCAGCAATCGTATTACAGAGATACGCACGAGGATAAAATATCGGTTGTAAAGAAAGCGATGACCTGCAGAGACTCCCTTCCTCCCCGCCCACCCGGTTAAAAACGTGAGTACGCGGTATTGTACCTGAAGATTTATATCGAAATACTTGGAGGGGAGAAGGAAAGTTTCTCGTCTCTCTCGAACGGACTTCTCGCGCCCCGATGGGATTTGTCACGCGGAAGAATTTTAATAGATTTCGGTAAAAGATAGCGCCGGGCATTCGCCCGGTCGTGCTTCTGACACAGGAATTCATGGCGCGGGAATTTGTCAGGCGGCGGGAAACGTACGCGCGCGGAGTGTTAAGCCGGGTCGGATATTGCGCTATACCATGGTTATCGGCGGGGTGACAAAAAAAAGGCATATCACACGCGCACCGGGCGGTGCGGGAACGGGGGTCAAATGAGCCGTTTTTTCGGGATCGACGATGGTCCTGCGACAGCGTGGATTACACTCAAGTTTCCCCCGCGCGAGAAGGAAAGAAAGGAAAAGCACGCGGGGAAAGACCGTCGCCACCGCCGCCGCCCACCCGTCCGTCCGTCCGCGCGCGCGGGGCTCTCGTTTCTTACGCCGGGAATTTTCAGGCGTCAGGCTTTCCGGGGAAATTTATGGCGAGGTCACAGCTTGGATCGCCATGAACAGTGCTCACCCTCCTTTATCCGGGCTTGTTATCGTTCTGAACCTCTTGGCCCCCGCGCAGGTGTTACGCGCGCGTACGTGAGCGGACGCGCGCGCGCGGAGCGCGTGCGCGCACGTTTCATCCCGGGGAGAGATGTTACGAGATCCTCGGACCGGGAGCGGTAACGATTTCGTTTTCTCGCGCGCGCCGGTGACGTGTCTGCCGCCAAAAAAATAATCTGACCTTAGCGAGTCGAGCTCCGCGCCGAGCGATTTGCAGCGTTCGAGATAAGACGACGGGGGAGAGAAACGGTGGGGAAGCGCCTCGTATAGTAGATTCAATGAAGAACGCGCCGAGATCTTTATACCGGGCGGGTAGTAGAGCGAGAGAGGGTTGAGAGAGGCGGGATGGCCGGCGATCCAGTTACCGATTTATTGGACCATAAATTATCCTTAACAGACGTCGATAGCCCGTGGAAGTTCGTATCTTCCGTTTTTAGTGCCACAGGCGCGCTGCAGTCGCGCGATCATCCAATTTCACGGTGGATATCATTTCTTGCATATCCCTGAGAAGACACATTTTGCAATTATGATATGTGTACGGCGCGAGACGTCGCCGGGGCGCGCCACGTCAGGAAACGTAAAGCTTCCGTGGGAGATTTATCGACCGCAATTTTTGACGCTTCCCGCGAATATCGGGCCGCGCTTTTCTGTTAGCTGACGTTTCACGAATACAAGATATCGGCGACGACGGCGACGACGACGTGCAACGACATCCTCTCGTTCCTCTCTCAACTCGCGCGCTCACTTTTCCGTTCAGGCAGACGGAATCCGATCGCTTGGCTTCGCTCGTCGCGTATAGCACTTACCATCGAAACTCAACAGTTAGCGAATTTTTAATTTACGACTTAATTATCACGCTAGAGAAGCGAGAATAGTAACGGGCTGCGACGGGGAGCAGCGGGATGGGAGCGCAAGTGAAGTTATGTACAGACGCGCATGTTTACGCGTCTTGGACGACGTTCGGAGAGTGCGCGGTGCATGGAAATAATTACGATTCCGACGCTTCGAGCGTTGCTGCATCGTGATAAAGAGAACGGATTAGAGAGACGAACGGGCGGGGAGGTGAAGAGATAGAGAGAACGAAACCGGGAGCGACGGCAGAAAAGAGGAGATAACGGGCGACAAGGAGACGCAGATCCAATTTGATGACTGGATACACATCGCTGAATGCGCGTCTAGCTAAAGTAATTATTAACGCCAATTGCATCGTAATTAAACATCGCTGCACCCTTCGTTGTATCCCCCTCGGGGTGTCCGGAAGCATTAATCGCTGGATTTTCTTATTCGTGCGAATCGTAACGATTTCTCTCTCTCTCTCTCTCTCTCTCTCTCTCTCTCTCTCTCTGTCTCTTCTTTTTGCTCACAATGTCCGGCATTAATACCGAAATAAAATCGCTCCATGTGAACTCGCGGAAAATGGAAGGCGATAGCTTAAAATTGCAAAAAAAAAAGGAAAATTCTGCTTTATGCTAATCGAAATGTGTAATTAATGTCGCGTCATGCCGCTCGTGTAACGCTGCACGACCAGGTGTTCCGTTGGCACCGGGTTATCGCCAATCGGTGCATAAAGGCGGTTTTACGGTCTCGCAACAACGCGCCTCGCTCAAAACGCCATCGCGGCGCATAATGCATAATTCCCCGAGTATATCATCACAGCCGCGGCATTTACCGTTTCTTTTAAAGCGGACGACACGGGCCCGGCGCGGCACTAAGAAGGCCGCGCCGCGCGGCTCTTTCATTCCACCGTCGCCTGATCGCCACTCTCGCGCATCGCGCCGCTCATTACGCCCCGCAGCTAGACGGTCCATTAATGCTGCGAGCAGATACCGGCCGGGGGCCGCGCTTTAATTGTCCGTTATAACTCAGGCGAACGTAACTTTTCCCGTAGGGATGTCAAGGAGGCGGGCGGAGGCTAACGGCGGCAGCAGATAGGGAGAGGACCGGGGGGGGGGTTCCGGGGGTTGCCGCACCGGGGGTGGACGGGAGGGACGAGGGGACGGGGGCGAGAGAGAACCGTGGAGAATCGGGGGGGAGGCAAACTCCGAGAGGTAGCATTTTAAGTTCGCGAGGGTGTTAGTGAAAAGGCGACATTAAAACGTCAGGCCACGTCTTGTATGCATCCCAGGGGTCGCGGATGAGGCATCGTCAAAAAAGGTGGGGCGGTGCCCCTAAATCAGTGTAATCGGTGACCTGCCTGGGGAGTACATTAGAATAATTTACGACGTCCCGCAGCAAGACGTAAAAAGACATCGTGTAACGCTTTTCGTTCCGCTTCTCGTTTCTCTACGTCGCCCCGGTTCTATCTCTCTTCTCTCCGCTGTCTCCGCTGTTCCCCTCCCCCCTCCTCCCCCACCCGCTCATCGTTCTTTCTTTTCCGGACTTTGCTCCCCCCCCCTCCCCCTCCTCCCTCTCGCCTTCTCCCCTTTGTCTTTCAATTGCGTAGAATATAACCGACGATTCTGGAATTAATTAAAGTGTAATTAACTTGGCGGCAAAGTCATTTTCGTTCGTTCACCCCTCGCCTCGACCCACGAAATACCCGGAAACATTCCTTGCCGTTTCAGGTCCGACGAGTTGTGTCCGAGTAGTTAATATGTTACCTGCGTGCATACAGAGAGATATTTACCGCGCATCTGTTCCGTAACAATGATACACCGGCGTATCCGACGGAGCTGCCGCGGTTCACCGCGGGCACAGAGGTTTCGGATAGCTTATCCGACCACCGCGAAATTTCGCGGCTAAGTTCGAAAAGCGCGCGCGCGCGCGCGAGGGGGTGTGTGCTTCTGACACCCCCGCCGGAGTTTCATACGTTTACCTCCTTAAACCTTGCGACCGTGCACAGGGGCGAAGTCGTGGGCCAAGTAGATCAAGCTGGACAAGGGTCAACTAAAACTCGGGGAAATAACTCCTTACGTCCCGCGCAGACTTCGATATGAGAGTGAAGGTTCCTGGGCGGCCGCGGCCGTTGCGGTTCGCTGCGGTATATCTCGGCCAACTTTGCACGGCTAACTACGTTATCGGGGCGCAACTCGGATAATAACAAATTGGATTACGCGACGGGGGCGAATTAAATTTTGTCAAACGCGGGGCGGAAACGACCACCGTCGCGGCCGGGAGTCGTCGAGTTCCAAGTTATCCGTCTCCTCCTCCTCCTCCTCCTCCGCCTCCGCCTCCTTCGCCTTCTCCTCCCCCGTTGAAGTTATCGATTTCTCCTTACTCCTGTCTTTATTCGTGATTCCCCCCCGTTTCCGCGTCGTCGCGTTGAGATGCGAGACGGCCGGGCGATGAGAGCAGGTCTCGCTCGGACTCCGGTTCGGCGATGCAGCCGATGTTACCCCGGCACATACCTATCCGTAGAGGCGAACACATTCTTTCGAGTGTAGTCGAAGGGATTAGGCAACGAGTGTACCCACGGGGAATTTTACCCAAGACCCGTTCGGCGAGATACGTGGGTAAGGGAGGAAAGAGGGGAGGGGAGGGAAAGTCGGGCAACTTCCGTTCACGTGGCAGCTTCGTATGTTCTCTCGGAACGGGACGCGTGCCTTACACACCGGATCGTCCGTCCCCGGGGACGCTTACTTAACGGTTAACTCCTCTCGGCTGGTACCTAGGCTCGTATTGTATAGCTGCGACTCGTAAATATTTCCCCGCGTGTATTAGTCGTGGTATATGTTTCCCGACTGGTTAACCGATAACGTTTCGTTCCCCCGGAGGGATTGCGAGTCGAAATTTTATCACCGCGCGGTCGATACGAGGGCGCGATAGTTTTCAAAATTAATGAAGAAGGGTTCCGTGAAATAATGAAACATGTACACTGTGAGGTTGCGTGAATTACATTGGCGTGATACAATCAAAAGACGATCCCATCGGGATAAACGTAACGCTATTTGTCGACCAGTAATAAAAACTTGACGGGAATCGTTCACGTGTCACAGCGTTGACGTAAAGAAGCTATTCTGTCGCCTACGAAAGAATTCGTTCCCGCGATTCCGTAGGGGGCCGAGGGAGGGGAGGAGCCCCGCGTGTCTACGCGGTGGCATTTCCAAACTGATAAATCGCGACGTGTCGCGGCAACGTTTGCGCAGCGTAACGATGCCGCCTCTATCCGCTGCGCCTCGCCGTCAGAAACGATCATTGCCACGCCACCTGATGCACGTGCATATATCCCATCGGTATTCGTGCAAATGCGGATTCCTGCTGCCACCCCACGATCGGCAAATATTCGCGTTGCGAATGCTCGCCCGTACGTAATAATTAACGCGTATTGACACGCGTAGCGAATGCGTGTTTCCTCGAACACACTCTCAACCCTCGCGTCTATTTACTCCGGCGCGGGCGCGCGCGCAGGGCAGATGTTTCCCCGGCGCGGCGTCAAGAACTCGACGATTCAGCGAATCCCCTCTGCGACGCTTTGAATAATGCAATGAATTAGACGCGAAAGGCCCGAAGCCGAGGCGCCGCGCCGGGCGGTAACGGAAAGTCCCACGTCAACGCGGAGCCGTCGGCGTCGCGACGGCGTGCGTCGCCTCCCACACATATATCGCGTCGATCGTCGATGCATTTCAGACTGATACCTGTTGGACAACAGACGACGACGCCGGGAATTCGTCGGTCGCCCAATTCGACACGAATTCCCGGATGACACACCGAAAATGCGAATTTTACTCTCCGCGATTCAAACGAATTCAACATTTAAGCCGGGAAACGGGAAACTTATTAGAAACTTATCAGAAACTTTAGGTATTCGCAAAATGAAGCTATTAAGCCGCTCAGAACTACTTGACTCCCAATTTCGATGAGAAGTTAGCTTCTCATTTTTTAAACTCAAATTTGAAAACGTTATTAAGCAGGGCTCTTTTATATGAAATATAGGGAACTCTTAGTCCTCCCTTCTCCTTGAAATAAAGCGGAAACTCTAATCAAAACTATGAAATTTTAATGTTAGAATACTAACTTCGCACATACACAGAGTTCAAGCTATCTGTAGCATGCATAAATAAGATATTTAAATATCGAGATCTCTTTATTTCTAATTCAGCAATTGTCCTGTAGAATATTTTAGATATCGATGAGATAAAATAATTATAAATCATAATAATTTTAGCTCCCTTTCGCAAGCGCAAGTTAAATATAAATAATCGTTCTCTAACATAAACATCGTTTCTCTAATATAACGTACGGCATATTTGTTATCATAATTTCAGTAAACGATAGTGCATTATTTATTGTGCCAACATAAAACACATTAATTACTCGATGCTCCCTCTGCTAATTATCTTAATTGGGGAACGTCCCATCGGTATGAAATTTATGGTGAAATTAACGCAGTGTTGATGCATGATGGAAAATAGTTTGGAGGATAGAAGGAACGGACCGTACGTACGGACCCGGAAGCGGTTTGTACTTGAGGAAACTCGCGAGTCAATAAGTACTGGAAGCTTGCAAGTTGTCGAGAGTAAACGGCAGCTAATGAGAGAGAAATGAGTGTTCGGGGCCATCCGCATCGTTCGCAATTGTAAAGGTAGCGCGGAGCTTGTTGAAAGATATCGGGCGATCGGTATTAATTACTATCACCGAGGAATCGGCCCGGCAACAATAGTTTCGGAGGCGCTTAATAATTGAAAATATAATTAGTTTACTCGCGTGCGAGTGTACATATCGCGTGCGCGCGCGCGTGTGTTTCATTGCGTGGGAACCCATTGAAAGATATACCGAATGGAAAGAGAGAGCGCCGCTTCGAATATCGTTGCGCGCTCGACGATGTTCCATTAGCTGTATTAAAGTTTTCGAGGATCATTAAAATTATCGCGGATTATTAATTCTGCTTTGACAACCAAAATGTCATCGTGTGGCGTTTTAAAGCGAATTTCGAGTGATCGTATATATACGGCAAACCCCATCCGCTCCGGGCTGAAATGCGCGTATGAAAATTACGACGGGGGAATAATCGCGGCATTAATGGGCCAGGGCTCGGAATGAACCTTGTTCGAGCGCATATATGGCAGGAAATATTATATATACGGTCGTGGAAGAGTAACTCTGCGCGCAAGATAGTTGACGCGCGCGGAAAGAGAGATAGAGTGAGAGAGAGAGGGAGAGAGGGGAGGGAGGAGACACGCTACACGAGTAAATAAATGATTTATCCCGGATATCAAGAAACGCACTTTGTGCACTCCGCGCTCGAGATGGCCGCTTGAAATAGTAATTTCCGAACGAAAGGACATCTCGTTACAGAACCTTCGCGAAATCCTTTAATTTTCGAATGCGACAGGCGGGAGAACGTTGTATTATGTTTCGCAGGGACAGATTAGGAGCGATCGATCAGCGTGACTGAGCGGTGGCTGTACGTGAACGTAATTAGAAACGGTTCCGTCCGAGAAAGCTTAAAATTTTTACTCGACGATTCTGGGTCAACAAAAGCTATTGTATAAGTTAGCGTTCGTTTATAATCGAGAAGAGGGGGGGAGGAGGGTGGGATTATTAAAATTCTCGCAACGCAGAACATTCCCGGAGCAGCCAATAAAATCCGTTTTGCCGGTTTATTTTTTTGCGTGTGTACGCATTTGTATATCTGCAAATAAATTGAAATGTTGAAATAATTTAAAAAGCCCTTTTTACACAAATGACAAAATACCTGTTCATTTATCACGCGAATTAAGCTACCGAAATAAATGTTGAACGATAATGGCGCGCAACGCGCCGCGCCGTCAAGGGCCAGGAGACAGACGCCGGACTAAATCGTTATAACGCCAAATTTATGCAAATTGGGTTTAGCAAGTTTAATACACCTTGGGCGGAGTTTACCTTGGTCCTCGAGGAAACGTCTTTTCCACTTTGCCTGTCAACTGATCGACAGGTCTGAGATATCGATTTTGAAGTAGCCGAGGAATAACGCGGGTGTAGAGAGACAGAGAGACAGAGAGAGAGAAAGAGAGAGAGAGAGAGAGCGCTGAAATTACAATTTACTCAATTTAATCCACGTCGCGCATATATTATATACGTATCGTATTTCGAATTAACAAATAACGTACAAATAATTTAACTACAAAACTCGATTCGACGCATCGAAACTCGAATTATGAGGTATCAATGGGGAGGCTACGTGCTTTAATCGCCATCGTCAGAATTCTAATGAATTATCAAGCAAATGATATTTCCAGAAAAATGTTATGCAAATACATAACCGCCCTCAATACATGTTAAATTTGGTTAAACAAATTTAACATTTACACGTTTTGACGCGTTTACGCGTTACGCGTGCACGGCCACGGGACACGGAACGCGGCGCACAATGTATTTTGCGATAGAGGATGAAGAGCAATGACCGCATCTCGAATATCGAAAACGCGAGATAATATTTAACAGCGATCGGCTCGGGTGAGAAGCTTATTATATTTCATAGCTCAACCACCGCGCGTTAAAACTGTATACTGCAGTTTCGCGATTTGTCCCGCGCGTATATAATAAATGTATATATACGTCGCGATGCAGCTGTGGATTACAAAATTGGAAAATATATAAATTGTTTCAGCGGGAAATATATATAGATTATAGCTTGTAAAATTTGTGGAGTGTTCAATCCCCCGGCGCGTCGCAGAGACGCGTCGAGCGCAACGGTAACGCGCGCTCGCCGCAACGCGCGCTCGTCGAAAGATCCTCACGCCGGCGCGGCGCACGGCGCATGGACCGGCCATCGGCCAACATGGCCGATACTTTAGAAAATAGCGGCGGTAAAGGGCGTTCGTGGCCATTCGGCGGAGTTTGGATCGTGATTGATGACTGCACCCAACGAGCGATAGCCAAGTGTTTTCGAGCGTGGAGGTGCCGAGCTAGCTCATTCACCACGCATCGTTCTCCCGATCCTGGCAACGCGATGTACGTCACGTATCCGTCCTCCGTCTCGGGGAGAACGTCGAGTTCCCGCCGCGTCAATACTGTTTCATCTAGAATGCACGTCCCGCGCCGGGAGGGCGTCTTGTCAACGATATCCAATCTACGATAGAAAACGCGCGCGCGCGCTTGTGCATTCTCTCGTGCGCGCGTATTAATTAATAAAAGAATTAATGCGATAAAGACACGTAAAGGTCAACGTTCAACCAGAGGATAGATGAATAGTATCAAACTCGAAATATATATACAATATATATTTCGCGAACGTATACCTGTCCGATAAGATAATAAAATATATATATTTCGCGGAATCGTACGGCGCGTTATCGGCCGGCGTGCATTAGCACTCGATGAACTCACGTAATTCGCTGACCCTTCACGATTATCGTATACGTGTTTTTCGCCGTTCGTACCGCAATTTAAGCTTGATAACCGCATTAGTTGTGATATGCGGACGAACGCAAATTATCAAGCAGGAACGCCCAGGACGCTAACGTTCATTCGCTGGCGGCAGGGATTTCGTTATAAGGGAATGCAATAGCGATTAAATACTTCCGTTATCTCGCTGAGCGATATCCCATTAAAATCCATTCGATCGTCGGTAGAACGAACGGCCGGGGCTCTGCTCGTATAATTTTATTAACCCCGTTATGAGCATCAAACGAATCACGGGATTAATAGGATTTTGCCTGTCACAGAACAACGAATCCTATTGTAGCTCTCAGTAGAACATTGGCGGGCGATCGAGTATCCGTATAGGACAATGAGCCATGATCGATCCTCTCCTCTCTTTCGCTTGTGACTATGCACACGCGCGTTTTATGTTCACAGAGAAGAAATGCGAAATTAACAGAGTCATTATAAACTACTCGATCGCACTATCTACTTTATCACACGCAGATTGTCTCTGTGATAATGGTGACTCTGGCACAGTAAATTTTTAGTACGATGTGTTTTTTTTTATTGCATATATTTATACATTATCATATTTACGTAATGTATTTCTTGTACGTTATATATTGTTAATTAAACTTGGAAAATAATTAAGTGATAGAAGCGCGCGCAAACGCGTTTTGTATTGTACCAAAGTAATTCCATTGTTACATTACACATATCTTTCGAGCTTGTTGAGCGGTTGCATGAATTCAATTGTTTAATTCGTGCTCGTCGTGCGAGCGCATTATACGCGAGAATATTACGCTCCAGAAATCTCAAGTATTGAACAATGGGGAGAGAGAGAGAGAGAGAGAGAGAGAGAGAGAGAAAGAGAGAGAGAGATTCGATGGAGGGAACTGAACACGCGGAGATATCAAGTTTTCCACGACTCGTTCCCCCCCTCTCCCTCCGCCACGCTCCCTTCCGCAGCCGTGGCATTATCAGAAAGATGGAATTCTAGATATAATGTGTCACGTCAAGTCATCATACGCATTTCGAACCGTGAAATTGCTATTTATTCTTGGTGCGCGGGGCACGGCGCGCGCAAAGAGAAGCGGTGGTGAACGAAAGGGGAGAGAAAGAGAGAGCGAAAAACAGAGTAAAGACTAGCGGGCCGACGTAACCATTTGGCCACCTCGAATCCATTACGGACAAAACTACCAAGTTATCACCGCGCTAGTTGCCAAGACGCGCACCGACTATATACAAATGCAAACGAATGCGGGAGTGTTTCTGGTTTAACGATGCCTCCTGCCTCTCTTTCTCTCTCTCTCTCTCTCTTTCTCTTTCTCCCTCGTTCGCGGAGAGACGGAGAGAATTTTGTGATCGTCGGGACGGAAGATTGTCGAGCGCAACCAAAGACGTTCTCGCGCTTGAAATTCGAAGGTGGCTGTTTTCGATGTTAACTTCATTCCTATTGAAGATTCGATCACCCGTGAAAATTGAATAGCTCGCGAACAAGGCAGATTGAAAAATGTCAAATGTTATAGAGAGACGGAGGGACACGCAAAGACAAGCGGACGTAATAAGTCGACGTGAAACGCGGAGACCGCGGAAGACCCCCGTGGGGATTTTTGATAACAGTTAATTCAGTTCGAGTAATAGATTTCCCCCCAGCATCGCGCGCCCGCGTGCGTCCCTGGAATATCCGCGAATCTCGCAACTTGTTCGCTCGGTAAAATTAATTTACACCGCGGTTCTGTCAATCCCGAAAGCGGTTAGCGGTGACGTTGGAAAAATTAAATTCCGACTCTTGAGCTGCTTCATATATTACCGGGTCGAGAATAAATTCTGTCCTTTCGATTCGCGAACGCGAGCGAGCGAACGATCGGTCGGGAGGTCGTACGTTACGGATTTGCGCGGGGGTAGAAGTGGCCTGACGTGTGGGCACGATCGTGTCGTTTCGTTTCATTTGTTTTCATTCCCCTCGCTAAGGCATAATGGATATCATGGTGGCAGAGAGGAGAGAGAGAAAGAGTTGGCAAAGGGAACGGGGGCGTTCTCTGCGTTTTCAGTGAATTTAAATCTTTCCGTGCGGGAGAGAAAGAAGTTTCCTAGGGCGTGTCGAATGGTTGGTTGTCTAGTCGCTGGGTGGAAAACCTGGAGAAGCCCGGGGTGGTGTGTGTGTGTGTGTGTGTGAGAGAGAGAGACAGAGAGAGAGAGAGAGAGAGAGAGAGAGAGAGAGAGAGAGAGCGAGTGGCCGGGTAATAAAACGCTAAAAGCGTCTTACGCGCGGATCGAGAGCGGCGCGATATAGCGCTAGTTGACGCGAGCTTCTTAGCTCTTTATTTGATATTTATTCGCATGGAAGCTTCTGAAGATACCGGGGGTGTCCAGGGTTTCTACCGGGGACGTTACGTCGCCCCATGTCCGACGAAATAAAGTGCAACGTGACCGCGGTACATTATACAGACTTGAGCCACGAAAAGTTTACAACGATCTGGTGTCGGGTTGTCTTGTCATACCGTTGTTATCTCTTACTTATCGCCTCTCTCTCTCCCTTACGATCGCGCGAGAAAACGGATTCTTTACATCATTTTTCAATATTTTTCTCTCCGTCCGATAGAGAGATAGTTACAATGTTATCGACACACGCGCAATCAGATATACCAAAACATTTGCAATTAGATATCAAAATACACGGGAATGCAAAAACATACGCTCCGCGTCCTGTGCATTGGTTTTTTTTTGTAGTTGAAAACATATCAAAATAGCGTGTAAATAATAAATTCTCGTAAAGTACATTTCTTCAAAGAGCAAAATTACGTGCGAGATAAAATATTGTCATTAGCGTTATTTTATGTATCTAAATAAACAGCGATATTGCTGGTAAACTACGTTCGGTCCGAAATTGATATCCATTTTTGCGCCAGTTAGGGGAATAATGACGGCCGCTTTGGGATAATAAAAAAATACGCGCGCACATATATATCGGGCGATTTATGAATGTCCGGCGCACGAAATCACAGTTATAACCCCCGCATGCCGGCCAGTTAATAATTCGCGCTAGCAATTTTTCGCGAATTCACGAATATAAGCGGAATATGCGCGACGGCACGTGATTGACGCAGGGCGAAAGGGCCGCCGTATTACGGAGAAATGGGGTCAGCTTTTTTTGAATTTCCTATATCTCGTTACATTCGCTCGTAAATCCGCAGCTGAATATAGCGGCACGAAAGCTAAAATAGCGGTAACTATAAGCGGGAACGGCAGTGATCCTGTGTCGTAAAATAAAAACGTATCTGGCCATTTTTTTCCACATTAGGTCCCCTCCTTTCCTTCTTACATAATTAGATGCGCGCAAGGGTCGCGCTCGTGTCGAATCCCGTACGCGCATTTACACGTGGAGGCGTACGTGCACGAGGACTCCGTGCGAGACCCCGATGAGATTACGGGTAAGCAGATACTCGCTTACACCGACTTACTTTCCGAATAGAACACGCGGTTTGTAATTCGAACGCTTCCGAGAGTGGTACGTGAGAGAGACGTTAGGTACCTGTTATATCGTAGGGGTTACCTGTACCCGGCGCCGTCTGGGAGCCGTTGCTGCTGTTCTATCGAGCGTTCTCGGGGTGGAGCAACAGCAGCAGCCAGCCAGCCAGCTAGTCAACTAGGCAGCCCAGCTACAAAGTCCGTTTAGAACTTCTAGATCCCCCAAGTGCTTCACCGATCCGCCCGCAACCAGTTATAAATCGCGCGCATCCAGCTTCCACCGTTCTGGCGCGTCCAAATGCGGACTTTCGGCACACGCGCTAATTTATGTAGGCCCGCCGATATCAATGGGAGTGCATGCTCGAGGGCCGATAAACTTCCCGAGGACCGACCAGTTGCCGCCCCGACGGCTTCTCCTCCTCCCTCGCTCTCACCCTTTTCCGCCCGCAACTTCGGACTTAATCTGTCAGAATTCGAATTCAACTCGGCGCTGCACGCTCTCCTTAATGCGCGGCCGACTCTCTAAACGCGGCCGAGAGAAATTGGAAACGATCGTTTAAACTCCGAGGCGTCGGTGCAACCACCTGGCAAATGCTCGCAACGAGCTCGTTTATCGGCTCGCCTCTTATTTGTCGGCTGATCAGGAACCGATAGTGGCTCTCGTCATTACCGCCGCTATGGAGATACTACTCGAATATCTCTTGGGAATAATTTATCCGCAATTCTGCAGATGTGCAGACGTAAAAAAACAATGTAAAAAGCTTTTTTTTTTTAACCGAGCAATCGAAGGGCTTTCGGCGATTTGTCGCTCGATATATGTCGCGTCTTTTTAATCTCTTTCTCCCTCTTTTTTTCATCACACGATGATTGCAATTGGCGGCGATCGTAATGCACGTCGGGGCCGACTCGCGTCCATCTGGGTGTCATTAAGCCCGGCGGAATCGAGTTAGCGCGAATTATACACGCATAACGCTTTGCGACGGCTGTAATGACCTGTTTCCCACTGCGACCAGCATTATCGGGGGCGAGCGTTTGTCATCCGTTCTCCGCTATCCGTTGATCTTGATATTCAACGTAATCGGGGAATTAAACCGGATTCGAAGAAAAAAAAGAGAATAGCAGTCATTGAGTCGTTAATCGTGAGATATTCCGTCTTAGACACCTCCCCCGCGGTCTCTCACCCCTGTATGTCGCTTCCGCGTGCATTATCGATCTAGATTCCGGAGGATTCCGCACAATCCTCACGACGGAATTCTGAAACGGTTTACTAGATCTTCTCTCGTACTAACTCGGCTACAGATCTAATTGGAGACAAGATAATTAATTATAAGCTAGGAAACTGTAATTCTACCGACAAGATGCGCTTGCGCCAGCGATATTATTAGGATATAACGCACGGGGGTGTGCATATGAATGCATCGCCTGCTGAAAAAAAAAAAGTTACTTGCACGAACTTGGTTTGCACGAACAGAATTTTTTAACAATTTCAACTCGCTGCTCTTAGGGAAAATTTCAACAGACATTACCTCCTTTTACATTCTCTTCATTTTCAACATCGAAGTAATTAAACATTATATTAAAACTCTGTGTAAGTAAAATCTGCTTAAAAGGAAAGAATTCGTAGCTGATTGAAGTTTAGAACGTTCTCGCAGCGATTTTTTAAAAATGATTTGTCCCATTTCTAGCTTCGCACAGAGTAACTCAGGATGCTACAATATACAATACAAAATATTTCGATCAAATACACGCGCCGGAAGACACCCTTATGCTCGAAAAACCACTCTCCCTCCTAAAAAATTCTAACTATGCCAAAAATGATTTGTACACGCGTCGACATAGCTAGAATTCTTTAAGTGATCGAGAGGGTGGTTTATCGACCATAAAGATGCCTTCTAACGTGTGTATTCGATCGGAATGTTTTTCACTTTGTGTCTGGCACTTAGAAGTAACATTGTGCAAAAGTAGAAATGAGCCAAATCATTTTTGGCGTAGTTAGAATTTTTTAAGTGATCGAGAGGGTGATTTATCAAGCAAAAGTCTACCTTCCGACGCATGCATTCGATCGGAACATTTTTTATTTTGTGTCTGGCACTTAGGAGTTACTTTTGCAAAAGAAATGGGCCAAATTTCATTTTTGGCGTAGCTAAGATTTTTTAAAATGACCGAGAGAGTGGTTTATCGAGCATAAGTGTATTTGATCGAAATATTTTGTATTATGTTTGTAGCACTTATTAATTACTCTGTGCGAAGTTAGAAATGAGATATTATTAAAAAAAATCACTCCAGAAACATTCTAAACTTCCAACTAGAACTCATTACTTTTTTTTGTTAATCGACAATTTACAGTGTGTTATTCACCTTTAATCGGTTAGGTATACATTCAGGAAAAAGAATCACGTAAAAATTACGCGTAAAAAAATATCATGTTTACAGTGTTATATATATAGTAGATCGAGATAATTGAGATTTATTGTGCATTTACGGTTCCCTCGTTGAATTAAAAGTTTCGCGCAAATTGACGAACGTTTATTTGGGTAGAACTGACCTGGGCGAGCGAAAGTATCCCTACCGCACATACGAGTGTACCGTGTGCGACGTAAACGTCGACCTATCCACACCGAGCTCTCTCTCGGCCCGGAGAGAAGCTTCCACTCGAACGTTTTTCCTCCGATGTTACCGTACTGCGTCTATTTTCTAATGTCTGTCTAAACTTCCCGCGCCCGCCCACTCGAAGCGAACTAACTAAAGTTTTTCGAGCACTTCAGAGCTCCCCCCTGCGAAGTTAAGGCCAGGAACGTAGCGATCTGCGAGTTTCCGGAATCTTCGTAATATAACTCCTGATCTCAAATTCTTTATTAATTTTTTAAGAGTCTTGAGAGACGATCCTGCAGAGAGCGGTATACATGCGCGCGAGCACTCTTCGAAACTTGTATTTCTGTATCGCGCTATCTTTTCATCCAATTTTCGGGATAAATTTCCGAAACTTCTCTCTCTCTCTCTCTCTCTCTCTCTGCGCGAAGCGCAGCACTCTCGCCGCCGCCGATCGAAGTTTATTGCTCACTGTCTCTGAAGTACGTCTAGCATTAATGGGGAAACGCACGTATAATATTTTGAAGAGATAGCTGAATCAACTAAAATTTACTAAAAGTACAAATCTTTTGTGCTAGGTAAGTCGGTAAAAGTACAAATCTTTTATGCTAGGTAAAGTCGTGAGAAAGAAAAAAAAATGAGAAAGAGAGGGAAAGATATTCGCCGAGTAATATTCCGCCGGTATTAGTTTCTCAGGGAATATATGCGTCG
Organism: Wasmannia auropunctata; assembly: GCF_000956235.1. Taxonomy (NCBI): domain Eukaryota; kingdom Metazoa; phylum Arthropoda; class Insecta; order Hymenoptera; family Formicidae; genus Wasmannia; species Wasmannia auropunctata. The sequence continues at coordinate 2,432,055 of NW_012026800.1, forward strand.
TAATTTCACGACTCCCGTCCCGGTCGATCCCAATGAAATTTCGACACCGGCAGCGGGCGCACCGGCGATCTTTCCTCCGAAGGACGGGGTAATTTCGATGTTCGAACGCGGCACCCAGGACGGTCCGTCCTCCTCGGCGTTCGCCGGGAAGAGCAGTCCGATTTCTCATTGTACGACAACGCTCGTGAGTTCTCTCCCCCTCTCTTCCCTTCCCCCCCCCCCCCGTGAATGGCACTGGGGATCCTAATACCCACCGGTAAGAAAGGTAACTCCACCTCGTTCATCTCGCCCGGCTTCGACTTAACGACGACGCATCATTCCTCGGTCGCGCGCGCCTCTGCACTATCAGATGTGTCTCTGAAGCTCCTCGAGAAGCCAATTAAGCCGCGGCGCAGCGTCACCGACAAAGATGTAACTCCCCCGCTTGTAAAGCCACCGGAATCATCGTCGCTTCGATTGACCTTTTTTGTCCCGTGCGTTCGAGACGAGCGTCGCGTTTCGGGATAATTAGATTCCGCGGTACGTGTTTTCGTATGTCGAAAACATACCCGCGGCTCACTGAGAGACGGGCCGAATGACAAAAACGTCGCCGCGCGATGGTACACCCGGCGCCGCCCCGGGGGCCGTGTTAGCAAAATTTAACGTCATTCGTACATATCCGATTCCATTCATTTTCCCGATCATCACGCTAATCACGATAATAATAAACAAATGAAATTATTTCTGCGTCCTGACATTAATTACGCGATGCCCGTAAATTGAGTGAATTTCGTGTCGCTAATACGTTTTAATCGGGGTGCCAGACGCGCGGGCCGAAACCAGACGAGAGGGAGAGAGCGTTTTGACCACGAAAGTTCGTAATTGCATTGAACGGGTTAATTGCCGGTAACGAGGACGCGAAACGATACCTTGCGGTCGCTGAAACGCCGTAGGAAAGTGTCACCGGGTGTCCTTTTCGCGAGCGGCTCGTTTGCCTCAAATTGTCCCAAAAACACGCGATAATGGATTAAATTTCTCTCGTGAAACAAACGATGTTTTCGTGACAAATTAATATATACTATAAATGTCCTGTGTGTGAAACGTACACACACACACACACACACATACACATACACATGTCTTGTAAATTATTCGTGCTCGGCAAGTGAATACAAATGGCTGGACACTTCGCACGGGAATAATTGAAATTAGGATATAACCCGGGGGAGGGGGACGTTCCACCCCTCCCATTTAAGTGAAAAATAAACCGGATCCTCCATCGAGGATGTTTTCCAGTTCGCGCGTTCGATCGTATATCACATCATCGGAGAGACCCGTCGTACGAATTATTAAAGATGGAACGTAAATTGTGCAAGTTGAGGCGCGAAACACGTTAACGAGGTGTCGCGACATTTTTATTACCGCATCCATTATACTTTTTAACGTACTCCCCCTCGCTTGTACGTGACGTTAACGTCCTTCATAAAATTAATCTGGCATACCGCACCGGTGCATTCTGCCCGTCCGGCCATAAGCTTGAAAATAAGAACAGTGGGGGTATATTGAATTAACAAAGTACGGCTAATCTCCAGGTTTATGTTGCGCCAGAAGTAAAACCTTCTATCGCGCGCCGGCTCGCGCGTGATAATGTGAAGTTTCAACGGTTTTCACCGTCATCGGGACGCGCACGGGCGCCGCGTATACTCTTAAAGCCGCGGCAAAGCCATTCTTGCTTCGCGCTAAAAACCACGTCTCACCCGCGAAACATCATTGCAACTTTTTTTTCCAAGGGCTCTCGAATGCTCGTGTTTCCGCTAATTTCGCCGAATAATTCACTTCCACGCGCAGCGAGATGAGGATGGATTTAACTCTACGCGTTTAATGCCAGATTTAAGACGACGTCCGTGCTCTCGCGGCCGGTCTGACGGAAAATGTAGTGCAACAGCGTTGCTCATAAAAAGGATTGAAAATATGGGAGGAAAAACGGGAGAGAGAGAGAGAGAGAGAGAGGCTGTAATATGTGGGGGAAAAAAATTGAAAAAGACAGCTTGCGTGCGTTCGGTTTTTTGCCCGCTTTACCGCGGCGCGCGCGAATGAATTATTAACGTAGGCGCAGCTCGAACGAAAATGAACGGCCTGCAGATCGCGGCCGTAGATTCTAATTAGGTGTAACAATCAGATTAAACGTGAAGCGGAGATGGTCACTTTAGAAGCGAGGCTCCGACCCTTCCGGAAACCTCTCCTCGGTCGGTCTTCGGCATTTCCGCAATCGCGCGATACAACGCGCGAAAGCAAAGGAAGGAGGGGAGGGGGAGGGGGGAAGCAAGGAGAGATACGGCGACAAGTCGCAGAATCAAACCGAGATCGCGGCCGAATTATCCGAGTTGCATCGCGCTTAATCTTAACAACGCGGCCTCTCCGCGGCCAGATGCACGTTCAATCCTCAAAGTAACTATACGGGACTAATCGCGGTGGCGACCGTATCGATCGGCTCGTTGTCTCGCCCGCGGTGCTTCGTTCGCCCCAGTTTCGACATTCGGTCTGTAGTTTCGCCGTTTCCGCGCACACAGCCTCGCCTCGCGCGAATACGTTGCTGCTGTGCACGGCGACGCACACGGCGTTGCGCAGTCAACGGCGTGTTTTTTTTCGACCTTCCTTTTTTTTATTTCCCTCTGTAAAATCCCTTCGCGAGAGTTTCCCTCGCACGCACGAGGTTACGTCGAACGATCTCTTATCTTCGCGTCGGAGATGCGAGAGGAATAAATAAATTGCAGCAGACGTGAGTGAATAAATAAAAGTCGGGAGTATTGATAAAACAGGGCCACTCCCACGCAAACGTGGGAGCGTTCGACTTATTTCTTATCCCGATGCTCGGGTTGTTGAAACTGGAGAAGATTGTTTCGTACATGTGCTGTGTATAGGCGAGGCAAATAGAGGCTCTGCAGTTCGCGCATACAAATCTTCATAAGAAATTCGACTACGTTATCTTACACATGTATGCGCTTGTAAATGAAATATACGTTACCTCGCGGAGACGTCATTATATACAAACGAATTGGTGTGCACTCTTCATAATCAGAGTGTCCCGCGTGTGTGACACAAGCAAAGTAAACGGCGCTGGTTGTAGCTACATGAATAACGAAAATAATTTAGACGCGTACGGATTTATAGCCCCCGGGGAAGTCTGTCTCTTTATCCTCGATTGGTTCGTATCAGTTTCGTCATCCCACGGGTGTAATTCAACTCGGAGACCGTTTCGGATAAACGTTTCAACTCTCGCCCGCTATTAAATCATCGTAAGACGACGGTCGCGCGGAACAAAATGCGGAATTGCACGTACCCACAAGTGGCACGGTTGTCGCGCACGTCCTACATCCGAGTGAGAGAAGCCGCTCAGCTGTTTTGCGCGGCCGCGCTCGAAAATTCATTTCTATATCCTAGAATACGGGAATAATTTTTGCGGGAGCAACGGCGCGTGATAATGTTATTGCGAGACGCAATTGTGATTCATTCGACGCACGCGAAAATATTGCGGGTTTGTCGATTCAACGTTCTGCACGATTTGTTTACCCCCGTGAAATTTATTATAGATATCATCCGGCATTTTCGAGCAGTGTTTTTTTCGATGTGCAGTCCTCCACGCAATTTTGAAAACTAATTACGTTGGATCAAAATGTAAAAAAAATATATATATGTATATATTAATGTATGTAAACGAAGCGGCAGTTTTCGAAATTCCGCCTCTCTATTCGCATGTTTACGCGGTTTAATCGAGCGGAAAATTATACACGGATACATCCAACAAATATGAAGCTTTTGCCGTGCGCAAGGAGCATTCGCGAATTAATATCAATTATCATACGAAGCGCGCCCGCGTATACATACATTTTTACATATAACTTTAACGCTACGCAATTAAAGCTGTATTAAATATTGCGCGTCGTGATAAATGTTATCCGGTAAAATATTGAGCTTTGACTCCGGTGAAACGTAGTATCATCTCGACTTTCGAGATTTCACTATTCATCGCTCGTTTTATCGTTTACCATATACATATATCTAATATTCCGCCCAAGGCGCGTGGACGTTACAGGTGTCGCAATTTTTTAACCCTTTAGAAAAGAACAATGAACTTTTTTTCTCTGCCATTCTAAAAACTGAACTCGCCAATAATTTCGTCATCCTCCCGAAGAGAAAGAACGAGAGAGAGAAAGAGAAAGCATACAATAAAAATACCTCATTGTTTTTATCCCCGAGGGTTTTAATCCCCTCGACCGGATTAACTTACCTATTACGCGTATTAGTGAGATCTTTTTCTATTTGGCCGTGGGGTAGACGTGTTGTTGTCGAAGGGACGGAAAATGGAGAGTCCGTCAAAGCGCGGGTATATCCCGGGGTACGAGAAAGGGAAGACAACGACGCCAAATGACGGCCCGCGGCTTGTTTGCGGTCGGACTTCGACACGAACGAGTGACTAACGTTTGGCTTATCGGTAGTGGCAGCCAATAAACGATATTCACCGCGGTCTGAAGGACGGCACGCCGTACCGCAATAACAGCCCTTGTAAAATCCCCCCCTTTCCTACGGCGAGAGAGAGACAGGCAGATAGGGAGAGAGAATAGCGATTCGCCCGCCGCGTCGTGTACGTCGCAAGCTCGGGCAAATGCGGTATAATGCCGATACGCCGTAAACGCATTTGTCGCCCGCGGACGAATAGTGACCGATGGACGCATCAGATCCACGGGGAATAACGGGCCGGCATTTGTATAAGACATGGTATCGTGTCGCCAATCGCCGAGCTGCATGTATACGTATCGCGCGCACAACATGCGAGATGCGGCGAATCGTGACGATAAGCGGTATCGTTCACCTGCATTCACGATGTCGCGCAATCGCGGAGCACCCGGCAGTTAAAACGGAACGATTCCGATCTTGACGCGGTTAACTGTTCTTAAGTACGTCTTACGACGAGTTCATGCGAGATCGCGTCACATCGCGCACGCTGCGCGGCATTATTGTTGCTACAACGCGCAAGTTTATCCCTCGCTTTATGTGGCTGCCTGTACGAATTACACGATTAATTTTAAATCCGTTCTCGGGATTCGAGAGAAGGAGTGGCGGGAAGGGGGATTTAAGTCGAAATTCCGATTTCGCGCGTGTGTGGTACCTCGCACGGGCGTTACTTGCGCAGCAGTTTGTGTCCCCATCCTCCTCGGACTAACTCCGGGCTTCAAATTTCGAAGCTGAACTTCACGCGCGTGGATTTGGATTCGCGCTTAGTTCGCTATAAAATCCCCCTCTCCCCTCTCGCAGTTCCATTCGCCGGCGACGACGAAACTAACGTAGAGAAGATACCGCCGTGTAGCGCTCGCCTGCGAAATGCACCGTTGCAAACGGCTTTCACGCCCCCCCCCTCCCCCCTCCCCGTCCCATCCCCTGGATGTATATACCGTGCTGGGGAGTCCGAGTCCAGACCCCTTTTCCTTCGAGTTAACAAGCGTGCGGGACGATAATGAGGCTACGGCAACCTATTATGAGTTGGTCCTCCGCGCCACGGCGCGCCGCCGCCCTCGAAATATCTCGGAAACAACAACGAGAGGTAGTAAAACTCCAGCTCCCTCCGTCCCGATGTAGATAGAGAGAGAGCGAGAGATTTTTTATGCGGAGAGAACACTCGGGGAAACATCTTTGAATGTACGTCCAGGACGTCCAGGACCTCTTTTGAGGTCGCCAAGTCACGCCGCATACGGTCATTCGAGAGGGAACGGAGGGAACTTATTTATTTTATTGCTCGTGCACAACATGCGCGCGCGCGCGGAGATTCATCGTCCGTGTGTGAGCGCATCGGTGGAGGGCATTATTACCTTGTAAAGGCGGTGCACGCGATTCGATTGTCCCGTGTTTGTAAAGTGGCGTCCGTTAGAGCTTGGTAGCGCGCGTCCCTTTTCTATCTTTGCCCTTTTTGTCAAACGCCGCGCACGGCGGTGGTGCAGGGGTGTGCACGTATGCAGAATGGACGCGATGACCCGTCGAATGCGCTTTTCTACCAGCGGGCGAAGGTACAGTTGTAAAAATCAAACGCGCACACGGCGAAAGGTACAAAGCCAAAGGAAATCTTTGCTACCCTCGTACTCGAGTAATTTCTCTCTAAACATGCTGGTTGCAGGCTCTATTGATGGTTATGTGTCATACGTTAAAACGATTGTTTAGCGAGCCTCGACCGGCGCTTCTGTATTAGAATTACACGTGGATATGAACGTAATAATAATTTCAAGTCGAATATACGCTCTACGATTTTTTAAAATCACGGATAATTATATTATAAGAAATATGATAAAATGAATAATTTTTCACATTCACGAGCATAAACTAGATGATTTTATGTAATATCTGCTGGAGATTTTCTAAAATAACTCAATTAATCGTAATTTTCGCCGTAACATACAAAATTGATTAAGCGGAAAATCTATCTTCAATTATGCTTTATTACGAAATCATTAAACATCGACAGATTAAAAATCCCAAGTTAAATTCTCTCCGAGGAAAGAACGTTTTCAAATTTCCTCGGGAAAAATACACACACCGCTGTGCGATTATCTCTTAAAATTCATCGCTTATTCTTCGATCGCGCGAGCGAATCTTTTAAGAAATTGGCGTGCAAATTGGCTTAATTATTTCGTGTATCTCGCGCGCCTCTCCTTTCAATACCCTAGTATAAAATATCCGTCGAATAATCCATATCTCTGTTGCGATCAATATACGATCGATCCGTCGTCGAATGCGATGAGCAAATCGAGCGCAGCTGCGGGGACTGCGTATACCATGCCGATTACGCAGGAAACCGTATCTGCATGTGCCGGGGTACCGTCTGGTCGTCTACGCGTGTACATCCGCGCGTATTGCCCACGCGTTTACTCATAAATTCTCATCGTCCGTCGATGCCTGGATCCATCACACACACACACACACACGCGCGCGCGCGCGCACGCGTTGCACGAATGCCGTTCATGCGTGTATCGCGAAGAGCGAAACGTGTGTACCGTCCCGCGCGCGCAACTCGGTCCTCTCCCGGTCTCTTCATGCATATACATACGCATAAGTAAATAATAAAATATCGGTGTCGCGTATCAAATTCGGCAATATAAAAAGCAAATACCAACTCGACCGGTGGAGTTGACTCAAAAATCAGTTTTTGCGAATATCCGATGCCGCGGTGATAATAACTTTTGTACGCCGAAACGAGCGGAGCGCTGATACACACCCATCCTCCTCTCTCCTCTCCTCTCCTCCTCCTCTTCTCTTTCTCTCTCTTTCTCTCTCTCTCTCTCTCTCTGTTGGTGAAGTTGCAGCTGACTGAAAAAATAAACGTAGCAAAAAAAAAGAGAGCAAAAGATAGTAGAGGACGGAAAGTGACACAATCGCGTACCAAATTGAAAAATGACTGGCCAAGGCTGCGTCAACTATCGCGCGTCACGAATTTACGACTGGATGAACTGTGTCCGTGCGATCGTACCGTCGGATCGTACCTACGTTCGTTAAGCTAAGAGAAATTCATTAAAATTAAAATCGAGGGGCACATTTTATATACCTGATGATGTTTAACACTTCGGCGTTTGTTAATTATTGCCCTGGCGGGCAGCAAATTGCGCGGCAGTTCGATCGTCTTAAATACGCGGAAGTTTCGCAACGTAATTTACTCTTCGTCGATGAGCAATGAAATGTCAGCGGAGATTTCAGCAAGTAGCTCATTTAATTACAAGTTTCTCCGAGAGCCGGCATTGTCGCGCAACAATGTATTATAATCCAAGTTGGTCTCTCCGCATCGTGATAGCGACGACGAGTTTCTGTTATTTTCGCATCGCCGGCGCACGGGAGGACCCTATGTTAGCAGGCAGAACTTTGCGCGGTTTCGCTGATGCCCGGCCAAGCCCCCAAGCGAACCAATGATAAATTAATTCACTCGACGACGTCGTCGAAAACGCGAAATGTCAGATGACGCGCTCGCATTTACAGATGTCGGTTAAATATCCTCGCGAGACAAGGGATATTTATTAGCAGTAAATTATTACGCTGTCCTTGTGAAAACACGCGAACGAGTCACGCTCGCATTGTAAAATAATTTATCATTTACGGTATGGAGGAAATAGAGGAAACGGGTAAACCGATTTTATACAAATTTTATACTCAGTAAACATTTCGGGAAAACATTTTTGCACGCGTAATTTCGCGCGATGCGATAAAATAGAAATTGCCCGATAAATACATCGTATATTAAATACGTATGTATTTAAATACATTGACTGCGCACTGTGTGAAATCTCGTGTGCATCAAATTTTGATTTTAATTAGACGGGTTATATCTGTAAATCTTAATAGGGAATATATTATAACCCGTGTTTATTAGGAATGGATTAATAATAAAATTATTGTAACTGAATTACTGACCGTCGCGTCGTCCCTCCGTAATGAGAATATTGATTAAACATTTCAGATATTAATATGCTACATTAATTTAGGTAATTAAGAGTCTATCGTTGAACTCGCAATTATGCTATCAGTATATCGCTTATCGCGAAGATTTTAGATCAATTATTAGGTGGAATTATTATTGTAATAATTAGTACGTTAAAGTGAATTACACACGCATTCCCATTTGCAGCTCTTTTGCAGAGGAGAGGAAGAGAGAGAGGAAGAGAATTAAAAATAAAAATTCCAGGACATATATTTAAAATATTTCGTTTCTCTATGCATATGTTCCCCGAAAAATTCCAGGGTGTTGAAAATGGTAATGGAATAGTCTTCGGTAATAGCGTGCTGCCGCTTTGAAACAAGGTAGCGTCTATTAACCGTGTAATTTATCAAAGACCTTCGGGCGCGCTGTAGAGGTTTCGTTTCTCATATCTGCGCTAATCTATTTTGCATTAGATAATCTACTTATGTTATGTGGATTTCCCAGTCACGTCAAACTAAACCACGATTTATGGTTCCGAAGCATAACGGACATTAACGGACCGCGGAAGCATTAAATTGTCATAGCGCGTAGGAGAGGGGGGGGGGGTGCATTAAATAATCGAATATACGGCGAGAGATATTTCGCCCGCGCGCGCACCCCGCGCGAAATTCCCGAAACGCCTAATTCTACGCAGCGCGGGGCGCGCGGAGAACACCTGTCTTTTTAAAATCCCCGTCTGCCCGTTGTAGCGGACGATTATGCTAATACGCGCGAATACATGCGCACGTTGCCGCCGCCGCGCGTTGCACAGGTCGTTGACGTTAATCCCGCGGAACGGCCGTCGACGACAGGGATGCACATTAAATCGTACGGAAGAAAAATTCCGTGCTGACGGCGAACACATTTTGGGAGGAGGCGAGGCGACGCGGCGAGGCGGAGCGGCGCGGCGCAGCGTGGCGAGGCGCGGCCGCTCGGCTCCGGATCCCTCCTCGATCTTCCCAATCGGGAATCAATTTCACCGATAAAGCACAGCCGGCTGCGACGTTCTGACATCCATGAGCGGCAAGACGGTGGACAACGAGAAACATTTTCGGCGATATCGAGTGCCGTCGAGCGCTATGACATCTATATCCTCCCGAGTATACGCTCGTCCGAAGCCCTTGCCTCTTTTCCCTTATCGCTCTTTTTTTCCCGGTTCTGCGTCTCTCTCTCTCTCTCTTTTTCCGTAACCAGCCCCAGTTTTTTCAGTCGGCATTTCGCCGTTGCTGGCCCGTCGATTGCCTCGAGCGGCGGGCTTGCGAGGCAACCAAGTTAATCGGCGGAACGAAATTCATACATTCATTCCGAAAAGCAATTTTAAGTTGAAAATGTCGAAGGGCGGTCGCACGTCTATCGCGCGTGCAGCGAGTGTACCGTGAACACGGGCGGGTACACGAGAGCTACTTCGTCGATAAACGCCGGAGAGGATTCGAAATGAATTTTCATCAGGGGAACAGCCGGCGCGTGCGCGCGCGCGCGCACGCTGCGCCGCCACACGCTCGTGCGTCACGCTTTTGCGCGCATTTCGTTCCTGACATTGGAGAAAAATTAGGTTTCCGCGACGCGAGAGAGCGAAAGTCTGTTTCGCGTTGTGGATGACGGCGTCGGCGTCGGCGGTGTTCGAGGAGAACAGAGCGAGGTTGTTAGCGGAACGGCGTGCGCGGGAGTTTCTATATTAATTTCGGAAATCTGTCTCAAGAGAGGAGCTAGACGTCTGGGAAAATATATAGAGCCTGTTCCCCTTTACGGTCTAATTTCATTCAATCTACAATTGCGTTACGTAATCTAACGGATCGGATCTAAAGTCGGTGCGCACACGCTTGCTGCAACTACATCCTCGTATGCGCAACAATCGGAGCGAGGAAGATTATTAGAACATCGTCGGAAGAGAGAGAGTCTGCGTGTGTGGGAAAAGGAGCGAGAGCGCGAGATTCGCGAATTCTGGAAATGAAGCGGGTGCACGCAACATCTTCGTTAGCCGCGTGCGCATCATCGCGAGATGGAATCAATGATGATGATATCTCTCCACCCTTGAATTCGTAATCGCTGCACGCGCGCGTATGATGAATCATTGTCGCAGCAGTTACGTCGAAGTTATAATTGATTAGATCGACTATCGTAATCAATTATCGCTTTCGCGTTGATAATATAGTCAATCGCTGTCGCCGACTTCTTTCGACAATTAGACAATTCGGTAATTGGATTCGAGATCTTCCCTTCTACAATTTTAAGCTTTTCGAGGAAGTAAATAAGTCAGTTCTCGCCGTGCGAAAATAGCTCGACGAACTTGATTGATCTTTCTGGGACGCAGACTCTCGCGTCAAGCGAGCGCCCGATCGACCTCGCACTCTTAATATGTATGCCGCTATTCGTTGATCGCACTGATCGCCAAGTCGAATCCGTTGAGGGAAGCCGATATCGGCAAGATTTTCGAGATTCAATTTCGAGAATGCCTGAGCTTATAGTTGGAAACAACGATGAGTTTTCCGCCGGCAGGCGAGCGTCGAAAAGTTCGCAGTTTCTGATGGCGAATCGTCTGGGATTTCGAACTTTTATCGCACTGTGATTGGTGCTCGCGGATGTTTTTCCACCGGTCGAATCTCCCAATCTTTCTATTCTGCCAAAGCTCCTAGGTGAGGGCGCGTCGTGACAACTTTTGACATATGAGAGAGAAGGAGACCGCGAGGAATTATAACAAAAATCGGCGAAGAGAGAGGCCAGTCCTCGGCCATTCTCGTTGCGAAACGGCGAAATGACCGAATTACGCGAGCGCGGCCGGGAAACAAAAGTATAGCATACCTACCGAAATTCCACGAGAATTAACGGACAAATTGTGACACTTTATCAACGGGGATGAAATAATATTTAAAAAGTTTAATATGTGTGAGGAAAAAAAGCACACGTCTTTTTCCGGCCAACTTCACGCCTCCAAATATTTCTCGTCTCGTAAAGTGCTCGTTGGCATTTTGACGCGATTCTCGTTCCCGTTGCAACACACTTTAACCGCGCCGGGTATCGCGAAATAAACGGTACCTGGCGATAAAGCAAATTGGAAGTCGCGGGAGGACCCTTATTGTCGCCGATGGTGGGAAATCCCCATTTCGGCGCGGCGCGGCGGCGTCTCGCCTCTCAGGTTTTAACAGTCGCGGTAGAGCGCACCTGCGGATATGGCGATAAAACCGTCTTTTAGCCGTTGAATGCCGTGGGGTATGCGACCGACTAAAATCTACATTTGGTGTAAACACCTTAGCGGGGGGATGCCCATAATTTTCAGCTGGCGGCAGCCGCCGAGAGAACGCCGAGGGAAAGTTTCCGCACAGAGAGAGGCAGAGCTGCCGGGAGAGCACATTGTGTGCCGGGCGCTGTAAATCTACATTCAAAAAGGGAATATAGAAACTGCCGGCATAATTGCATTCTGAATTAAAAGATCGCGTCTATATGATGACTGAGCTTAAATTTCTCACGGACGATAAATTCACGTTTCTCCTTTACGGTCTTCCTTTTTTTTTTCGCCCCCTGACAGCTTTACCTCCCGACGCTCCCTTTTTGCTTTTTCAGCAAACGACACGCTACGAAATATAACGGTACTTCGTACTAGAACAACATTGCAGCAGTTCGAGTCGCGGATTAAGAAACGAAATTTGTGATATTTACAACGGTAAATAAGGGACATGTACTTAATCATTTTATTTCCCTCCACATTTTTTCTCGAAATTATTATTAATGTTACAATAAAGAGGAAGTGGAAAAATAAAGTGGTTAACCCATTAGCGATCTAATTGCAAATGCGATGTAAAAATATTTTCCCCGCGTTTAAAATGCGAGCGAAATTAATTCGGTAAATGCTCATAATGAGAGACGTTTGCATCATGTGTGATTACGCACTCCCCCTCTAAATGGACCTCGACATTTTGCTCGCTGAAATCTTATTATTATTATTATTATTATTATCGTTTTACATTTAAACAAAAACCTCCACGCGTAATATCGCGGACGCGCGGGGGTAGCCTTCATCCTTTTTCATATTTCTCTCTAATGTGAAATATGTGACGTACGGTCGATCTGTCGTTGAAAGTAAAATCACGGCGGTGGAGATCGGGGCGCGGCGAGGGAGCGAGAAAAAAAGGGGGAGGAGAGGACGAGAAAAAGAGAAGGCGATACACGCGCGGATACGACGGGGGGGATATCATATCGGTCAAGTAGGAATCTCCGAGCCACCATACGCGTCGTCGCAGTGTCTACCGCCGTGGATACGGAATGAATCAAACGGCTTTGACGCCCTTCGGGATCATGAATAATGCAGCGACGTGATCCAATTTATAACTCACGGAAGCGTAATATGTGTTATGTGGGGCGCGCGCGCGCGCGCGCGCTGCTGCTGCTGCTGCTGCCGGGAGAGAGAGGTATAGGTGGTGATATGTAGCATGGCGAAGAAGCTACGCGGATATTTCACTATACCGCGGCCATGACTATTCATTTTGCAGATAGTTAATCGAACGGGTGTCGGGGGCGCGCACGCGACGCGCACACACATGCGCGCACGCACATGCATTCGCACATTGCCCCCTCCCCCCCCTGCTCTCGGTTTTTATTAATGGATTTTCACTCTTTGATAATATCGAGCAGTACGGCGTATTACGTTCGCGTATACGTTATTACGTCGCGGCACATCCTCCAGGCTGTAAAAACGATTAGGTTGTAAAAAAGTTATTAATCGCCGCTAACGATACCGGACCACTTAATGGCCGTTATCGCTCTCGGGTTTTTACGCGACGCAATTACGCGCGGACGTCGTATAATTGTTAAGTTAATACAACTTGTCTCGAGCGGTCCACCTCGCGCCGCGCCGCGCCGTCAGGGATCACTGCGCGGGTGGTCGGTCCACGAAATCGCGAAGCAATCGATTGATCCCGCGGAGAAAATCTGAAAAATCCACATGCAAATCTTATGTTTTATCCAACGGCAAACGATTAAACGCTCCTTTGTCGGGCGTGCATTCGCGCCGTTTGTGCCCGCAGCTTTTATCACGATATGGAACTCGACACCCATTTTGTCCATAAACGCGCGAGGTATCGCCACCCGGATGCCGCGCGCCGCGCTTGTCGCGACTAATTAATGCCATAATATTCAATGGCCATCCAGCGGGAGTGTAAGGCATATCCACGATCGGCTGGCGGCGCAGTCGCGTTTTAATTGACCTCGTTATTCGGATTATCCCTCATTTAATCGCCGCGTCTTCCGCGGGCTTGGGAAAAAAATTAACGGGGAAAAAAGAGAAGGGAAAAAAAAACATGTGGAGTTATTTCGGAGCCGAGATCTCATTCAGATAGGGGATCTTTTGTCCGGCTATCAATTTTACGGACGGATGATTGGCCCCCGCGCGCGGTGTGTCGCCCCGCGCCGCGAAAATCACGATTTAATTAACCCACTGACGCCCGATAACCCACCGTTCGGCGTGCAATACGGCGAAAATTAATATTGTCGCCGAAGCTGCTCAATGTGCATTATACGGGCCGGTGCAAATACCTGCGTGCATCGCAGGAGAACATAATGAGGCGGATGGTTTATGGCTGGGGGCCATCGGTGACGCTCATCCGGCCATGCATTTTGATGTTGTATATTGTTCGATGGTATATATATATATATATATATATACATACACGTATAACATTCGAAATGAGAAAGAAAAAGAAATATAAGAATGGAATTTTTTTTAAGATCATGTCTAAACGTGGTATCTTTTTTACCTGCTGGCCGATCAATAAGTCGAACAAAGGAGTCGTAATGTATCGCAACCGACGAGAGCTTCGAGTTCGTATGATGTAAGTATTAAGAGAACGTATAAAGAGAAATAGGACTTCAAAATGTGAACACCGCGCGCCGACGAGAGAGCTAGGGAGCTTAAAATTTTTAACGATCCAAGGAAATTTTTTTTCGCGCGATGTTGTTCATTGTGTACGCACGGACTAATGAAACATCCGTCATTACCGGGAGTAGCTGCTGCTGCGGAGTAGCGGGGAGCCTCGATGCCCCGGCGGCGTGTTCGTCTCGCGCACGGCGTAACTGCGGACGCAGACCCGAAAATTACGCTCGTGTCGTGAAATTAAGTCTTGAGTCCGCGTCGCCGAACCCGCGTCTCCTCCCCCCTCCCCTCCCCCGTTCCGTTCTCGTACAAGCGGCAAGATTGTTTTCTAGGTTGTAACGATCCTCGGAGAGTAATTGCCAGGTTGTTTCAGTTGACTCAGCACCGGCGGAGGAATGGAAAGCGGAAAAAGACAGGGTGCCTTGGGTACGGAGGCACGGTGAAGCGGGGATGGGTATGCGAGATGGTAGACAAGCGAATTGCGACAGCCGCTATTCGTGTAAGCGAAGAAAACGGTAAAATGGTCGTGATAGGATATATAACGCGAGATGGGCTTTTAAATATTTTACAATCGAAACGAACGCGAAATTGTTCTAGTGTTTGCGGAATACTGGCGTTGTGCGGAATATCTCTTTCTCTCTCTCTTTCTCTCTCTCTTTCGATCAGCTCCTTTATTGTTTCCAATTAAATTCTTAATGCACGCGTTTGTACCTTAAAGATAAATTGATGACACACAATAATTGGAAATTATTTGTCATTAAATACTGATGATCTCCATATAATACTAATTATAATATTATAATAATTGACCATCATGATTATGATAATTTCAATGACTAATAAACGATAATTTTAAATAATAAATTATTCATTATTTAATATATTAATTATTCGAATATTAATTAATTGTTGTTAACCTAAAATTATCGTTTATTAATCACCATAAATTATGAAAGATGCAATACTGCGAGTATTAAGGATTAAGCGTCAATTTAGTGTTAATAGTCTTCTCTGTTTTTTTTTTTTTTTTAATTTCAACGCGTGTGCAGTTTTAAAATGGCTAAAGAATAAAAAATTCAATGGCTTCATCAACATGGAGAGATGGTTTTGAATGCAATCGATTACCGTCACTAGACGATTTTTACACCTATTGTATTCTGCTTGCGGCAATATGATCTATCTGGCCACGGTAACACGGAAATCGGCACACACCGCACGCACGCTTTTGTGAAATAAAACTACCGTTCTGCTTACCGCGGCTTTTTACGATTTCATTTCTACCATATTCTAACAGAATGTCTTATTTACGATCACGCGTTACACGTTACGCCCCGCAGTCGCGGCCTGCGTCGGACTGACGGTACCGCCCGTCGCGACGTAACTTCAGGGATTTGCATGAAAAACGATGTTCTCATATGTGAAATCCCTTTACGTTAGCGACGTGCGTGCTCTCAGTGCGTGCGGACGATTTAAAGAAATTCTATTCCTTCGACTTTCACGAACTTCTCCGCGAGAGGCGTGCAAACGCGAACTTGTTTCCCTTCGTCGTTAGCAATATCACGGGCGATGCTGGGGACGCGTAACGCGATCTCTTCTTCTTCTTCTTCTTTTTCTTCTCTCTCTCTCTCTCTCTCTTTCTCTCTCTCTCTCTCTCTCTCTCTCCGACTCTATGCAAATAAATTCGCGGAGATCGCAGCGACCCGCGGGATGTCGGCATCGCCGGCGCGGAATAAAATAACTTCCCCAGATAATACGCGACATTTTATTCTCTCGGTACTTTCGCGGCGCGCAGATAAGGCGAGTCATAAATTTTTCAATACCTCCGATTTGAAAATAAATCGCATACCGCGGCGTATGCAGAAACGTAACTATCATAGCCTCGTCCTTCCTCCTCCCTCGTCCTTCCCACGACAAAGAGAGATCCTGTTACTTCTGTTACCGTGATAGATCTTTCGCAACAGGACTTTACGCATCGTCTCGTAGAAATCGTAATTCTTTCATCCGTAATAGTCCGTAGATAGCGGTCGCGTAATCTGAAGCATCCATTCCGAGCTCTCAGAAATAAGAAGAAAGAAATGGATGGGGCGACTGGATGTTCGACTTGGATGGGGCAGAGAGACGTTCCACATTGATCGATATTGCGGGTAATCGTCAAGAAAAATTACGGGAGAGATCTAATGAACGATGATCCTCCATTTTGGAGGGCAGTCATGAAGGTAAGGAAATCTGTTAGGTCTCAATATATCGCGTCAAATCGTTTCTTTTTTCTATAATGAGTAAAATGAAGGTACTCTCGCAGATACGTCCGTGTACGTTAACCACGGAATGGAGGAATTATCCTTACGCGATTCAGCGGTCCGCGCGAGTCAGGTGTATACCATCGGTGTACGTCATACATTTACGACAATGTGATACAACAGTAAACTTCATTAAAATCACAGAGTGAGTCAATCAAGCATATTTGAACAATTTCTAGGGGCGTTACGTACAGGCAAATCCATCTGCAGTATCGTGACCGCAGAACACAAAGCTAAATCCACTCGACCATGCGGTTTACTATCATTGGACATATTACATTTTCCATAGATGACCTACGATAGCGCTTCTTGCTCCACCCGTTCTCGTCATCGATCGCCGTCCCTCTCCTCCCCTCCCCCCCCCTCTCCCTTTCCTCTCCGTGTGCGCCTTCGGTGTCAGCAAAATTAGAGATAAAATAAAAAAAGTTCCGCTCTTCGCGACCACTACCCGCTATCGGATATCGATTTAATGCAAAGTTACGAAATACTGTTGACGGCTACCGAAAAAGAGAAACAAAAGAGCGGCCCGCGTGGTTTATGTAACGGTAACCTCTTGGGCAACTTAACTCCCGTGGCAGTAGATCGCGTCGATAACGGTGCAACGTTTCACTTTTTTGGATATACATAACGAATGCACGAAACGATTTGATCCATTTGATTTTCAGTTAAATACAGTACCGCGGTGAAACTCTTACAAAAAAAAAACTTCGATTTCTTTTTATCCCAAAATAAAACTTGCATAATTCCTAAGCACATACACGAGAGACGTGCGAATTGATCGATTCGCAAAAACTGGAACTGCAATATATCAGACGGCAGAGAAACATTTTATGTTAAAAGCCGTTAATGCTCGAATTGCTATCATTGAGTGAAAATAAAGAGGCAACCGTCGCGCATGAGATGGACGACGCACGAAAGTTGCCCGCCGATCGGGCCAGATATCGATGGCTCGGCTTAACGAATCATGGGGGCATCGTAAACTCCATCCTCCCCCCCCCTTCCCCTCCCCCTCTCTTATCCACGCGGGGAACTTTAACTCGCCATGACAAACACTTAGTTTGGCTTTAACTGTTAATTGATCAGAAAATCCAATTCCTGATCCTGACATATTATGCGCCGGCCGTATCGCGACGATTTAATGTTCCTCTATGAGAGATCGGCGTGTAACTTGTACGCGCGATAAATTACATCCGGCTTTAGTCACTTTAGTCGCAACTAATGCGAGTAAATCGACACACACACCGCGCGCTCCGATGGGTGCACCGAAACTCCGAACTTCAACTCCGGGGGAACAGAGGGGCAACACATGCGGGAGGTAATCGAGACAGATTCCGCGCGAGCTTCTGCAGCGCTGCAATTTCGGCGTTGCGCTCTGAAAATATTTTTTCGTCCGTTTCGAAAAAAAAAAAAAAATCGATTTCTTGTCCAAAGTTATCCAAAAGTTATACGAGTCCCGGCCATCAATAACATTTCGACGGTTTCACTAACAAAGAGCAGTAACAAGCGCGCGATAAATTCGCCCCTGTACAACAACTTCGCGCGCACGATACATGGGGGGGGGGGGGCTTTACGGCTTCACGAATTATTACTCATACTCGCTCGCTTCCGCACGTTCCGGGGAACGTCCAATTTTTGGACGTCCCCACCTCCCCCCATTTTCGACGTCCATCGACTTCCCCTCCTCCCTCGCCCTTTAGCCGTTGTGTCATCGCCGTCCGTCTCGTTGCCATGCAAACGACAATTATCCTTGCGAAAAAAAAAACGAGAGAAAAGAGAAAGAAGCGAGGCGACTTTCGCGAGCTCTCCTTCCTCGCGCGCTTTTCCGCAACGTATCTTGCGGGCCGGGCATTTTAAGGGCGCCTTTCTCGCCATGCGCGAAATTAAGGCGGCGGACGAGCTTGAGAAAGCTCAGCAACAATTTATTGGCGCCCCCCTAACGAAACTATTCACTTCACGGGGCGCAACCTTCCGCTTTTCCGTGAAGCTCGCTCGCAATTATTCATAATTTATATTCAGGAATATCACGCGCGCACGATATTCGTGCCCATGCATCTTTCTTATTGGTCCTGCACGCGCGCGCGGGCCTTCTTTTCCCTCCGCCGCGCCGCACCGGTTCGCGCGCGTGGGTTGAAGAAAAATAAGATAAATTACTGATAAATTGTTCCGAGGAATCGCCACCGTCTTTGGGTGGACGTTGATGTGCTCGCTAACGTGTCGCGGAACTAATTACGAGTAATTAATCATTGGCATCGACTCGATTTTCATTCGTTCGTCGCACAGTCGTGAGTCGCTGAGGGGACGATGTTTTGCGAACGTCGCCACAGAATTAAGCCGTCTCTCGGCCAGTGATTTTGTACGCGTTTTTCTTACGCGAATTACAATTTCTTTAATACAACGACGAATATTACGACGTAACATTAATATTCTCGTATTAACTGGTGCGATTAATACGAGAAACGGATTTGATAAAATATAAACGCCATTTTCGCCACCGGGGTACGGTTTCTTCTCCGGTTTCTCTATGACACGCGGATTCGATAAAAAATGAGAATAAAACGGGATTTCCATTAATCGGAGTGCAAGCAGTTGAATCTTTCGATTCGCCGTGTTGCACGGGAATGTTTTTCTTCCGCGCCCGCAGCGTAGTAATTTTCTTCTACCTTCGGCCGATAAAACCTCCATCCCCTGCCTCCACCCCTTCGTCGTTTTAGTAACGCTAAAGCACAAGGGATGTTCCTGCGTTTCCTGATTCGCCGATCCGTCTCTCGATCTGCGCGCGGGCACTTTTAATATTCCTAGGCGATAAAGCCCTGGATCTCATCCAGGGGAAGGGAAACGCCTTCCACGACGGCAACCTCCTGTGTGTGTCTCGAGCGCCTCTGTATATCCACGGAGAACAGGCAATTTCCTGAAGACTCCGATCGTATCGATTACGCGTCGTCAAAGACAAATGCCGAAATTAAAAGACGAAATCGCGACTTCGACGTGCACTATTTCACAAAGCGCGACAGAGAGAGAGAGAGGGGGGGGGAAGGGTGGGGGGAGAGAAAGAAAGAGAGCGGAAGGAAGGGGAAAGTTGTACTTGACGATAATTTCTAGTATCCTTATAGTATCTCTATAAACCGTTCTCGCCTCGTAATACCTCGAGCGGCAATGAGAGAACACACGATAAAATGATAAAAAATGAAGTATAAAGTAGAGGTGTGCGAATAGTTCGAATCGAATCGCAGTAGATTCGATTCGAATTCGTTTTCGAATCTACAAGTTTCGAAATCGAATAGTTCGACAATTTCGAAACAACAATGATTCGATTTCGATCGCCTATTTTATTTGGTTCATTTACATCTGCCGCGCGACCAATTGTTCTTATCTAATAAGTAAGTATTTTTGACATATATGTAATGTATTCATATAGATTAATAAAATATTCGAAAGCATTCTATAACTATTCGTGTATACATATATTATTAATATTTTCCGGTTCGAAATGTCACATAAAGTCATGATCCTTTGTAATGAGATGTAAATCAAAAACAGGTCTTTAGTTTGTTTAAATCATTGTGTAAAATAATGTAAATAATGAATTTTGATATTTATTACGTTTAAATTAACATGTAATGTTAATCTGGGGAAAATTTGATTCAGATTCGATTCGATTCGATTCGATTCGACCATGCAAATGCTTGATTCGCACACCTCTAGTATAAAGTATAAACAGATTGTACCGTTCGCTGTTATAAATTGTCGCCTGCATGAAATTGTCAACGATGTATTCGAAGAAGCACATCCTGTAATATGCAAGAATTCCGGGACCACTTGATATTTTTATCTTAATACCATCAAGAAACATTGATATACAGAAATATCGCGCGCCGCAAGTTAATAAAGCTAATAGACGACACGATTATACTTTTACAGCGCAGCGATATATTTGTCTCGACTGTCACGTGTGTCTTGTACTTTATTCGCGTACTTTTCGGTCGGATAATACATCCGATCGCAGCGACGGGGGGGCCGGAAGGGGGTGGGGAGCATCTGATTTTGGCAGAGTCGCCGGGTAGGCGCTTGGCGTCTCGCCATCGGCCTATCAACGTAATTATTTTTACTTACTCCGCTCACTCGAGTATTCGTAACGATCGCTACGTGCGCCTCGATATCTCTCGTTTCGCCGACTATCTCGCCGAATTAGATGCCTTGGAAGAATTGGAAGGATGCCTCCTACTTTCGCGCGTTTTCGGCGCACGCCGATTTCTCGATTCTTGATCGCGAAGGATCTTGTTTCTCCCACCCTCGGAGTTCGAAGCGAACGGGGACCGCGTGTTCGTTTTCTTATCGTGGGAAATCCCTTAGCTGGGCATCAGGTATTTGTGCGAGTAAGCTGCGGCCCTTAATGACGATAATCTAACAATTCTCTCAGCGCAATAACGGCGTCGTCGTCGGCGGCGGTGGCGGCGGCGGCAGGTGCAGCGGCGAAGTTACAATGTGATACGTTCGAACTGGAGAAATCAATGCACATCTGGAGATCGGACGGCTGGCAATGCTGGGAACCTGGGCTGTATGCCGGTATATACCGAGGACGAATCTCTGTATCCAATCACGATTGTCGATACAGGCGATATCCAGGCCCCTGTTATAGTCATAGCTCGTCGAACTGGGTCATCGGTTATCTCTGCCCGAGTACATTAACCATTGGTCCCTCCGATGCGCTATCGCGCCGGGTCTCATCGAAGATCATGTGAATATCGACCGTATGTTACTAGCGATCGCGAGAATTGTCATCGACACGCGCGTTATATCATCGTTTACGTTAACACGTAAATATGAAAAAAAAAAAGATATCGAGTGAGAGAAAAATTTATTTCCTCGATGGAATTACTTTCTTATTTTGATGAACGTTTAATAACGCGTTGATAAGTTTATGAAATTTTTTGAAGCAGACTTCGTTCCGAAGTGTAAAAATGAACGCGATTTATTCCGGACGTCTATCCGCAAATCGAAGTTACCTTTCTCCAATTTCACGCGTCTATTATCACGATTTCGCCTGCGCTGGCGTATAGTGAATGAGCGCTCCGTTATACTCTAAGGGCCACGATTAGCGCACTGACGGTTGTACAGTACGGTTGTTAATATCTTCCAAATTTGTGATACGACACTTCGTGGTCAATATATTAAGCGAATTGCACGCCAACAGTCGTGAATACGCTCGCAGCGGTATTCGTGTCTGAGCGTTTGCATCTGTTTCAGAAACGGGCGCTATTTGTTCGTGCAGCGACGTGTATGATAGTGCACGGTGTGCAATGGACATGCAGGCATACGATCCCGATAGAGAGAAGCATCGCCCCCGCGCGCGCGGATAGGCCCACTACTCACTCGCCTCTACCTATCCTATCCTACCTCTACTACGGGCGCTTTGGCGCTCGCAGCTGCTGCAGCAGTCTGCATGAGCCGTAGTGCTTACAGCCAGTTAAATCTGTGCGACGACCAGGGGCTCGCTTTAATGCCGAATTATGAATGGATCGTGATAAGAGATAACCTGTGCTCTCTACCTGACTAATGCGTGCGCGCTCGCGCATGCTCGCCTGCACAAATGTCCACCACCACGTAACGTCAATTTTCCTTTGGCACCGACTTTGGCACGCAACGCCATTACACGTATTCGTTCGTGGTCCGATTTCGCCTCCGGACTTACGAGACGCTGCGCAATATCCGTTCAATTACCACGCTTTGCCGTCGCGACCTACCGCGGTAAATACCGGAGGGGAGCAAGATGGACGATGGACCGTGTATCCGAAGAACGAAGTGCCCGTGGAGAAAAATGACGTTTCGCATTTTCTCTTTTCTTTTTTTTCTCTTTTTTTGGGGGGGGGGAGGAGGAGGAGATAAGGGGAGGTGAGGGGGCAGTATTAAGATCCTTTCGCAAGTTGGCTTAACTAAGTAACCGTGACGAAGTTATAATTAAGTGGCGCGTATTCATCCGATGAAGAAAGCGTAATTAAAAGTTTCCCCTCGGCGAAGCTAACCACGGGCGCGTTATGAATGTGTCGTTTACCATGCGCGCTCTATCATCCGCCGCTTATACCACTTTCCATTAATGACCGCTTGGACCCGACATTATTCGTTAACGTAGTTGGAGAGACTGAGCTGCTTACGCGCTAACCCGGGAATCGACTCGTCCTCGCGCGCTCGCGCAAACTGCGAAGGGAGGGCGACACGAACAGTCGGCTTAACGACGCTAACAATACCTGTTTTAATTAAAACGCGAATACACCCCCGCCGTGATTATAAAGTTACAAATCAAAATCGCGCCCGGAAACCTCGAATAAATTTCCCCGAAAGATCTCTCTCTCTCTCTCTCTCTCTCTCTCTCTCTCTCGATTGTCGAACGGCGCCCTCGCATCGCGACGCGATATAAACCGCATAAATTTACGGTCTACAAATTTACGGTGCATGTATAATGTCGCCGCTTGAACTCGAGATATACTCGTAAATGAGCGATGATGCGACGAGTGATCTTTTTTTTTATTGCGCGTCCTCGAGTACGTATGTACGTGCTCCTAAGTAATGTGGAATAGACTGCGGCGAAAGATGCGCGTCCACGGAACATTCTTAATTGCGCCATGCAGGAAGAAGAGCGCGCATCGCGGAAAAGAGTGTACACGTTCGCGAGAGCGCGCGCGCGAGACGTTTCCTCGAATTAAATCCCGCGGACGGAGATACGCATCGTGATTCGGAAAGTGAGCGCTACAAGTGGGAGAAGTGCGGAAACGAGAGGAAAAGCAGGTGAGAGCGGGAGAAGAAGCTCCAAGGATGAAGAGGAGATGGAAAAGGAGACGAACGAGACGAGTCGCGGCAGAGGGAAAAAGAGACAGAGGGGAAACAGGGAGGGAAAGAAGCGCGGTCTCAGCTCTTCGTACTTCTGAAATTTCAGAAGAGAGAGAGAGAAAGAGAAAGACGGGGTTCTGGTTCGTTCCCAGGAATGTTACGCAATTGAATCGCCCGGAAAGGAGGAACTAAGTAAATTTCCCGCCATTTTCAGGACTCTCGGCCATTTATGCCGAGTAAATTTCTCATTTGTTTCTTTTCCATCTCCAGCGCGAGTCGCGGCATCGTCTGGCTGGGAAACTTCACGGAGATCGCGTAATAGTATTCGGTAGAGATGCGCTCCGTTGACGGTTATCGGAAATGCACGTCGAAATATTTAATTCTCGGAAAAAAAAAACACCGTTCGCATCTCGGAATTATTAGAGATGACAACGCTTAATTATAGCGCTACGCTATTAGATTGTAAGCGACGAAGCGTAATTGGGACGCCGCTGATTTCGGAATTATTTCAAAACGTAGTCACGTATGTGGGTGTTGTTCTTTGACTTCGGTAAAAGATATTATCTGCCCGGACCGCGCGTTACGTGCGGCGCATTACCGAAAATACTGTACAACACCGAGATTGCGGAATTGCAAACGAGTAACTCTGTTTTAAGGGACAATTATACATATATATATATATATTTACGGACCAATATTTACGCGTCTGTAATCGCGCAGTGGAAAATAAACTATCGCCAAACCATCTGCGCGTCGTAATCGGGATAACGAATTACACCAGGAGCTACGCTCATTTGCAGGATGACTAACGTGAATCGGCGCTGCGAGAGACCTCATCCTTTATCAAACCCGCGCGTTCAATTAGTCGCATCTTACCCCCGGATTTACAGTCGCGACGGGGGAGGCGCGGCTAGATGGAGAACCCTATCCGACGCGGGCGTGTATTATATGTATACACGGACGCGCACACGCATACACACATATACACATCGAGACGGAGAGACGGAAGGCCACCACCACGAATACACCATTGGCTATATCCCCTTTTCACAGGTTGGACGAAGGCTGTATTTTTAAACGGAAACGTTCGTTCGCCCGCGCGGCGACGGCGGGCCAGTAAATTTATCCCTCGCGTTACTCCTGGGTCCATTTCGTAGTTCGCAGAATGGAGGTCCACCATCAGCACCAGGGGCTGGCCTGGTGTGGCTGACTGGCTGGCTGGCTGGCTGGCCGGCCGGCTGGTGTTAGTGGCGGGGTAGGTCGGTGTTAGAAGCTCTAGATCTATCGGCCGGTCTACTCTGGGGGATGCTAACCTGTCCAAGGGATGCTGTTCTCCGCTCGACTCTCCTTTAGCTCTCTCTCCAATGGCGGCGGCCGCGGCCCCGTATCCCATATCCCACTTCCCACTTTTTTTACCCTCCTTCGCACAGTTACGTGTACAGTATTATATCTTTCGTTCTTTCGAGGAAGAGAGCGCACGTCTAACCGAACTTACGCCGATCGATTTCCGGTTAGCGACCCTCGGGAGTACACTCACTCGCTCGCCCCCCCCCCCCCTCCTCCTCTCCCACCGCCGACGCGCTGTTTCGAGTTGCTTATATCGCGATTCGTCTTTGTTGTGCGAACGGGGCGCAAGCGGGGCGGGGGAGGGAGTTCGTTATTTCACGTCGCCGTTTTGCATACCGTTAAAGGGTGCACCGATGTGTTTTAGAAAGGCTGCCGCGCGCTGCACGGTGCACACAGGTCATTGCGTTCCAACTTTCTACAAGTGTTGCTTCTGTTTAGCAACTATATGCATTTGATATCGATTTCTTTTGCACGCTCGACATTATTGCTGATAATCAAATATATTACAATCATATTTTCACATATTTTTTTGTTCTCCATTCCCTCTCCCTTTTCTTGAAATATTTTCTAAGAGAACATTAAATTTCTTCCTATCGAGATCATAGAAAATAATTAAACGTGTTCTAAGAACTGCACCGGTTGCATTTTAAAGCATCGTCATTTGCAATTCTCGCGCGTCGAAGTCGAGCAGCTTATACATCCAATGATTATACGTCGCCGAAGGACGATCACGTGTGCTAAAAAAAATCACGATTCCAGCAAGTTATAACGGTCTGTTTCTCGAGCGTATTGCTCTTTTTTAAGGGACAGTATTTTTGAGAGAGAAAGAAAGAGAAAGAGGGTGTTTCTAAGAGAGAGAGAGAGAGAGAGAGAGAAAGAGAGAGAGAGAGAGAGAGAGAGAGAGAGAGAGAGAGAGAGAGAGAAAGAGCTCGTGGCCCGTATCGATATACCAGTAACCCACTTCTAGTTGACAAAGCGGATATAATGCAGCGGCGGGAGGAACGAACGGAGGCTGCATGCACCCATCCCTGGCACCACGGCCCCATCTATTTCCACGAAACTGACATTTCTATCGGAACGTAGTTTCTCTTTAAAAACTTTCCGCGGGGATGCAGACGGGCGCGCGTAGTGTTTTACAAGCACTCTCCCTTCCGCACTCGGCTCCGTCCTCCGTTACCCTCGCACGCGCTTTCGCCTTCTCTTTTCCCTTATCCACCTTTCCCTCCCTCTCTCTTTCCCCATTCCACTCTTTTTCTTGAATCCCCTCGTCTGACTTTTCCTTTTCTTTCGGTGTAGCGTAACGATCCTGAGTATCTCTCTATTTATGCTTCGCAATTTATGAGCGCGCACACGGCTTATATTCAAACCACTTGCATCTTCCGCCTCCCTCCGTCCCGCGCTCCCTGCCGCTTATCTTCTCTTACGTTTTATATTATGCTTTTGACACATGTAGAAGTCGCTTTTATCGGGTTTCATCCCGAATTCATTCGAGATTCCTATGCACTCGGAGGCTACTCCAACTACGTTCCTATCTCGTGTACTATGGAGCTTATTAACTTGTAAAATCGCGTATCTCGTAATAAATGTAAAATTACGCCGCTCCATGCGAAATGTGGGCTGTAATTTATTTACGATGTAACAAGCCAACGCTTTGTGCACTTTTTAATTTTTCTTTAACATCTTGCGAATTTATATTAATGATATTTGGATTATAATAAACGATATTTACTTACGTGAATTTATCTCTGATTTCTTTTTTGTTTATGTTTTAAAAATTTTTATTATTATATTATTATATTATTATATTATTGTTGTTGCTAGTAATTATTATTTTAAATTAAAATAAAAATTTTAATTATTAATTATTTGAAAAAAGAGTGAAAGAAGAGACACACCACGTCTTCGAATTAAATATTTACTTGAAACAAAAGTAGCGCTTTAGCTCCGTCGAGTAGCATTCCCGCTTACGGAAACGGGAAGAAAAGTCTCGCTGGGATGGGCCGTCATTCGCACAAGGTACTTTCACGTTTTCGTTACATGTCTTCCAATGCGAAAATTCTTATTCCGGCAAAGCGCGGCAATGCGCTTCCTTACGTTTCCTACCCATTTTTTTCTCTCTCCGTCGTCCCCTTTTTTCCTCGTTTTCTCCTGCGGCGCGACATCGAAAGCTGTCGAGGGTGGTGAAAGGCCGCCTTGCTAACGCGACGTCTTCGCTCGGCGGAGAGGAATATTTCGAGCTTCCCTCCTCCTCTTTTTGCATCCATTTCGACGTCGTCCACAAAAATTGAAATGCAAGGCAATTGGAAGATGGAGAGTACTCTCTAAGCGGAGGGGGGGAGGAGGATTCCTTTGTCCCATTTGTTCGAGGGTTTCGAGTTGAAAATGGATTCGTGCCGCGAAATTAGGCCGCGAATGGCGAGGAAGTACGTTGTAAATAGTGCATGGGAAGGATAAAATCGCTCGGAGGGAAGGTATAGTAGGTACGCGGACGCGATCCGGGCAGGCGTATACCATTATCTCGTTACGGCGAAGTATTCGTCATCGAGCTAATTTTCCGCGCTCTCAATATCAGTGCTGAAAGTTTCCGCGGGGCTTTAAGCTGCATATCGCCCGTCTCGCGGAGGCACATTTACCAACGTTTTATCGAGTTTAGCTCGCCCGGAAAACTCGACGTCCTCTCCCCCTAACTTTTTCCAGCGACAAGGTATCCCTTCGTGTCGGCGTTTTTCAAACTTGTCCCACGGTGAACTTCGTGACACGATGAGAACTTCTAATATCACGAAGACCAGATGATCTTAAAACTTTCCAGATGCGTAATTAGGATCCTCGTAGAGACGATCCTTACGAGCCCTTCTGGGAGCCCCCGGAATGCGCTCTTCGGCGGTTAAACCGTAAGTACGATAACGATCCTCCCTCCCCCCCCTCCTCCTCCCGGAAGTCCCGGAAGCGAAGACTCCACGGCGTTTCACTTCGCGACGATTGGCCAATCTCTATTTAAAAACGATCGCGCGTCCGTGCTATCGTCGACCGTAAAAGTCAGTTGACTTTCCGTTTAATGGCTTTTAACATGGTCTCAGCGCCGCCGGGCTCGCGATTTACGTTTACAATTAAGACTGAGGAAGCGAGAGTCTCATTACTGTAAAATACGGCGAAACACGTTATATTACCTTATCGTTGCGAACGGCATGACATTCAAGTGCAAAACGCCGGTCTGAATTCTCACGGCACCGTCGTCACGATCGTCGGCGCCTGCCGATGTAAATTCCAACAATAATAGCTCGCAACTAGTCGCGCAGGAAGTACAGAGCCGACGTTTAACATACTATCTTATGCATCCCGCTGCACCGTGTACTGAACTTTGATTCTATTCATTCAAACACATCGGTAGGAGAAGTAAACGGGGACAATCGGGGAAAGAGAAAGAGAGCAAGACAGAGGAGGGGGAAATGCGTTATTTAAACGTATATAAACTTCTGTACGTTAATTTCAAATAAGGTACCAAATTATCGAGAGCAATCCATTTGTAGTTTCGTGAAATTTTCATTATCGATACACACCGATATGCATGTACACTAAAACAGGGGGCATTATCAACTTGTGTAATTTGCGCTCGATGTTTAATACCCCTCTCCTTCCCCCCTCCCTTCCCCCGGCTCCGTTGATTAAGTATCCTGCGATAGCGAATCTATTTTCGCTATGAAAACATTTCGGTTTTGAAATTGCTGCAAAAATACCCCTCACGTGTATAGTACATCGGAAAGAGCATTTGCAGCATTTAGCGGTATGAAGTAGATAATCGTATCATCCAATCGGCCTGAAGCGACCGCAAGCTACGAGTTGCTGTTGCTGCTAAAACCGTGCTACCGAGTTACTCGCTCTCTCGGGCTGGTGGACGGGATATATATTTACGCCGTCAGGGATAAATCAATATAACTACGCACTCTGTGCTATATTTATGGATGCCGTACGATGTAACGACCCTTTTGTCGAACATATCCACGGCCGGTCCAAAGAAGTGAGGAGAAAGAATACTTCATTCGATGCGGACGCGGAATTGTAAGCTATATCTTCAAAGCATATTTTTAAAGCGTAAGGCGGTAAATAAGTTTATTATAAGCGATTATTTAGACAACCAGAATTTCTATCATACTAAAATTTCAACGAAATAGATTTTGCATAATCCTTTCTTCCTGCGTTTTATCATAGATTCAATTTTCGCAGCGTTTATGATTTAAAATAAAATTATTCGGTATCTTTATGAGGGAAAAACGAGAGAGAGAGAGAGAAGAGATAAATTAGTATATTATGATTGATTATTCAAAGTTACGACTTTTCTGTTACATTAAAATTTTAATAGAGCGGATCCCGTACATGCCACTCTTTCCCCCTGCGTTTAATCGTAGATTTAATTTTCGCGGCGTTTACCATCTAAAATAAAGCTATTCGGTATCTCTCCGCTTGCGCAACTCCGGCTATTGTGATTCCTCGCGAAATCGCCAGAAATCCACATAATATTCGCAATCGCCGGATAGCGCACTTATCCTGTCTGTAACGGCCGGGAGCGGTGCACGAAAAACCGTGACTGCGCTCGATTTGTAATCTCACCGCGGACTCGAGTTTCACCCGTTTCACGACTTCGAATCACGTTACCGCGTTACCACTTCGCATCAGTTATCGCACCTTACCTCCCTTTTGGGAGCAAAGTTGGTCTTCCGTTACAATCGATATCGCGATTATCGTCGACTCCCGTCATCGGTGGATTAGCTATCGTGATGTTCAGACTTCGAATATGCAGGCATTGTCTCCAAAGCTTTATTTTTATTTTCATAAAAAAAATAAAAATAATTTACCGTGCCTCGAGTAAACTTACGAGCCCAACAAGATTAATACCTGATAGACATTGAAGATTAATTTGATTAATGATCGATGCACTTATCGCATTTTATCAATAAAAATAACGTAAAATTTTCCACATGCAATGATAAAACGTAATAGAATAACATAGGAGTTAGCTTAGAGGGGAAAAAAACATAGTTTCAATACGTGTGCGCGCGGCACATTTCATTTATCTCGTTAAAACGGGTATGACATATTGAAATAGATGCCTCCGCCGCCTTATCGTGATTAATGTCGATGTACTGGACATTATCTTTTTTCGCAGTTTATGCAGCCGGTTTTGCATACAAGCTGGAAATAAACCGACGCGTAGGGGTAACATTATCGTTATTTATTAGTGTTACAACTTCCCTAGCGCGCGCAACGTCGCTAGTTATGACTTTTGTCGCATACAACACCGGGGTCCGTATAGTCGCGGAACTAGGTGGCGACCTTTATCCAGCCGCGCCCCTCGTACACGGTGCGGCTGGATATCGCGTTTCAGATTCGCCGTGAAAAACCGTGATTTATAATGTTGCACCTCGCTCTCTCTCTCTCTCTCTTTTCCTCTCTCTCCCTCACTCACTCATTGTTTCGCAGCTTACCGCATCTTCGGACTTTTCACGAGAAAACGCGATACTGCACGGTCTCTGCCGGGGATTACATCGTTCTTTTCACTTGACAATGTCGATATCCGAAGTAAAGTATGAATATCGGATACCGGTGGTGAGCCACGGTACGTAGTGACGTAATTAACGCAAGATACCCAAAGTCGCGGTAATGAGATGTCGATAGAGTAAATGATGAAGAAGCAGCTTTAAAATCGTGATTCCCAACGCGACCTACATCTTTTTTCTTCTTTTATATATATCAAAAGAATTATGTGATAATGTTTGAACGAGAGAGGAAATAATGTATCTGAAAAAAATTAACAACTATAAATATTCTCGACTGTAAAACTCTTTCGAGAAGCCGTAAATCCCGCGAGTATTATTCGTTGATATTTAACTTAACGAAGCATCACATAAATCGCAATAACGTGAGTAGTTAATTTTTTATGGTTAATTTTGATTGCACAGCGCGCACGAATTCCTTCTAAATAATTAATAACATTTCAGATGTAAATTAATGATCAATAATTCTTTTAGACTATCTAAATTTTTTAATAGTTTGTAAATGTAAATTTACACAATTTAAATAGTTAATGAAATTTAAATCTGTCGTCTGATAAAAGATTCGCAAAATGTTTCTGAAAAATTTAAGAGATTTCAGGCGAATCTCGGAAATAAATCGCTGTATGTACAACTTCATTAATGTAAAAAGAATTGCTGATAAAGAGAATCGAAAAATTGACTGACGATCGATCGCGACACACAATCGCAAACGAAATTTCCTCCATCGTTTATTTTTTTTTCTACCTTGATTTCCCGCAGGAAATCCACGTATCGTGACGCGAGCGAGTGGCAAAACTGCGTAATGCTCTACGAAAAGTTGTTAATTACTGTTCGCCCGGCTAGCTTAACAGATAGATAGCATTTAATTTGCGGTCGTAACATGTTGTACGTAGTCTACCGATGCGACCAATAAAGGTAATTATACTAATTACATTTGCGCACGATAAGCACCGAATAGTTCACGTGCACGCTCATATTTTACATATGCATTATATATATATATATATATATATATATATATATATATACATATACATATATATATATACACATACACACGTATGTATAAATATGATAGATATATGATTGTGCTGATCGAAATTGAACACAGCCGAACGAGAGTGGTCTGATGCGCCTGATGATTTCGCTGATCAAAATTTGCTATTGATATCGCGAAACATATAACGCTATTACGGGAATTGGAAAGAACGATAATTTTTCGAGCGGCGCGCTATAGTTTACGATAATACTGTATCTGATATTACGACTAATATTACGATATTACGGAGAAGTAGATTATCGATCGCCATGTAATTGTCAGTTGTCACGACGATACATCTCGACATTTCAATTTTTTTCGATCTCTCAAAATGAAAGCTACGATTGCGGTAAAAGACAGCTAAAATTTCGAATAGGTCGATAACTTTGACGAATGTTTCGTGACTTTAATCTTATCTGTCCGTTCCAAGATATAACGCTTTCGATTCTCTCTCTCTCTCTCTCTCTCTCTTCCGAGCGATTTTTATCAATTACGAGGAATATCCATCGATTAATTAAGGTCTGCTTCGTAGAACGACGACAATTACGTAGACGTACGTTATCATAAGCCGACAGTTACCGCAATTACCGTGGAATAATTGATTTGATTACATGCGCGGCGTTAATATGATATATGCAAGTCTTGACGCGTGAGGGCAGATTTAGATTATCCCACGAGTTATGACTGTGCACATGTACAAACAGAGATCTGATATAAAAAAAATCCCGAGATAGACCATTCGAATACATATATCGTAAAATGACGGCAGAAACAACGTTGCTCGCCGTAGTATAACGCTGTTATTTATGCATAATTAAAGTAAATAAATAAGTAAATTCAAAAACAAAAAAATAACTCGATTATTCTATTTTTCAAGTGTCAGATAAATAAGTAGATAAAGAATCGTTTTTTAAAACAGTGAAAAGCAAAGGGAACATATAAATAATTTCAATAAAAGCGCAAGCGCTAGATATCGCTTAACATATTAATCGCGCGTGTCAAATATGGTTATGTCACCGTCGCGATAAGTCGCGGCGATTTTCGATAAGAAAGAGCGGACGGCGGGAATTTTGTTGCAGGAGCATTGAAGGAATTTCACGGGGAAGCAAATTAGACATAACCCGCGCGCGGAACATGCGCGATGCATAACTCAGGGAACATGAACACAGTCCGGGATATACGAATGGAAGGAGGAGGGGATAGTTTCAAATGTACTAACTAAATGCAGCTTGCATCGCTCTTAAGTGAATTCCACGGTATCCTCGAGCTGGCAAGCAGTTTCGTTGGTCCCTGCCAAAATTGATCGCTCATCCGAATTAAGCGCCCATATCTCGAACGCGCGCGAACGGAGGGAGAGAGAGAGAGAGAGAGAGCTACGGCTATAATTCATTAAGAATCCAATTTGGGGGTCAATGCGTGCTCGTTAAGCGCTTCACGGCGCCGACACGTGTCGCGTAAAGCGCCCGGTAATTGGCGGCGGCGGGGCGAGAATAAAAAAACATACAGCAGCTGTCATGGAGAAAAACAAAATCAACGTCGACATGGCAATAAGGTTTATCATGATGGAAAATTTTTCCCAAAGGTTTAACCAACTTTCATTTAGACTGTTAACAATAATCGATGTTACAGACGGAGAGATAGTGGATGTTACGGCCAGTCATTCGATAAAACCGTCCATCGTTTTTCAATTTCCTGCGATTTTTACGATCGTTAATACCGAACTCGCGCCACTGAGTTTTGTGTTTCATCGAGGGGTCGTTAAAAATTTATGACGCTCGCTCGAGCTGTCGCAAGTACGAGTTCAATATTTATCCAACACTTTCGCGATAGACTAGATAATTTTCGGCGACTGTCATTACGACACGGGACACACAGTGCGTCCCTTAATTACAGGCACGTACACTTAAACTATTTGACTCACGAGTTTATTGTAAATATATGTATAGATTCGTTTATCTTTTATTAAAGAATACACGAAAAGAATGATTTTGCTGGATTCATATCTGGAAATAATTTTTGTTATACAATCAAAATAATTTTGTTGAAAAGTTAAAACTGCCTACTTTTGACTTTTAATAATAAAATTATTTTGATAATTCAACAAGAATCATTTTTAAATCTTATATATGTAGCAAAATTTTTAGACCTTCCAGTAAAATCATTCTTTCCGTGCAGCGGACTGGGTTGAAACGACAAAGCTATCTGTAGTAAATTTAGTAACTATTAACGAATTAGGTAAATGAAAAAAATTGTTAATTAAATGTCAGAAGCATTATTAACTGTTTAAAAAAGAATTCGTGCAAGATAGTTCTCACATATGAAATATTCGTTTCCTCTGCGTTATCGCGATTTACATGAATCTGAATTACGAGGGATTATACGTACGTAAAAGATATTACGTAACAGAGAGACACAAAGGCTGCGACCACCAGCGCGCGCGGCCTTTGCCATGAGGTTTGGATTCTGAGATACTCGCGGAAATTTATGAAATTAAGCGTCAGTTGAGAGCGGCTGAGGTAAGAGAGAGAAATGGCAGCGGAACCGTCTGCTGCAACTTAAAACGCAAACGTGCTGACTGTACAGTACGTGTTTGCCTAGCAGAAACAGCACGAAGCTGACCGTTCAATTGCACCGTGGCCGCACGTGACTAACACTCTAATTATGTATTTAGTCTTAATTAGACGGGCGTTACATCCCCGTGACGGCGGACGCTCGGCGCAAAAGTTCAAAGTCTGCGCTCCGCTCCCCTCCACCCCCTCCCCCTTCCACTACCGAAAGGGGGGGGAAACAGTTTCTCGTGCCAGCTGTCGCGTCCACGCCGCACGAAATTCGCGTTTACGAGGTAAAATTTCGCGAAATTTAGAAGCGCGGAAGATCGAGAAGTTTCGATCGCGTTAATTCGATTACGCGCGAAAACTTGCGTGAAATTTCGGTACATCTGCAATCGGACACAAACATGCTGCAAGTGAAAATCCACTCGAGCGCAATCTCGAAAGGTCTTTGCTTGCTAATATAATCTCCGCGCGGTATTTATTGTCACATGGTTATAAAATACCGAAAATGAGTGAGAAAACGGCTAACAGACGTATATGTCTCTGAGGATTTCTTTACAATCTATTTTTAGAATTTAATTTAAATAATGTATAGCCTTCTCTCAGGAACGTCGAAATTGCCGGATAAATCTGTTCTTCGAATCTATCGATATATTGGCGCGATAGTGCCTATTCGTTCGGGCTTTATATCCATTAAATTCTGATTTCGCCGCCGTCGGGCGACAGACGAGACCGGGTACGAGAAGCAGTCCTTTAGCTAGATAGCTTTTCAATGGGCTCCTTCATTTATTCTCCGTGCGGCGACGCCGACGAGAGAGGAGACGCGAGGAGTTTTCTCTCTCTCTCTCTCTCTCTCTCTCTCTCTCTCTCCATCTCTCTCTTTCACTCGTGCAAGAGGACAAAGGGCTGAAGAAGGGAAAGAGAATCAAGTTCCACGTATACATATGCGAACGTGGCGTGGAGAATGTTAAAGCGGACTTTTATGAGCCAAAAAGGAAGACTCCGGGTTAGGAAAACGTCAGCCTTGGCGAGGTATAAAGCGTACTAACGACCGTTTCATTGATTTTCAATTTTCGATGAGCCACGACATGACTAATGGGAATTCGAGCATGCGAATGTTATGCAGATAAAACGAGCGTTGTCGTACAATCGCGTGTAGCTGCTGTTTTGTATCATGCTGATTCGGGCAATGATACTCAAAAATGGAAAAAGACGACGTCCAAATACGTTTTCCATCCGCGTTCGTTTTAAGTAATAAACTCGCGCGATATTGCAACGCGCTTCTCGTTTGAGTAAATAAATCTATATTAACTCGAACAAAGCGCTATTGATTCATTTCCATTAACGGATATACACAAATTACCGATAATTTACTCACGACCATGACGTGGGATCGAAAGCTGTCGCGCGGAATTACTAGGGTTGGGAAAATTACTTTGTAAAAGTAACTAGTTACAGTTACAGTTTTTGTCTCTCAAAAAGTAATAACTAGTTCCCGTTACAAGTGACCGAGTCTGAAAAGTTAACATGTTACAGTTACAGTTACTCAAAAAGTAACGAATCGTTACTATTCAGTTACGTTGAATAGAACAATATTAGCATTATAAAAAAAGATTTACATTAACATATTATATAATTTTATTTAAAAAAGAAAAGCGCGTATTTAAAAATGAGCATTTAAATATTTCGCATTACAATCAACATTACGATTAGGTGATTGAGCGAAAGTGTTGCATAATTTTGATCCATGAAAGTGACGATTTGAAATATATAAAGTAACTGTAAAAGTAGCTATTAAATTAATTACTAGTTACTCAAAAAATCTAACTAATTGTAAGTTAAGTTACAGTTACACATGGAAAGAAAGTAACAAAGTTAAGTTACAGTTATTGAAAAAAAGTAATTGTAACTGTAACTTCGTTACAAGTAACGAGTTACTTCCCAACAAGGGAATTAGCCTTGAGCTGACTGAACCTCGCGGATTTCGGAGTCTCAATGAGAAACCTAAATTGCCGAGACTGTTTATCGCGCTACTTAACCCGCGACGCTTTATTATTCCGCATTTAATTACCACGAGCGGAAAAGACGCGATGTCGCGGACAAGGCAAACTCCGCCCTTCTGGTATCTTGGAGGTCTTCTTGCCCGAAGGAAGCAGGCGAGGAGCCGGGCGAGCGGCAGTCTGTCGGCGACAAATCGCGCTTCCGCAGAGAACGAAACGCGAAATTTCCTGTACGTATCGATTGCGGCCGCGTGCCGGGGTTAGCGTTACTACCCCCGGCGGCTACAGTCGTCAGATATGGGCGAAGTTGCGAAACACACATCCGCGCGTACGGGTATTTCGCTCGCAATCTAGGAACGCGCGCATTACATAAATTCATATACCGCGAGAAGGGCGGTAGGTGAGCCACATCGCCTCCTGCTCCTCCTCCTCCTCCACCTCCTTTTCCTCTTGCACCACCTCATCCCCCGACGGGGCTGGCGGCGGTGGCGGCGATGGGGATGGCAATGGTGGTAGTGCTTTGCCGGTGGTGCAAGGTGCGAGGTGTGTGGAACACGTTCCACGCGATAGTGTACATTTGAGATACAGCGAGCGGACTACGGTTCTAATTCCGATGACGTATGAGCTTGCGTAACCTAGTTTTCTGTTTGCCAGTCCCCGGTAATGAGTTGTCTAGTCCTCCGCCACCATACTCGCGTCCTCCCGACCGCCTCTCCGCCATCCACCTGTAACCATCGTCGTGCCACTTCGTTCTCTCTCTCTCTGCTCCCTTTTCCTCTTTCTGCTTCTGTCGCCTCTTTCCCGCAGTCGTTTCCCCCGTGACATCGTGTACTCGCGTGTCGTAAATTACACACCGAGTCGGAGATATACGTGTACATACTTATACGCGCGAGTGACGATACGATAAACGGTTTGCGAGAAAAGGAACTGGCGCGGCGGCCGCCTCGCGGCTCAACTGTCCATCCTGAGGGAATTACGAAATTACGGATAGTATTGTTCGTGAATACGCGGTATCGATCGACACGCTACAAGTTTTGTAACTTCGCGACAGCGCCGATATAATCGTTATCGAAGTGTATTCTCATATGGCAATCGCCTGGGAACGCAAAAATTTCATGATATTATCGTACCGTCGCAGCACGCGATGGTACTCAGTTAGTACAGTAAACGAGAAATATTGATAGGTTTAGTTCTATTATTACAATTATGTATGTACAACTGTGGGCACTCTCTCTCTCTCTCTCTCTCTCTCTCTCTCTCT
>NW_012026800.1:2469274-2472542 GCF_000956235.1 Wasmannia auropunctata
CTCCTATACCGATGAAATTTTCAATTGCAACCCCACGTTTAATTGTAACGTAATGCGATATTTGCTCGTGAATTAGTTATAATCGGAAAAGCAAAAATGAGATATTAACAACACCGGATTTCGGCGGCGGTGCAGCAGGCAAAACGTATCCCGAGTGTGAATAATTCCGCATAATTCAAAATCCGAGAGCGCGCTTGAAATATAAAATAACAGAAGCGGAATTGCACGCGCGCGCGCGCGCGGCGCGGGCTGTCACTGACAACGTTCCATCCGTGATCATGGCTGATTAATGGCCAAATTGCGCAATTAATACTCAAACATCAGATAACCACGCGAGCGAGGGAAAAAAGAATTTTTAAGCGCCATTCGAGCCTGGCGTGCGCCGGATGGCCTTAACGAGAGGGGAAGATCGTGAAATTTATCGGAACCGATCGTCCGGTCATCAGTTTAGGGATCGAGAGTTAGTGTCCCCTCGCATGAGAGCCGACTATCCTTCATGCGGAATGTCTGGCCCTCCTTTTTTTTTCTCTTCCACTCCCGGTATTACGCCGCCGTCCGTCGAGACGCCCGCCGTCGTGATAAAAAGGAACGGTTTGTACGACGTGCGCCTATCTCGGTATTTCTTCGAAATGGAACGACGACACACCGGCAGGCACGACGCGACGTGCCTGTTCGTTCGCGTACTTAAGGATTCAGACATCGCAGGAAGGATCTCGAGACCTCAAAAAAGATAACCACTATTAGTTAAAAAAATATATATATCACGTCACTCGTCACTGTCGTCGAAATTTTTCTCGGCAAATTCTGACCTCTTTCTCATATTATCAGAGCTTCCAAAATAAGCGCTCTAAAATCAATAAAATTAAAAGATCTATCTAACGAATACGAAATAAAATTTGTTTACGATTTCTGCAAACGACATTTTGATTCGTGTCTGAGATTAAATTGAGTTACGCCGCGAGATTTCCCCTTTTACACGTGATATCTCGCTGCCACGTCCGCAAATAGATTTATATACCTTGAATCATTGTTTGTCCCGCGTGTTTTCATTTTTGGAGCCCCTCTCCCCCCCCCCCCTCCCTCGGTTGTCTTTACGAGGCTCGTTACTTTTTTCGACAACGCGCCATACATCCGCGGCTGGAGGATGCCAGGCAGGCGTGGAAATATATCATCCGGGAGAGACATTTCCACCCCCTTATTTCGCGTTTCGCCCCCTCCTCCCCCCTCTCCCCCTGAAGCGGACTCACCCTTACAAGCTGCTGCCGCCGCCGGGCGGCGAAACCGGGCGCAGCGAGGCCCGACTTTACCGCTGACACCTCGAGCATCCAAATAAATAATACGCCTTATTTGTTGTACGTATTGTGCGCGGCGGGAAGAATGAAATCTGTTGGTTTCGCTACCGCGCACGGCGGATCAACGGCACAGGCGGGATCATGTGATTTGGGAAGATCCCCCCCTAAGCAATAATTACAATATGCATGAAGCGCATTCGCTGAAAAAAAAGACCATATATAACGCGGCTAATTTTTATCTATTTTCCTCGAAAAAAAAAAATAAAAGAGAAAAGAGAGAGGTAAATCAGTAGATGAATAATAAAATTGAATTAAAAGAGCAACGACAAATTTGCAATTTAGGAGGGATATTCGCTGGACGATGGTTAGTGGCCGCGCTTCTCTGATAATAAATATTTAAATTAAATTTAAGCCATTAATTACCACCTGTCTTCTTAGAGACGCAATTATCACGCGATAAAGTAATTAATAGCCTCGTATGAATTAATAATACGACGAAATTATTAAAAGAGAGAGCATCTGGAATCGATAGCTGGCGCCACGATATATGTTTTCCCGAAGGCGAAGTCGACACACACGCGAAGCGTATGTATACGAACGAGTTTTATGCGGCTTTCAAACGAAAGGGACTGTTAAAGGAGTCGTAACGCAGACGGCAAAGCCGCGTTGCCCTTTTAACTCCCATTGCGCTGACACGGCAACGGCCCGGGTAATGGTTACACCTGCTACAGCAGCAGCAGCAGCAGCAGCAGCAGCGGCGGCGGCGGCGGCAGGAGTTTACAAGGTGGACGAGGAACTGGGCGAAAGAATCAGCGCGCACCAGCAGCGAGCCCGGTTCGAACGCGAGTTACGACGAAGGATTTCATCCGACGGAGGTACGCCGCGGTCATTAACTTCGAAGTTCGTGTCGCGTGTGTAACTCACCGCTCGTGGCGAGTCTTGCGTCCGTGTGCGAGGCGCATCCCGAAGTTTTCCCCACGTGATATTTCTCGTGTATAAGGGCGTACTATCCGTTAATTGACGTAGCACTCCTTCGCAAGGCGAGGCAAGGCGAGACGATGCGATGCGATGCGATGCGATGCGATGAGATGAGATGAGATGAGATAAAATACGGTGCGATGCGGTGCAGTGCGATACCAGTCAATAAAAGTACCGCCGACTGTCGTAATTAACGTAAGACGTCCTATCTTTTATCCGCGGGACTTCATCCGTCATAATTAATGATAACGTCGATATCAGCGAAGCGAAGAACGTATAACCGGCGCGGCGTACCGCCAAGCATGTAGTCGCCTACGGTGGAATTCCTCGTTTGTTATTTAGCACAACGCATCTCTTCTTCTCCACGAAGTCGTACTTCGCGAAGAGTAAATGTGTGAGCCGCGAGCTACGACGTAAATTACGTTACGAATCACGTCTGCTTAATTACCGTAGTTATTTAATATCATTGAAGGATCCACGGTGTACAATGAACTCCGCTTTGCTTCTCCCTTTTTCTCTCTCTCTCTCTCTCTCTCCTTCTCTTTCCTTCCACACCACTCCGTGTGCGTTTTCTCGAGTACGCTGTATAACGATTTGTATTAATTATAGTCACTTCACGAAATACTCGAGACCGAGGATTAATGACGTCGGTGCACCGCGCGAGCGTATACAAATAAGCCGCACAATTATTTACATAATTGGCCTTCTCTCTCGCGCGTCAGCGGATCGTCCATTCGTCAATCTCGCCCCCCGGGAAAAGGCTCGGGGTACACCGGAAGAAAATTGGCCGAAAAACGTAACGTTGCGATGCGCTAGGCTCTCGATAGAGGACACGACAGGTGTAAAGAGTGATTTTATGATGACAACGGACGATCGTTGGAGCAAAACGATACACGCGAGAAATACGAAGGCTGGACGAGAGGGGGAGAAAAAGTGTAAGTTGCAATAAAACCAGAGAAAGCGCGAACGAGTGGCGGTGCGAAAGGCCGGCGGACGGG
>NW_012026800.1:2472562-2584121 GCF_000956235.1 Wasmannia auropunctata
CGTCGATATCAGCGAAGCGAAGAACGTATAACCGGCGCGGCGTACCGCCAAGCATGTAGTCGCCTACGGTGGAATTCCTCGTTGTTATTTAGCACAACGCATCTCTTCTTCTCCACGAAGTCGTACTTCGCGAAGAGTAAATGTGTGAGCCGCGAGCTACGACGTAAATTACGTTACGAATCACGTCTGCTTAATTACCGTAGTTATTTAATATCATTGAAGGATCCACGGTGTACAATGAACTCCGCTTTGCTTCTCCCTTTTTCTCTCTCTCTCTCTCTCTCTCGCTCTCTTTTTCGCGGCGCACAATTGAAAGAGAGGCGTGACGAGAGTCAGCGAGTTCAAAGCCAACGTTACGCGCCAGCTTGCGACGTCGAAAGCCTCTTTTCGCGCGCCGCAGCTACCGCCCCACACCACGCAAAGGGGTGTTAAAATTCAGCGCGTTCAGCTTGCCACCCGAGGCGGTCCAACTGGGTCATTAAATATGAGAGATCTTGTTGGCCAACATCTCCCGCTGCCGTAGCAAGAGCGAGAGAGAGAGAGAGAGAGAGCTGCGACTCTCCCTCTCCCGGCAGTTGTTTCTCGGCTGCCTGACGCGCAAGACGCGCCACTCTCTGGATGCACTTTTGTATAATTTTACTTTAATTGCTGTTGAGCCCTGGAGTTTTCAAGTTTCACCCTGTCCTCGCCCCTCCTTCTCTTTCTCTCTCTCTCTCTCGTTCCTACTTTCCCTACCTCGTCCTCGGCGTCTCCTCTCCCGCTTTATCCGCGTTTTGCACCTTTCCCTACTTCCATAAGCTCCTGGCTCTTTCCACACCTTCTCTCTTACTCTCTCTCATTCTTGACCCGGTTTTGTGTTTCCTCTCCTTCTTTCTTCCCCTTTCCTCGTTTTTCATGGTCTCTATTCCCCTTATCGCTGCCCTCGTCGTATATCCCACCGTCCGCGAACGGTCGCTATTTATATAAGATAAAACTTCCTCGCGCGCACTTGCTCCATGCCTTACGTAGAGCAACGCGCGAGCGAGAAATCCGCCCCGCGACAAACCTGTCGCGACTGGTTCCGCCAGTCAAGACCCGTGAAATATGATCGTTTCTGACGGAGAATTAAGCACGTAGCCTGAGTAATACGAGTCATTGCGGAACTCGCGTAAAAGCGCGGGATTAAAAAAGAATAGAGGAAGAGAAACGGGAGGGGAGGAAAAAAGGGGGAAAAAATAGAGACGCGCTCTATCCCGAAGATTTAGCGCTCCGACGCGGTCGGAGAAAAAGCGCACGCAAATTTTCGGGAGAAATACACGAGCGACGCACATCTCTCACGTTGATCTAGATCGATCGCTCCGGCCGGCTCGCACGCGCGCGCGCGCGCGCGCGTGCTCGCGTTATTACTTGTCCCGACACATTTTACTAGACGGAGCTTATCCCCCAGACGATTTTTGCGATACTAACATCTACAATAATTCTCGAGTTTCTTCGCTCTCGCGGCCCGCCCGCAGCCACCGGGAAAAAGTTGCCTTTCTCTCCTGCGAGGAAGTCAAACAAATAAATGTTCTGACGGGCGAACATAAAACTCATAATATATGAGATAAAAGAAATACTCGTGATCTCTCACGCGAATCCTCACGTACCAGGCCGATGCATCACCCCTGACTACGCGCCCGCCCGAAACCCGTTTCTGCGGCGAGGGGGAGGAGGAGGGGAGAGGGCGCTCTCCCTCACAAACTCGACAACCTTCCCCGTTGCCGATTTACATATGTACATCCTTGGGGCTCCTGCGTGTGTTGCATCCCGTATTTGACGAGGCAACGTCGGGAATATGCAAATCACGCGGACGGATGAATATGCGGGGAAGTTTTCGTTAAATCCACTATAATTGATTCTATTCGGCCCGCTACCGAAATCGCCTCGGGAAATGAATAGCAACATTTCCTCCTCCCGGATATCGGAAAAGTATTTTACGTCGCTTTGGAGTCTCCCTCATCCTCCGTGGTTCTCCCACCGCCACCTTGAATGGCCTCGCGAAGATACGTGCAAATTTTCGGAATAATCAAATTCGATCGATCTAAACGAATATCTTGACTTCCGCTGTGAAGGCCTATTGAAGTCACTTTATTCGATAGCGCAACTCATTCCCTTACTCTTCGCAGTTTGTAGAAGGGAGCAATATAGCAACCTTTCTCTCTGTGATAGCTTCTAAATGATATTGCATAAAGAAAAAACATCCTTTAGGAAGGGTAGAAGGGAGAGAATCGAGTGAATAGTGAAAGGGAATCCGTTGCCGTTGAATGTATACGGAACTATAGAAAACGATGGTCGAACCTGCACTCGAAAACGATTTCGATATATCGTGGAGTTTTTACAACGACATAAAGTCACGCTAGGTTTCGCGAAGGAAACGTGAAGAAACGCGTCACGATCGGTACGTGTATACATGTGTATGTGTATGTGTGTGTGTGTATATATACTTGGCTTATCGGCGCCGTAAACTTCTATCCGTGGTACGATCGAAGGGACGACGGCTTATATCTTACACTTTCCGAGATAATTGGGAATCATCCTTCCCTCAAGTTTATGCGGGTATAAATAAAACCTTAATAAAGAGAGAGACAAGTGACGGCCGGGCGCGGTGATGGCGCGGGCTAACGATGAAGGACCGTATCAGTCAAAAGGGATCATTATTAATTTTCAAGGATAACGAGATAGGAAAAGAATTATTAGTGCGAGCTTATAAGAAATAATATCAAATTATATGCGTGACTCCGTAACGTAAGAAATAAATCTGTCTCGGGAGGTAAAGTTACAGCATTATTATTCGCAGCAGCCGAAGAGTGACGACGGAGGGTGGGAGGGAGGAAGAGAAGGAGGGGGGGGGGGAGAGAGCAAGGAGTAGCGGCAAAACTTTCCGAAGACATTAAAAATAAAATTCGCCGGCGAGCATCAGGACGTATTAAGGGTGACGACTGCGCTGCACTTAGGATCACGAAAGATCGGGGGCGTGGGTGCAAAGGAGATTCGAGGGAAGCATGCATAATGGATCGGTACTGCCTGCGTGTCGATGCGACCGCCACGTCAGTTCGCATAAAAGTGTCGACGGCTTTTCCGCCCGCGCGCGTCGCCGCCGCCTTTTTTCATTTCGCGCGCGCGCGCGCGCGCGCGCCAAAAGGAGAATAAAGAAATCGCATGAGGTTGTCCGATGGCGCGGAATAACTTTGAATCCGATCGCGAGTTACCCCTCTCGCGATCCTGTTAGAAACGATCGAATTTAAATATATGCAGCGGCGGCAGCGCGCGCGAGACGTACTGCTAGAAATATTATTTTCACGAACACGATCGGGAGGGAAGGGGGCAGGGGAGGGGGGAAATATCTCATTTTCAATATCATTTAGTTGATATTCTCACATATAATAAATTAAATAAATTATGTGCAATTAACGAATGTAATAACGAAACGAGTGAACGACACAGATCTAATAAATCCCGCTGACACGGTCAAAATGATGTAATAATAATAATAATAATAATAATAATAATGAAGATGAAATAATAATACTAATAATGGTAATAATAATAATATGAATTTCCTCGTCGAGGGAACTATTCGACTATGCGGAAACG
Source organism: Wasmannia auropunctata (assembly GCF_000956235.1). NCBI lineage: Eukaryota > Metazoa > Arthropoda > Insecta > Hymenoptera > Formicidae > Wasmannia > Wasmannia auropunctata. The sequence continues at coordinate 2,476,175 of NW_012026800.1, forward strand.
CCGAAATCCGAAGAGAGTGAAATTCGCGAACAATAAGGCGATCCCTGACCAACATCCTTGAGTAACGCTTCCCCGGGAGGGCGATATCGCGCAGATGTAGGTCTGGCGAGGCTTGATCTAGGCTGCCCGCTGCACAGGACATTCGCCCAGGACTCTCTATTCATGCCCGAAACCTCCGTGTCACTAGTTATGACAGCAGTTGTGTATACGCGGATGAATCAGCGTGGACGTAATCCAGCGAACCATTGGAAATGGCCACGCTGGCAAATTCAATCGGATTCCCGGATTCCCCCTTCTGGCATTAGGACGTACGTCGAGGATGCGTGAGACAATTATCATTGTGAAGGAGATTAATCCGTTAATGGACCCTTACATACATCACAGCCGCGAGGCAGACATGTCTATAAAACGAAACATCGATCAGTTAATGCTAATTGGCGTGTTTCCTATCGGAATATAATTTGCCGTCGGTAATTATCGTAGCTTTGCTTCAAGTAGGTATATATATATATATATATATATATCGTATTTGTATTATATTGCATTATAATTCTGTTGAAACGTACGGTCAAGTGGCTGAGCGCTACTGACTGGCAGAATTCATAAAAAATATTTATGTCTTATTTAAATAAAGAAAATATTCGATAAATGTATAATTTTAGTTAAATAAACTTGCAGATGAAACAAATTGACAATTAACTATTTATTTACAGATACGTCATATATAATTTAAATATAGAGTGTAGAGGTTTTTAATGCCGCTGTTACTTCTCAATTATTTCAAGTTTCCATAAAATAAAATGAATTATCGAAAAGCAAGAGGGCTCTCTTCCTCTCTCCGATGCTCCGGCGGAAACTTCTGCTTTTACAAACGACAAGACAAATATTTCTTTTTTCCTAGCGTACCCGTGTGCTGCTCCGTAGTACCATTTCTCGTTGACTTGGTCAAATAGTTTTCGCTAGAATCCGTAGAAGGAATACGACGCATGTGATTCTTCGCCGGGTACACACTTCTGCGACGACTTGCATCGTGAATATCTTCCCTTAGCTCCCTGGCATTCCGCGGATACAGTAGTCGACGAATATTTCTCGGATATGTTCGGTCCGTTGCAAATAATATCGGCGCGATATATTATATATATATATATATATATATATATATATATATATAAGCGTCGTGTCATAAGTATACACCGAGCGTATAGTATTTTCGAGTTCTTAAAAGTTAACGGATTACGAGTTTCTCAAGAGCTGGCGTTCTATTCTTGCCTTACCCCCTAATTCAAGTAGTGTGCCTCCAAATGCTTCACGCCCTTCTTGAGCCATAAAATACGCGCGTAATGTACATAACTTCGGGTATAATCAGCCTAGTTTAACGCAACTTTCGTCAACTTTAAGCATTTTGCAGACACGCGCTTGACTGCTAATAAAGTTACCGTATACATTCATCGGGGGCGCCTGGTGTGTGCGCGCGTGCGCGCGCGCGCGTTGAACTTCCACCGTGCGCGAGAGGGGTGCACGCGGGACGATTTTCTTCCCGAGACTATACTACTGTTCTCCGATCCGTTAGAAGCCGGTAATCGACATGTTCTCGTGGCTATCGCGATTCAGACACTCGGACGGGAGAGGGTGGAGCGGACGGGCGGGCCCCGGGGCAGATCGAGCGAGCGCTCTTTTGTAAGTTCGGTACAAAAGTGTCTGTGTCGTCCCTTTTCCCGGGCAAATGAAAAAATGGAACCTATACCTACATGTGGCGGTTATATCCCGCCATTCTTTTTCCCGGGAACTGGGGGGGGGGGGCCACAATGTCGAGGCAGGGGACTATGGATTCCGCGCGTTCTGTCGACACTTCGCCGACAAACAATGTGTGTCCCCGCGAACGTGTGTGTATTTTGCCCGTCTTTCTCCGTCTCTCTCTCTTCTCCGTACTGTCTCCGCGAGCGCCCTTTATCAACGTTCTTTGTTTCTCACCTCTTTCCTGCTCCCCTTTTCCGACCTTACCATTTCTACGCGCGGGTTACTATCTCGCGCAAAGGATGTCTGTTTTGTAAATCAGCAAAGTTGGTTAAAGTTACCTCTCGCCCTCTGAGCCAGTCGCGCCAAGACCCCGAGTTGTCTCGCGGAGATATAGAGGATAGATGGTAAACATGAATAGATAGTTGAAAGAAGGTAGAGAGACGTGTGTGAGGAGAGACGTGTTTGGTCGAGAGATCGTGCGAGAAAGTAAAGAGAGAGAGAAAAAAAAGGAGGAACGAAACGTATCTCCCTTCCGCCCAAAGAGAAATATTTCTCTTCGCGTATATATAGCCATTCGATTTCGCTAAGCCGAATATTCGGATCACTAAGCTTCTACCCGCGCGTGTCAATTATATCGGATCCATTGCATATTGATGGCCTTTAAACTTTAAATATCCAGAGTACCGTCCGGGGGATAAACCAAATCGCGCGGACCGCATCTAATTCCATATAAACGACCGTATATCAATTTATAAACTGAAAAGCATTCTCGAAAACGATTCTCGGCCGCGCGGCGGCCGGGAGTTCGATTGTACGGGGGGCCGCGAACGCGGGTGCCCGGAGCACGCGAAGTTATAATATCCGATAAACGATTAATAAGAAATAACACCTATTTTCGTCGGCGCGGAAAAAGCTCTCCGAACGCTCGTGCCGAGTTTAAGTGGAATATGCCGCGCCATATCGCAGCGAAACGGTTCTTATCGGTTACTTCGGTTCGACAACAAATCGAAGTTACTCAGGCACATTGATAAAAAGACGTAGCCGATCCACTTGGCACTTGGAAGTTTAGTACGTATCGAAGTTACCCGTAGTTGCACTATACTCAATATCTACGCCTGTATATATCGAGCCACTTCTCTCTCCTCTCTCTCTCTCTCTCTCTCTCTCTTCCTCTCTTAGCCTCCTCTACACTACCCTCCGTACTTTCCTATGTGGGGGTGATTCGTAAGGTGATCGACTTCCTAGTGGAAAGCGCCACGCAAAGTCGTAACTAATGGCGATAGCTGCCGCACTAACTTTAAACCATGCGACGGATCTATTCGCGAACACTCTCGTAATGCATTGCCCTCTCTTTAATGCACTCCCGTGGTAATAACGTGATTTACGACGTCGCGCATTCGCGATAAAAAAGTAAAAGAGGAGAGAGAGAGAGAGAGAGATAGAGAGAGAGAGAACACGAAAAAGGAACAGAACGTGTGCGCACATCGCGTGGTAAATAAAATACGCGTGAGAAGTATTATCGTGTCTTGCGAATTTGCGATTGCCGCGGCGCTTAAGCGCTTCGCCGCCCAACGATACGCAAATTGAGATTTAAGCACCGCGCACCGATAAAATCGGCCAACAACATCGTAATCAAGCCGTAAACAACAGGTGCTCAGCGCGATAATAATTAATAGCCAATGACTAATGGTCGCGTTATACGTTTGGGAATTATTCACCTCATTGGTAGCCTATTCCTATATAATTATGCGTTACGATAATAGGTTAAACAAGAATTCACCTAATAGCCAATGTATATTTCAGCAATGAGAAGTCGAGGGGGTTAGCTATCGGTACACAATTAACGCGCGCGCGCACACAGACGCGTACACGTCAAGGTACGTTAAAGGGGGTTTGCAGCAGCGCGGGCGCGCCGCAACTCCCCCGCTGTTGTTAATTAGCAAAATAAAATTCATATGTTTACATCGAAAACTGCGTACCGCGCGCCCGATTCGAAGAGCCGCGTGCAGTTATTCAATATGCGAATACGGGCGATTTGATAAAATTTTGCGTATGCATAGACCACGTGTATGAATAACAAATTCGGCAAAATTCTCTTTGCAAATTCGTTGAATATAAAATGATGCAATCGAGGATCTAGTATTATCGCCAGAGGAGCTGTTATTAACGGAGATTTTCCGACGTTATTCTAACCACTGTGGAGGGAGAGAGAGAGCGAGCGAGCGAGCGAGAGAGAGAAAGAGTGAGTGAGTGAGTGAGTGAGTGAGTTTTCCATCCCTCTCTCTTTCTCACTCTCCCATTTTTTTCCCTTCACCGGAGTTTATAAAATAGCCTGTAAAGGTGATTACGAAGCCTGACCCGGGCACGTTAAATTACTTTCGGTAACGTTAACCGTCGGAGCTCGATCCTGCGAGGAAGATAGCGCTTATGGGGGCTCCCTCGAAACATGGCGCGGAGTGGGGTGGGAGAGGGAGGGGTTTTCTCGCACCTGTCGAGCTTCCCACAATTCTGCGCGGTGCTTTGCTCGTTTACGGGCATCTCGAGGAGATATGTACGACGGTGGGGGGGAAAAAAGGAGCTCTTCACATCGAAGAATCGCCGGGTCCATTTAATACGATTAGAACATCCGGGTATCATCACGGCCTGTTTGATTCGCCTTTTTATCGAAACGAGTCGTAATGTCTTCTTTTTACTCCGCCTCTCTCCCTCCTCCTCCTCCTCTTCCTCCCCCCCGGCTCTCTTCTTGTTCACTCGATTCATCCATCGTTGAGTACGAGCCACCCGCCTGTTCCTGCCGCTAATGGCTAACCGCGTGTGTTTTTTGGACTGCGGTTGAACTTCGCTTCTTAATTCTTCATGAATTTGTCTCCCATCGGAAGAAACTTCTTTCGCGTCGCCGCGAATTGTCGCGAGCTCTTTTTTTTTACGCCGATGCGCCCGAGTTTAGATCCGGGACTTAATCCGTCCTGGCGTTTACTTTCTTTTTTTTTCCCTCGCAATCTCGAATTTTTGCAAAAGACACCCCCGATGTATATTTTCATGCACGCGCCACGTTTAATTATTTCACATGGATAATATCCTGATTTGCATCGGCAAGAATATCGTATTAATTAGTGCACAATTACCGTCTATGATTAATAATTAGATAACGCGATAAATTGTGTGCATCGAGTCGTTATATGGACTATCCGCGTACCCTATTACCCTGCATAAGGGAACGGAGGTATCTATATCATTTCGCATGTAATTAAACCATATACAATTACCAAGTATTGTAGAGCTATAGGATAGATAGCATTTTGGTAGGATAGGATTTCGGCTACATCTCATTATGTCATTGCACTTTGTTCGATAATCCGAGCAATTTGTCGTTCAATCGTTTTCGGTGAAAGAGAAGTTTACAGAGTGTGGCGCATTAGCCGAACAACTTTAAAACGAACGACGTCGTGCGCTAAAGCGGTGCTGCTGCCTGCGGTATTGTCTGCGGAAGATAAAGATTCCCGTTCGCTCTTTAATGAACTGCTAAGTACACGAATATGTTGAACGTACGTGTGCAGGTACAAGTTGCAGAAAAGATACGTATATATAGATGCGTAGACAATGTTTGTAATGCGCTTACATAATCTCGCCTAGCGCGTTAATCGTGCGGGCAAAAAAGATAAACGTTTTTCTGCTCAACTGCGCGTATCTTGATACCGCCTTAATATTAATTAATCGTATAGCGTAATAGAATTAATTACACGTATAGCGGAGAATTATTCGAAGCGCCGCTAATAAACGAGAATCGGCTTATTAATTATGCTTACGTGCTCGCGCAATCGTTTTAACAATAGTCTATAGTTTATAGCCTAGTTGCTGCTGCGCCAAAAATTGCCTGGTAATTATTTTTCTCAGATATTATAGCCACGCTAAGAGAGAGAGAGAGAGAAAGAGAGAGAGAGGGGGGGGGGAAGGGAAAGGAGAGGATAGGAGAGAGTCTAATCCAGGAAAGACGCGCTGCTAACGTAATTAAAAGAGGTAGGAAATTGTAATTAAAAGATGTAATTAAAGTAGACAACGGACGAGAGACATTTCCTTTGAAGCAAGATAGCGAGCAAGCACATTTGCTGTATCTCCGGATTTCTTTAGGATTGCGTCTTTCCATAATTCCCTTTTCGAAAATGAGCCACGTAATCTTCTGATTAACGAGATTGAACTCAAAAGTAATAAATCAACAATGGATGAAAATAAGGAGGAGAAGAGACAGCCAGAGAGAGCGAGCTTAATATCCTCTTGTTCCGCGCGAAACAAAACCGCATGACGTCTCGCTTTAACCGCAACGGAAAAGGAGAGAGAGAGAGCGAGAGAGAGGAGAAGCAAAGGGACGGTCTGAGTTAAACGACACCACACCTTAAAACGCGTTTCCGCTTTTAAGAGACACGCCGCTGTCTAAGGATCTTCGCCGTTGAAGATAATGAAATTAGTTCGGCGTGGAAAGACGTCGCACCGCCGCTGTCGGACGTACGTTCTTAATTTCTCTGCCGAGGCTCTATTCGACCATTCTTTCGACATAATTCGGTCGGAAATGCCTGTCCTAATCGAATCGGTTCTCGGGGTGGAAATTCAACGAGATTGCGAGAAGGAGAAGAAACGTTAAACAGGAATAAGATTAAATCTAATTTAACCAAACGCGCGCTTCCCTGTAACGCGCGAGCACATCCCTAATTCCTTGTGACGACATCAAACGTTTAGGAAGACCGAGAAACTATCTCCACTGCAGAGTTATTTTTAAGGATGTATTTATATGGGGGAGGGGGGAGGGGGGAAAGCACGCTAACTGAATAATCTTGTTATATTCGATTCCTATCGTATACAAAATTTTTCTCGTTACCGAATGTTATTTTCAATATATTCCACAACTTTACGTCTATCAAAACTTTTTTTATCACTCGACCCGCGAAACCACCTGTCAAAGCGCGATCTCATCATTAAATTGTGGGTATATACGTCATGCTGAGATTTATGAGCGACGTAAACGGGGGTATTTCGCACGTGCGAGCCCGATAATTAACGGCTAAAACGGGGGGGGCAGGGGGGGGGTGGATGGAAACAACGCTACAATCGCTATAATCCAGTGCCGATATCGCGAAAAGAAGCTGATAATAAAATAAGTTATGAGGCGTACGTGGCGCGGAAATGATAGCTCTTCAGGAATTTCATATGTTCCCCATGGGTGCCGTGCTGAAAATAAGAACCGTTCGCACTCCGGTTCAGATTGCCCCGGAGTTTAATATGGGCGTTCCCTGGCACAAAGGGTTTCCCCCGGTACAATGACGGAGAAAATGAACCCGCGAGAGAAAAGTGGTGCGAAATAGAAATCTCAAGGAAAAGTGCTGATATAGCCGTAGCGAACCGCGGCGGTTACACGCGGTCGAGTGCCCCTTTGCATTTGGAATTTTAAATCGTCGTCCGATCGTCGTCTATTATATTATCGATGGGGGAGGGGGGGTGCGCGAGAGGTCACTCCCGAAATTCGACGGATTAACTGTTTCAATTGGAATATTATGTCAATGTGCCGCACACAATGTCGCTGTGCGATAGATAGCGAGATCCCACCTGAGGGTCTGGTACATTCGATTAAACCTAAATAAGCTTTACGGATCGATACTCGACCGTGCAAGTATAGAATATACATGAAATCCACTATGATAATCCAAGAGATATCGTAATTGAGAATTTCCCGTTGGCCGGCTAATTTCGACTGAAAAATTTGCCCATGCCATTTTATTAGCGTCGCAAAGCAATATTTAATGAATACAAATAATCCCTTCCGGGCGCCGAAGTAAAAATGAGTTGCTATTTCCACGAAAAATCTCGGTAGCGGTAATACCGTAATAATAAAGAGGATAGAAAACGAGAGAGGGAGAGAGAGAGAGGCCGAAAAATGTAAAATACGAAATACTAAATGTAAAATACGAATGCTTTAACCTGAATTAGCCTGTAATTAATCAGCTCTCGAGGACACAGAAATGCGATTGATAATTAACGAATAATTTACTCTAGGCAATTTTGTTTCATGTTCAATCAAGATTGTTTAAAGAAAAATCATGCGATTGCTATTTGTTGGATCAATTGCATTTGTTCAATTATGTCGCGTAATCAATTATTCTATTAGATACTAACGTTGCGCATTTACTGCAGTCTCGCAACGTTGAAGCGTAATTTATCAAAATTCCATTTGAATGTTCAAAATGAAATTTCTGATTTAACTTTCGTTTTTAAGATAAATCTAATGCAAATCGCCCGGAGGAGTACAGCCCGCGCCGCTTATCGCATACACTTTGCTTACGTGGCATGTCATCTTAAATCAGGCCCGCGAGATAGCGTTCTTATTTACGATCCTGGGAGGAAAGAAAAAAAAATTTTTTATTCCCTTCGTCCATCCTACGACAGGTTGGCGAGTCCGTCCGCGCGCTGCACACCGCGAGATTCGACGCCACGATGTCGGCGAGGTAATTTTTAGTTGTCCGTATTGCCGGCCGGCCTGCAAAACTCGCCCCGAGATAACTAGATCCTATTTTAGCCGCGCAACATAATGGAATCGTATAAACGGCAGTTAAACGTATTGTCGCGTAAGACCCCGTTCTCTTTCTCTCTCTCTCTCTCTCTCTCTCTACGTTCCTACGACGTAAGCCTGGTGGTGCCTCCTCGCATGTAAAGTACGTGTCGCGAGCTCGTACAAGATAACGTATGTACATCCCTGCAGGGACATTAATAAAGTCCGTGATAAGGAATACGTAACACGGAGCACGTTTAAATAAATGCCGCGCCATTTTCGAAGGGGCTATAAAATCTAATGTGACACTCTCCGTCGTCCCGGCGGCACGCGGAGGATCAACTCGCTCGATCACGGAGATATACATATATATACATTATATAATATAAAAGTCGATCGTTAAAAATTGGACAAAAATTCTCAAGTCCCTCGTAATGCTCTTGATTACTAAGCGAATTCATTCGGAGCAGCGAATCACCGTGGTATTATTATCTAGAAGAAAGGGAGAGATAATCGTTCGTTGATCGCTGAGGCGTAAACGAAGATATCTTTATCGTTTCTCTTACTTCATCGAGTTCAAACTAAGTGCCCCGCAAGCTGGTTTCATTGAGCTCTCTCTCTCTCTCTCTCTCTCTCTCTCTCTCTCTTTTCGTTTCCGCGCTCTCCGGCGGCAGCGGCGACGACGTAATGTAGTTTTCGCGGGGGAGAAAATTAACGTCGGGCGTACATGTTCCAGACCTGTTAGAAAACCACGCGCGCGCGGGGTCGCGTGGCACTTACGTCCATCTGGAACGTTACAACGATGTTTCGGTGCATCTAGGTCGCGTTATACGATTTCTTTCTAGATTACCCACGCATATAGGTTACACGCGATAAGTGCCCGTACGTCGGATACACGCTCGTAAATCACTATAAGCGTGTACGATAACGTGTACGAGGCAAGACGAAAGAAAAAGCCGAGTCACTTGTTGAGAAATGGAAATACGTCGGGCTTTTAACCGGTCTCTCTCTCTCTTTCTCTCTCCTCCCTCCGGCGAGAATCCTGAAATGAACAGACGACGTAATCCGCTTATTACCCGATACGCGTGACTGCAAATATATTCCTCGCACTGTTCTCCAAGATTAAATATTATTTACATTTGTGTCGTATCGATGGACTAAATTTGTTGTGCTCGTCTATATAAATAACTCGCACGGCCGCGCGCATCGACGGCCGTACGAGGCTCCATTCCGACAAATATTATCGACATTGCACAATTTCTTCATTATATACATATATAATCACGTTATATCCGGTTACATAGTTCAAAACATATATTTCCGCGATACGCGTTATTCCTGATAATAAGATCGCCCCGTGTCTGTCATTAATCGATATGCGCGCGCTACATGTAGCGTTCGCGCGTTCATTAATGCATCGAAATTATTAACGGGAATGACGTATCGTGGATTTTCCATCGACGTGATTCATAGTAATCGGTTTACACGCAGTCCCGTGTACAAAACGACGGCTATTAACGCCGAGTTAAAAATCACGTAATTCCGTCGCGGCGCGCTCGCACTGAACGCGCGAATTTTCTCGGACGGTACACTCGCTCCGCGGAAGGGGGTGGGGGAAGAGAGAGAGACTCGATTTCTCGTTGCTCCAAAACTATTTTCTCATCTCAATTTTTCCGCAAACCTAATTCCGTCGGATGCAGCTTTCCCCGAGAAAAACCATCGTGATGGAACGACCTAAAATGTATGTTAGTCCGGACGGGGTGTATCGCGTGTCGCAACCGCCAACCCGCTCTACGTGTTTTCACATCGGAAAGATCAAATAGCGGTACCCGCGACGTGGATAGAGATGCTCGTGTCAAAGACACGTTCTTCCGGAAAATCACGATGTCGGCGCAGCTGTCAGGGCAAAACCGTGTGGCAGCGTTTAAATGTCAGGCCATCCTTAGCGCGCAAGTTTGGCGATGGGTGGCTGTCAGAGACGATGGGGTCGCGACAAAATCGTGGCACGCGCGAAAAAATTACGGGCGACGTCACGCGGGTGTGAAAAAGGAGCGCTTTGTTCTACTAGAACAATTAGGATTAGAATTTTGAAGTTACTTCAACTATAATTGAGATTCCAAAAAAATCTGAAGGATCAGATTATTGCACAGATAACAAGTTTTATAAATTCTTGCAAACATTAATTGTGTTGCGAGTAAAATAACAGGCAATTCTTCCACATTTTTATATATTCATGTTTGATTTAAGAAAATATTGCCCAACACGGTAGCTTTGTGCTTGAAATGTGGCGAAGTCAAACTTTCCGAATTTCACTGTCGTTTATTTCGCGCGGTAACGGAGTAAATATCTGGCTTCCTCGTGCAAAAAGAGTAGAGCGAGAAAATTGAAGATCCTGTGCGCAAAGTTGCGAACTTTCGAAATATCTAGCATAATCCCAGAGGGTACCCGCACCTGTTATCGCGAACGAAAAGTCCATGTGCTCGCTACGAAATGCCGCTTCAAGACATTTTAAGCGAAGGTTGGCTTGTTACACGGTGGAGAAGAGGTGGCTGGCGTCGCACTTGATAATTTCGCCAAGAATTATTGCGACGTAATAACGGAAATCTAGAAATTGTGTCAGGTGTCATTTATCCCGGAGCAAATGCACCGAGAATCATGGCACGTGAAAGCTCATGGCGCGTCGCTCAAAAACTTTTTAAAATTATGAATTCCATTATAAATAATGTTATGTTTCTCTCTCGCGCAAAATAAATTCAGTGAATTTATTTGCGGAAACTATATATGACACAGGATGTTTAAATTCTCGTGAAAGTGCATCGCCGCACTTCGACCGGTAAAACCGAAAAACTGCGCGTTAGCACGATAAACGATAAATATCCGCGGGGCTTCTCCCGGCTGCCCGGCAAAATCGGAGCGGGCTCGCGTTTTCCTCGTCGACCGCGAAGCTAAGATACGTTTTTGTAAATACCGTCGACCGCTATTAGTCCACGTAGATTTCACCGCATCCCGTGAAACGCGCATCCATTTTTGGAAACGCAATGCCGAATGAGCTTTAATGCGATTTAACGAATCGCACAAATCGATAGCGCGTTACTTCACCGTGAATCATTGAAAGCATTGTTTATTAATTACGCATGACTGTGCGGACGCAGATAGCGCCGACTATTATACATGTGTGGAAGATTCGGATTTCAATGAAATTTATAACAATACGAGAAAAGGAGAATACGCGAATTCAGAAATAATACAATGTGCGTCGTGTGCATTATGATTTTAGTAACTCATTTAGTGTTAACATACGAAATTGTACGTGATATACGTGATTCATTATATACTCGTGCGCGCGCTCTGCAATCATTATTTCAGCAAAATAAGCTTCTAATGCATGTACATTTATTTTCATTGTAAATATTAAGCCATCGCGAGCGCATTGCAGTTTTCACCTCTGTATATACGATATCCTAAATGTGAACGTTGTATTTGTAAATGATCCGCTTCGGAATTCGTATCTTTTCTTGCCTCTTGACGTTGAGTCGTATGTCTTGCTCTTTGGAAATCCCAAGGGAACGTCGCGTTACTAGGCGAAGGGGTCCGATGCCGATGCGACAGCTGAACCCTTCGATCCCTGCGGCTCTCCATCGCCAATATTTCACCGTAACGATCATAAAAACGAAGAGAGTAGACGGACACGGAAAAACAATGGTGGATAATATACACTGTACTGCGTATAATGTACTCTCTCGCTAACGTACAGAACAGAACGATATACGTGTATCTCGTGCAATCTCGTCTCGGAATAAAGAATCGCTCTCTTTAAATCTTTTGTGAACGCCAGGCTCAATGAAACATTTCGTATTGTACGGGAGAGAGAGAAGAGGAGGCGTAACGTAATTCGTCAAACATTCAATTTTCAAAGGCTAACGATACCCGGAAGATATCGTTGCAGACGGAAGATCTGAGTCAGACGTTAAATTAAAGACTACAGGACTACCTCCTCCTCCTCCTCCTCGTTTCCTACAATGCGAGTGCGTAAGACGGTCGATGAACCTTGTAATTTGGTAGACAGAGGCGGGTGAGGAAGGAGGGGAGGGAGGGGGAAAACGAGACGGTTACGGAATGATCTTCGTTTTGAAGGAATTTACGTTTAAGACGTTTTCCCGTGCGCGCGCGGCTCGGCCGCCCGCCCCGCGCTTCTCGTTCTTTCGCTCCCGTTCTCTTTCTTAGGCAAACGGTATTCTCGACGATTGACTAAAAACTGATTTGCATTTAAATTACAGAACGCCTACCTATGCAGTTTCTCACGGTGAATGAGGGTTTTAATTTATCTGTACTCTCAATCCATTTCAAGATCCTCTCCTTTTACCTTTGAATATAATCTTATCATCGCGAGGTACCCGGGAATCCGCTCGGAATGCTCGTTTTAATATTCATGATTTATTGTCGGTGACTTCGTGGATTCGCAAGAAATGAATTCGAATGCGCACGGTTTGAACTTCGACCAGGGCGGGGAAGAGGCGGGGGGGGGTGAAGAGGGGAACGGAGGAGGGGCTCTCGTCTTAATGGATTTATAGCGGGAACTCGCGCGACAAAAATTGCGAAAGCGAGAGAAAAAGCACGCGGAGGATGTACATACATACCACGCGAATGTAACGCGCTTATTTGGGATGAACTCGGAAAAATCTTTAGCCCCACGCACTCCTCTCGTGGGATTTGCGGAAAACGGCAATCGATGCGAAATCCCGTTCCAATTGACGTTTGAAGATTCCGCAACCAATTCGGGTTGCGTTATCGAGTTACCGTCGTTCATGCGGAAAAGACGTTCCCGCGCGCGACATGGGAGGGGGAAGGAAGAGAGAGACGAAGCAGGTGTGAACGCGAAATACATACACCTGCATACACGGCCGCGCGCGTCACTCGAATACGCGCATATGCACACACACACACCCACACTCGCGCGCACGTTAGTTATTGCAGGTACACGCGAATACTGTCGGCCAGAACAATGGATGGAGCGGCCCGCGATATCCACACGCCATAGACTACGGGATGACGACAAAGAGCGGCTTTTCGGGGTATAAAGGATACCTGGGAAGGGCCCCCTGGAGGATCGCGTACGTAAATCATCGTTATAGGGAGCTAACCGTGCAAAGACTTAAGCCTGACGAGATCTCACAATTAGAAGGCACGAACGCACAGAATTTTGACGTCGGAAGTTGTTACGGCCGCGCCGGATTAGGGTAATTTAGATGATACAATAATCATCCGTTATCGCGCCCGGCGCGTATCTGTACCTTAAACGAAAAGCCTACGCCCGGATTCGCCGTGGATATATTTCTACGGGCGAAGACGTATCGGCGTCATTACGCAACATTACGTCCCGCAAACGTCTTCTCGTTATTTATCCGACGTGGCGATATATTAGTTTTGCGCAATTCAGTAAGATTAGAATCCTAAACGCGCGGCGCAGCTTCACAAAGAGTCGATCCCGTGCTCTATATGGGCATCGTCACGTCGCGCGGCGAACAATCGACTTTTTTTGCGAACGCAAACTAAAAAATTACATAGAGAGTGGAACTATTAAAAAAAAAAAACGTTCGCTCGACGCGCGCAACGACGTTGCTATAGTCGGGACATTTTGCAAACAGCGCTGTGAAAACTCGGTTTTTAGACGTGCCCGATTCAATCGCCTCGGAGTTCGAAAGAAACGAAATTGAAAACACAGTTTGTAATATCCCATTTCGCCTTATCGGGCTTTTAACGGATTTTTCGTAAATGCTAATCGATATTGCAACAAGTTACCAACGCTAACGATCGCAGTTGCCTTAATGCGCCTCGACACGCTTCCTTATTTCTTTTAATCTGAGAAAGTTAACTTTAAAAAATATATATATAATATATTATATCTCGCATGAATACGTACTATTAATCTTGCGTTTTAACAAGCAGTTGCATCTTTGTCTTTAGATAAATTACAGAGATAGTTAATAGTAACGATGTGGGCAAAGATCTCCCCTCCCCCGTCACGTTAACGATTTATGCTCGTCGCCGGTATATATATGTATATATATATATATATATACACACACACACACACACATGTACCGTATATAGTTACATCAAGCGGGGGTACGTATATCTCGCCGAGAATTATAGGTGCAGACTGCGAGTTAAGACGCTTCAGCAAAGAAGTCGTTGAAACCTTTCCGGTAAAAAAAAGAGGGATCGTGACTTCCACAGTGGAACGTGTTTACGGCGTCAGGAAATGAATGGCATAAACGTCATGCGATACGGCACCGGGACCCATAAAGTGGGATTATCGCGAGGAATTTTACGACTTAGGAGTAATACGCTGGTTACGCCGAGCGGACGTTAAGATCCAATGCATAATCTTGTTAATTGAAACGAAATTACGGCTGCCTTCGGGATTATACCGCGTTGCGTAGACGGAGCGCGAGCGGATCCGCCACGCCGCCGTCGCCGCCGCCGCCGTCGCCGCCGCCGCCGCCGCCGCCGTCGCCGCCGTCGTCGCCGCCGCCATGTCATTATATTTGCAAATTTTTCAATCTCCGAAATGGGAAACGCCGCACCGCCGCGCGACGAAATGAAACGGTCAAACAGCGACGGCGGCGATGGCGACGGCATCGGTTCGGATGAACGTCGTAAGATGAATGCGGATCACGTATACCAATTTAACGCGTTAATCCCAATGAGCGGACCTCCGCGATAATATTGCTGTCCCCCGCAATAGCCGCGATCAATCACCTTCGGGAATGACATCAAACGCAACATGGCAATGAAGTTACGTAACAATTATCGAGATTGGTATTGATCGTATGCTAATAATCGACGAGAAATCAAATTACATCTATCATATCTGGGAAGTCTCCCGCCGCGCGCACGTTTTTGCGATGAAATATCGTTTATTATAAATATTGGACGAGTATAAAAACTATTAATGTTTTTAAATACAACGATTAAACGCTGTTCTCTGTATTAAAAAAAAATGAAAAATGCATTTGATTATTAAAAAGTCTGATTAATAAAAAATTATTAGCGTTATACGTAACGATGGAATGGTTAACACACAGAGTGGGCATTGCAATATATTCCGCGTATCTTCCTATAAATAACGTTTATAAGTATTGATTCATCTCGTTTAAGGACTAATTTATGTCGTAATTGTATAATCGAACGCTCGATAAGATTATCGATACCAGGAGGAGAGAGAAAAAGAGAGAGAGAGAAGAGAGGGGGGAGGAGGGGTGCAATCGATAAGCGAGACTGAGAAATCTTATTATAACGAAAATGTACTTATACAGAACTGTCAGAGAAAATTAGGCTTGGGAAGTGGCTCGGTCGGTTGGCCGCACCAAAGCCTTCCCTTGGACCACTTGCGCAAAACTTTAATCGTTACTCCGTTCCTTCGAAAGGACGTCAGAATTAAATGCGAGAACGGAATCCTTATGATTAATTCAACACATTATCTTCGAGAACCGCCGGAAGAAATTTAAATAAAGAAACAGTTTCGCTTACACGGTTCCTCACTTAGACTTCCTCTCATTGACGGCGTTTAAAATGACTTTTCCTGGATTTTCGTAGAGATTTTTAGTGAATTTGTTAAACTGATTAACGCACCTCAAGTAATACGCAACTTACATCCAATTTACATATAAAGCGGGAAAAATACCTAGTATATGATTCATTTAAATGATCACAATTCCTTCGAGAATGATTGCGTAATTAACACAAATGTCATAAGAGAGATATGATTCGTTCCCGTTAATAAATATCAATTTTTCTTTTAGATTTTTTTTTTCAGCGCTGACTATTATGTAGACTAAATTCCAGACTTTTAGAAAATAAATAAATTTATTTGAATGATATATAATATACAATCGAAAAAAAAACTATGTAGAAAAATGTACGGTTTATAAGGAATACCGTCGAGATTTCATCGGAAACGACCGCCTATATTATTAGCAATTCGCCAGAAAATACGATTTATCCCGTGTCATAACGGATTATGTCCGTATCAGTAAATATTACGAGCGAGCGGTGGCCGACCGCGATCTGGAAGAGGCCGAGAGTTGGCTGAAATTTTCGATGGGGTTGGTTTGCTGCGTGGTGGCGGTCGACAGGTCGGTACTACTGGAAAACTGCCAGAGTCAAGCGTGGGAGTACAACGTAGCGTCCAGATATTCACACGCGATCGTTTCGGGGTGACTAAACGTGAAAGCAGAGAGAGAGAGAGAGAGAGAGAGAGAGAGAGAGAGAGAGAGAGAGAGAGAGGGAGGGAGGGGGAAAGATAAAGAGAAAGGGCACCTACAACAACTACCCCCTACCGTGACGTCGAACATCTCCCTCTGTGTTCTCACGTCCGCTACCCGCGCGCTTAAGATAAAGTAGGCTAAAGCTAGTAACGTGAACTTCCTCCGGTTTCTCTGTTCGCAAGGAACTCCGCTTAAACTTCGGATCAATGCTCGCAGAAATTGCACGGGAGTTTAAACGGAGCGGCCCTGGTCTTATCGGGAAATGACTTTCATTCCCGAAATGATCCGAACGCGCGCCTGACGCGGTTCAAATTTTCGATCGACCGTGGCTGTATGTGCGTGCAACCGGGCGCGCACTTTTTCTTCGTAGAAAGTTTACCGGGGAGAGACATGTAAATTTGAATCTCCTCTCTAGTCTCCCCCCCCCCTCCCCCACCCACGTTCGTTGAGATTCCGCCAATTTTCCGCAACGCGATGCGCGCGGGTATAGGCGCGTATTAGATACGGTATTTACGATAACTCGATTAGTAGCTCCTCCCGTTAGCCAAAGACGATTACAATCGCTTGACATATTGCGGTCTCTGTGTAGCCAAGAACAGCTATAGTTGCCTAACTGGAAATGACGTCGTAATAACTTGGAGCAATCCTCGAGTGCAGAGGCGCTTACTAGTTCACCGAACCGAATCATCCGCTATCTCGCCCGTACAAAAGGACGGGGGATGGCATTTTCTCGCGACGCTGATTCACGCCGAGCAGACAGTCGCCTTTGTCAATCTGGCCCTGTGTACTTTAGCAAATTTATTTAGAAAGAGACAGAGAAATTATATATATATATATATATATAGGTATATATCTTTCTCCGTATACATGGAAAAATGAGAATTAAACGCTGCCTAGTTACTCCGTTTATTCGGCTCGAGGACGATCGTATTTATTATTCCGCATCTCTCCCGCCACCTTTCGATCGATCTCCGTTTTTTTTTCCTTTATTCATTTTACTTCTTCGCGTTGCTCCTATTTTTCTGTCTCCTATCTCTCTTTCTCTCTCTCTCTCGCTCTTCTCCGAACATTTCTTCCACGAAGCGAGGGAAGCGTGTGGAATCTTAACGCGTCCTCTGCCATCGGTACAGTTTAACTTTGGTAGCAGGCTGAATTCCTAACTAGCATAATCCGCGCTGTTGCGCCGCGCGCACCGGCCAATTAGTACAAGCTCAACACGCGAAAATCCTCGACGAAGAAAAAGTTCAGACGAGTTGTAAACGTTCAAATTAATAGCGCGACATGCGCGCGAGTAATGAAGCGATTTCGCGATTTTATCAACGTTCCCCATAATGAATACCCTGATCGAACGAACGAACGAGTAACGACGTCATCGCCTGCAGGAAAATATATGGTAAAATAATGTTACTTCATTAGAACGAATAATCACGGCGTAAATAACACCGGCGCAATTATCGAAATTGTCCCTATACCAAATTAATTACTAAGACGAATATAATAAGCCTGTAATAACAATAATTCATGATTATTCACGTCGGCTGTAATAACATGCTGTGGAAGATACGCTCCCGCGTATAGTATTT
This sequence comes from Wasmannia auropunctata, assembly GCF_000956235.1. Classification (NCBI taxonomy): domain Eukaryota; kingdom Metazoa; phylum Arthropoda; class Insecta; order Hymenoptera; family Formicidae; genus Wasmannia; species Wasmannia auropunctata. The sequence goes on from NW_012026800.1 coordinate 2,494,300, forward strand.
CGCGCTCGTCCTTTGGCTCTCTCTCTTTCTTTCTCTCTCTCTCTCTCTACTCTCTCCTTCCCTCTTCCACAAAAGTTATTTTATACGCCGAGGAAACGACAAAATAAAATAGCAATCACGAAAAAATATTTCACAGAGGCAAGAAGTCTCTCTCTCGGAGTACACTCGACGGTCCGCGGTTTCGCCCCGTAGCAATCCGAAAAAGGAGCCGCAGGAGAGGTAGGTGGCCGGATATCCGACTTAATCATCCTCCTTTATTAGAGTAATTTAAGTATCTAATTATTATATGGAAATTTCCCTCGGGTTGCAAGGACCCTTGATACAATTTTTCTTGCACAAGTTCGGATCTACCTCCGGGGCAATTCGCCTTTTTTCTCTCTATCCCCGCTCTCTTTCTCGCGCGCCCGCGCGCGCTCCTCCGCGGGTCCCTTTATATTGAATGCTTTAAAAGTTCACCGGAACTTTTGTCTTCCACGTGTAAAATTAACCCTCTTTCCGCCCGCTTGGTCCTCTTTTCTCCGCCGACCGGAGAGAGGACCGACCTTCCTTCTTCTCCTCTTCCCTGCAGCGGCGAACATTATCCTGATTATGTCGTCCGCTATATTATCATGATAAGACCGCTGACGGACAGTCGGTATAATGCTATATGTTTAACGATGTCGTTAGTGCGATGAAACCGAAAACTTTCTTTCGTTGCGTTACACCCCTCCGTCCTCTCTTACCCCCCTCGCCAACCGCGTGTACTCTAATTCTCGTGCCGTATCGCGAAAATTTCGTCCCGATCGCGTATTACTCGATGACGGTATCCTGAAATGACGTTGTCGCGAATCAGTTGTAAAGTCCTATCTTTAGGAGAACACACCGCGGCGCGCGGTGCTATCATTACACACAGCTGGCGAGCTGTTTTCGTGCTTTTTCTGATGCAGCGAGAGTGCGCGCGATCCAGAAAACACCGTGTATTTTCCACGAGTTATTCATCGTGACAATATGCGCCAATGTTGGGCCGCGAAATAACACGTTCGCTGATGTAAACGTAGCGTTTTACCGTCGGGTTTTTATGTTTACTTTATAAAATGAGACTTACGCGCAGACCTGAAGTTACGTAATGCGCGCATCGGTAATCGCCAGCCGGGCGAAAACGAGACAATTCCGTATTAAAAATTACTACCGAACGTAACATACATGTAATTAATTAACATCCAATTTTGTAAAAGAGACGAAAATGTTTGCTACACGGCCTGCATACCTACCCCGTATCCGCGGTTTTATATTTACCGTAACAATCGCGGACGCTGAGAAGATCAAATTTCATATCTAAAATGTATTCATAATATTGTAAGAGGAAAAACACAACTGTGGTTTCTTTTTTTTTTTTATTGAAAACTAATTTGATAATGGAAAAGATTCGTAGCTCTTATAACCCTCTCTGGAGAAGTTTTCCACGAACCAAGTCCCGGCTTTCGGCTTTCTAAGAAATTATATGCTCTTCACGAGCACTCGATGTTTCTCCCCCAGTTTCCATTTCGTCGAGCGTGCGCGAGCGCGCGCTCTCTCTCCTAGGTTTTCATTTCTTAAACTCACTCTCCCGGAGTTATCATGCTCGCAGGCAACGGTGGTGTTGCGCGCAGGTAGTTCCCGACTTCCGGGATTAATGCGTTTCTGAAAACTATCTTGTAAATCATATTCGTCTAAAACGCGAAGAGCAATTTTCCCGTTGTAAGCAACAGACAGCCTTTATTTCGCACAATTTTGATTTACGCGAGGTTTCGCTCTGTATCTAGGCAGTTTCCACTCGGAAGAGCATTAATTGCGAATATCCTAATAAAGCTACTTTGCATCTGACGCGTGTGCACTGCATGATCTTGCGAGGATCGGCGGATCAGCACAGATCAGCGCGATCTAAATAAAATATATATGTATACGCAAAGCCCTGTACTACACCGTACTTCGATAGCGCATTCTCAACAGATTAATTAGAGCCTAATACTCTCCTAATGCGAAAATGTCAAGAGATTGTAACAGTTTGCAAAATTAGTTTGCAAATTACAAGCGATCAAGCGATTGGCAAATAGTGAAAGTTAAAACTTTCAAAATACTTTATATTCTACGAAAAAAAATATCTAATAACGGAAAATATAGAAGAGAAAATTTATAATTTTGCCCTGCAATATTCCCTAAGATATTAATTTATTTTATTTTACAAATACATGTCTTATTTTATTTATCGTTGTCGAGAGATTTGAGAACATCACGAATTGGAAATCAGATAAGTAAAAATTTTACATTTCAAAAATATACATATGTTATTGTAATAGCTAAATATAATTTCAGTTTACTTTTGTATTTTTTATTTTTTACTAATTATTTAAGTATAAAATTGTAAACTACACGTCATAATTTTACTTTAATTAATTCAATTTTTATATCAAAAAGTACTATTCAAATAATATAATGTACTGTATTACCGTAATATTCTCAATTATATTTCTTAAATATATTTATTTTTCATCATTATAAATATTATTACAACTTTCTCAGATGATTGAACTTCTATCTCGCAATTAATATTTTAACGTACAAGAAAACTAAAAGAGTCAATAATTGACATGATATGTTAATTAAGTTGATATAAAGATCTCTTTTCTGAGCTCCCTAAATGCATTTGCTTATGCGCGATATATCGATTGGAATTCGTTTCAGAATTAAGTACTGAATTTAATCTGTTTTAACCCGTCTATTTTAAAGCAGAGAATCTATGCGAGAGGTTACATTTACCTCTGACACGTTCTCAACTTGATATATGTCTATATATATCCGATATAATTTTCATAGGATCCATTACTTTAATTAAAAATAAGAGGTACTTTAGCACTCGCCAGTATACGAAGCGAAGCAGCGGAGCGTAGATGCGTTGCAGCTACGTTGATTTGTGAAATACAAACATAATACGTGTAAATTGTAACGGCGCTTAAAATGATTAATATTTAATATTTCAGGAAATAATTACCACGTGCGTAAAAAAATAACTACAATTTACGCCAAAAATTTTTTACAAGTTTTTACAAAGCTCGTGAAATAAAAAAATCTACGTTTTATACGAATAAACCGAGTAATAAATAGATAAGATATTTATCTCATGATTGCTCCGCCGTCGCCCGATGCCTCCCAGGCCTCCTCCTCTGTCTCTCAGATTGTCCGAGCAGAGTCAGATTCTCGTTGCAATTTGCACAACACTTGCAACTACACGATTAATTAATATCGCGTGAATTATTTGCCAGATTACGACAATTGCGCGGCACTTTGACTGACACTTTCGATGTTCAATTCGCGCACGATTCTCAATATATTTGTTATACGCGACATTCCATAAATGAGCTGTGTAAAGTTGCCCCCTTCTCCCCATTATTGAAAATTCACTAATGACCATTACCACTCGATTGGTGGTCGTTTGGTAGTATTTGGTAGTCTACTCTCGATGATTGGTAGTTAAAATTGTAAATAATAGTATGAAAAAAAATATACGCGCGTGAAGTAAGCTCCTCCTTCCGCAAAATGTGAATTTCCAGACTGCGTAAGTAATCATAACTGTAAGCATTCGTTTGGTGGTTGATTACTGACATTTAGTAGTTCATTCTCGAAGATTGGTAGTCAAAAACTGTGATACTAGCACTCTCTGCGCGGTAGTAATTTTAACCCTTTAGTGGCCAATGTTGCATACTTGCAATATTCACTTTTTATACGTAGGCCGGTATTCATAGTCGATTCTTATTTTAAGATTGTCTAAAGTAATGTCTTAAGATACTAATACGGCTCTGTGATACAGCTAATAACATCTTAAGACGGTCTTAAATATATAAGAACCGACTATGAATATTAGGCCGTAGATATAAGATGTATCAGTAAAATCGTGAGCTTCAGTCTAGTTACGCTTAAAATTTGAAAATGGAAATTTATGTAGCATTGAAATATAATGCTTTTTATTATCAAAAAGCGGGGCTTAACTTTACCTATGTATCCTTTTATATTATTGTTATTATTATTATTATAAGTTTTAACTATATCTTCAGGATGGACTACCAAATATTATTAAACGATAACCAAACAAATGCTTACAGTTATGATTACTTACGCAGTCTGAAAACTCAAATTTTAAGAAATATGGCTTTAATATTTGTATACATCTTAATAGTTTATAAGTAAATATTTACTAAAATAAAATAAAAATAGTTCTTTACAAAAATAATGACTTATTTGTCAAAATAATCAAATTGTTATTTCAGGTTAAATAATAAACAAGTTAAATAAATGTATATTTTGCTGAAGATTATTTTAAAAATAAGCAAGTATAAAAAATATAAATAACAAATAAATTATAAACATATATAGTGTAACATATAAATATATAATATAAAAAAACGTATAAAATAGTTAAAAAGAAAAACGTTGAAAATATAAAATGTTTAGTTCACAAAAATAAGAATATTATTTTTAATTTTTTATTAATTTATATTTATTTTTAGATTATTTACATTTTTAGATTTATTATTTCTTTTTTATTCTTATTATTTTACATTATATATTTATATATTACATTATGTATATAATTTATTTGTTATGTATGTATATTTTTTATATTTGCTTATTTTTAAAATAATCTTCAGCAAAATATACATATTTATTAGTTAACCTGGAATAACAATTTGATTATTTTGACAAATAAGTCATTGTTTTTTTGAAAAAATGTTTATTTTATTTTAAAATAAAAATAAAATATGGGCTGTGAGCCAAAGCTGGATATTTAATGCTCTAAAATTAGTTAAAAATACATAATCATAACCCAGACATTTCGACCTACATGACTACATCAGGACATTTTCAATATTACAGTAATTAAATTTTAACGGAATTGGTTCATATAAAGGATTTATACATTATTGAATATTTTAACAATACCAAAAAAAAAACGGAGATTTATACGTAGATCCTCAGATAATCGTAATGAACAGATACAAAGGCGAAATTCATCATTATAATCTGTTTCAATTTGAGAGGGCCATACGTTCCATCTTTTTCCACGATGACTATTCATTACGATTATCTGAGAATCTACATTTAAATCTCCGTTTTTTAGTATTGTTAAAATATTCAATAATGTACAGATCCTTTGTATGAACTGATTCCGTTAAAATTTAACTGTTACTGTAATATTGAAAATGATCTGATGTAAACCAAAACGTCTATGTTATGATTATATCTACATATTTTAATTAATATATAGATTATATCTACATATTTTAATTAATATATAGATTATATAATATATAGATAATATTTTTAACTAATTTTAGAGCGTTAAATAGCTCTGGCTCATAGCCCATGTTTTATTTTTATTTTATCATTTTATTCAGTCTATATTTATTCTATTATTCTATTTTAGTAAATATTTACTTATAACCTATTAAGAAATATACAAATATATTAATATTATTTATCTCGGTTGTCCGACGCACAATTCTCGCATCCACACAACAGTGTCTTTAATCACGTGATAAATACGTATACATTTTTCTCTACCCTACTCTACGTCTATGACTACGACCATGATGTAAGAAAACAAGGTGTAACATTCCCGTCGATGCGCACTCATTCATATAATAATAGCCACTTCTTGACCAATCAGAAATTGGTCACAAATGCTGAAAAGCAATATTATTTGTGATCAACAATATCTGTGACCAATTTTAATTGACTGCCCCACTCTGTTATGCGCAATGTTATACTTTGTTTTCTTACATCATGACTACGACAGACATAAGCGTTTTGTTCTCTGTCATCAGCCTTATAATTACTTAGGCAATCTGGAAATTCACATTTCGCGAAAGAAGGAGCTAACTTCACGTGCGTATGTCTTTTTTTCGTTTCAGTAGTGAGGGGCCAACTTTACACACTTCCATAAATGTGCACATAAATATTTGATTCGAGAGCGATAGAGCCATCGGTTCGCTCGCATAAAAAAAAATCGTAGCAGTCGACAGTGCGATCCCATAATTTCAATAAACTCGAGGAATAATCGCGTTCGACGAATCGCGGTATGTGTCGCGATCGCGTGTCGAGCGGTAGTACGACGGTGAAAATAGGGGGTCCCGCGTCTCGTGCCGCTGCCGGCTCGCGAAAGAATGACGCCGCACAAAAGACACACCGTGGCAAATTCGCCGCCGTGAGATACGCCGCGACGCGCCACGGACGACACCGCCGGAGTGTTGCTGATGACGCGGACTGATAATGCTAATCGTAATGGAGCAGAGAACGATGCTAATGGATGTAAGGAACGACAGCTTTCCTAGGGTTATGTGACGACGCACGAAGCGACGATGGCGGGCCGATACGCCGCGCTCTAAGGCTGCGTTCGCTTTCGCGCTTCCAGCACTCACATCATTTTATCCTTGTTGTTTATCAAATGTTAAACAAGGATAAATGATGCTTATAAGCGCTGTAAGCGCTAAACGCAACCTAAAGTCGAGATCGTGCGCCGACCGTTATTGTCGTGATATCAAATGACGTATGTACCTTCGAAAACGCCGAATCCGCTATTCCCCGTTCCTCGCGTTTCACGTCAATTTCCGCGAGCGAGCGTTCGCGTCCATTCCCACAAATATTTCATGTAAAGTTTAAATTCGGATAATAAAATTTTCCGTTATTCGGATAATAAAATTTTTAATTGAGTAGCTATTCGTATAATAAGTAATATTTATTACTAATACTTTAAAAATCTCGAAATTCTTACGGTCTGAGAGAAACAAAAATATGCTTTTAATAAGTAAAATTTAATTTCGCTTCAACTCACGAGGAATCGGGTTTGCGATAAATATACCTACTTCAAATAACCGCGGAAAACATAATCAAAGTCTCCATCAAGTCTCACATTTTCCTTGGGCCGTTAAAATTATTACAAATTATATCGTTAAAATTGTATTTCACGTTAAAATTATTACAATTTCGTTTCCTCGACGCGAGAAATATCGGGACAATATCGCTTATATAATTAATCGCTTATAAATCAAATGGTATTACGACCCCCAACATTTTCATATTAGAACTCTAATTAATCTTCAGAATGTGCTATTAAAGTATCGTACGGCGGCCGTGGGACATCTTGTATTCCCGGAACGCGTAACTTTTGCTGCGGAAGTGTGCTGGAGGCGCATTATTCACGTGGATTTCTCTAAATTCGTGGCGTACCGTAATTAGCGCGTATCGATCGGCAAGTAATTCGGAGGAAAGTCTAAACTCTTCGGATATTTTAAAAAAATTCGATACAAAAATAAAAAAAAGAATGAAACAAGCGATCTTCGGAATTTTTAACTTGGTTCTGCACGTATAAGGTAACGATAAAACGATTTAATACAGCGCGGAAAATATAGGCATTCCTTTTTGTCTGGAACGAAGGGAGATTTTCCCTTCAATGTTCCGCGAATCGACAATTGGATACGCCGACTCGTGGTTTTTTGTCCGCAACGAGCTCAGGCATCGTTAGAGTTGTCGCGCAAAGTTCCCGAAACGGCCGATGAAGTTCAGATGTTGGCTGCAGAACGCGTTTTTGCGGGCCGTTCAACGCCACGATTTCGCGATCAGCGGTCACGAAATCCGCGCGAGATACGCCCGGGGATTGCAAAATAAAGAAGCGCCCGCCGGAGCGCGGTAGAGAGATGCCGACGCGTCCAACGCGTCGCTTTTCTCGTTACAAACTCATTAGCCTAAGCGCATGTGCATATACGTACACGCTAAGAGAGAAATGTGGTTAAATTAGCTATAAACTATAGTATACTGTGACGGCAACGATTATTTACAGCCGTCCTAACATGGGCAAGGCCGAGTTTCCTTTTTTCCCCTGCGATCTCCCGCGAACCGTGGGGATTACCGGGACAGTCTTGATTAATTTTATGTGCCACCTCGCAACGCTGTGTGACACCACTGTCGATTACTTGATAATCGCGATTTTGTGATTTGAAGATATTCGAGTATAATAGTAAAAGAATTAATATGCAGAATACTATTTTAGTATTAAAAATTGACGTCATTAATGAGTTTTAAATTTCGCGAATATAATAATATAACTTTAAATAATTTCAGTATTAATCTTTTTAAATCTAATTTGGATTTTATACAATATATAAAAAATAACGTTAATTACGTAACGAATACGAAAAACGCTAAAACCCTACGTCATTATATGTTAATCAATTATACAATATATTAACGAGTAGAAAGAAGTTAAATAGACGCTGATTAACATTACCGAATAAAATCGATATATCGTAGTTTCCATTAAAGGGATATCCCTCATAGTTAATGAGGTGACGACGTGTCATGTGATGCGTTGTCACCTCGGCGACGTAACCATGGCTTCCGCGACTGGACAATCATCGGCCACCCTGACACTTACGCGTAACGACTCAACGCCTACCTTCTTACACCATATTGAGCTTAAGAGCCTCTTCGTGCCTCTCAGCCTTTTTAAAGGCTAAGCTACCCAATAGCGCCATATACGCGTTCCCGTATATTGCCACGCTAAATTCTAATACCGTGGAAATTTCCGCATTTTCTTCATTCCGATAGAAAAGAAAAGAGAGGACATTAACTTCTTTCTCTTTGTGAAAAATATAGTCCTTATCAGACCGCGCGCAACGAAGAGAACGTGCGGTAGCAAAACGCCTTCTTATTCTCGTTTCGCAATACCAAAATATCACCTCCTCGAATTTACGGTGCATTCACAACGGCGTATTTGAAATCGACACGCAACGTCGCGTCGCCTTGACGCGCCGCGCGAATATATATATACCTAATACTTTCCGAGAGCAGGGCGTAATGAAATATCGATAAACACGAACGACCGCACGGCAAGACCGGGAAGATACTGTCGCCGATGCGGCACGGAAGAGACCACGGAGGTAGACGTCAGAGCGTACCATGGAAAGGACGAACAGATCCGGCAAGGATCGCCCATGGGCGGATGAGATTTGCAACGGCGCGGCGCGGCGTGACGGCGGCACCACCCGGGTTTTCGCCCGACGTGGTGCGTTGCATTATTCACTTGTACGCCAGGGTAACGTGCGACCGCTATCGTCCGTTTCGCCTCCCTGAAGCCCGTCTGAACCCTACACCCGCGGCTTTCGGACTAACTTCGACAGAGGCTTTGGGCATCGATACCGCGAAGCCACCTCCGACATTCGACCCGCGTGCGGCCCCCGGTGGTTTCTGCACGATACAATTAATTCCTTCCGAGTGACGACAGGCGGACGACGTCGACGACCGACCGCGCGCATCACATCGACTTTTTCTACTGTCAATTTATTTTACACGACCAGGCAATTTGCTGATGCAAGAAGAACATCTTGGCTCCCGCAATGATTATACAATGTAAAACATATATATTCCAGAATTTCTTGAATTTCTCATCTCTCCCGAAGATTAATTCTCCACGCGATCTTTTGATGTTTCTAAATCCGTGTAATAATTTAATCGCAGAGATAAATAGGGCAATTATGTGGCTAATGCGTTTAATGCCAGTCGCCAGAGACGAGCGCGTATATGGGAAACATTAATAGGAAGAATATAAAGATTAAGAGAGGGAAAGTTTTTGAGAATTTCCCAGCGATTCCCATATCTCTGTTACATTCGCGTGGCAATTCGAAGCCTTCAAACGTATCAAGCGACATCACTTATCGATTCAATATTGATACGCTGTCATCAATGAAATACTCCGCTACGTATTCGAGATATTACGAAATCCCGGTCTTTATCTCTCTTTTCCTCTCTTTATCTCCGCTTTTCACATATACGCGATGCACGCAAGTATTTCAACTATGTCGGGACTACAAAGTTCCTTTCGGTATCGACAACCACACGGACACTCGCGCGCTTTGACTCCCACAACGAAACGTATAAATGCAGCTGCGCATTTGACTCGGATTGAAATTTTCGGTGAATATTCCTCTCTCTCCTGATCTTCCGCGTCCCCCGGATTTCGGTCGAGATTTTCATGGTCCAATTCGCGCTGTTGCTCACCACGGCGATTCGCCGCTGCGGCGAACTCTCCGGTAAGAGAAAGACAACACGTTCCTATCTTCCATCGATTTCTCTTTTACTAAACGAAACTAATGGTGAAAGTCTCTTTATAAAAGTCGCGACGTTAAGCGACTAAAATTCATCTATTATAAATCTAAGAAAGCCCGTGACTTTTTAATGCGTATCTACTTGATTTATCTTGGTAATTATTAAATTCTTCACGAAAGTTTCGTTCAGAAGGGAAGAGAGGGGGGGGGAGAGGAGAAATTTATGCTACAGTCCGCCTGATGTATTTTTCCGTTCTCTTCCGTAGACAACTTCTTCGACTATTAACGAACTTTTAAATGTTTACAGAAGAAAAAAACGAACGAGCCGTGCGCCGAATATCATTTCAATAATAATGCTGAATAAGGCGACAGAGAGACGCGCATCGCGCGGCAGCTGCGGTTTTAGACGCGCCGTGGCTTCGGCGTCGTAGTTGGCCGTAAGTTTTCGTTAGCCGGGGAAACGAATGGAAATTAATTTATGAAAGAGCAGTTTACTCCCGATTCTTAGCTAAGTAAGAACGCCCCGTCTAATGCTTGAGTTTACTCGAGTTATCCTCCCCCTCCCGCGCCCGCTCGCTTTCAGACGTAATGACAGTTGGGCGTCGCCTCCCCTTCCCCTCTTCCCCTCCCGATTCATTAATGCTCCAATAAAAGACAATCGCGATCTATGGCGATTGTTCATTGCAAATTAAATATAAGCGCGAGTTAATATTTGTACATTCAGTTCTAATTGGTTAGAGTACTTTTACTTCATTAAAGAATTAATACGATGGAATAGGAGATAATAATCCAGTGATGTATTTCTTATCGTTTGTCTGTCGTTAGCGTTTGTATAATTGTTTTCTTCTCTGTACCCTCAATAAATTATTATTTACATTTATTTCTAATATTCACTGATTTTTGAAGAAAAAATCATATTTTATATTTTAAAAAAGTCAAATTAGAGATATATCTACGTTGATACTGTCATAGTTAACGTGGAAGTAGCTTTTCTCAAATTAAAAATTTGAAGACTTGTTATAAATTAAATATCGCTTAATTAATCGTGTCGCGAGGTAATAATAATTCATAGCGTTACGTCGTCGATTTCACGGATCTTATTTCGGAACTCGATTAAAGCTTGAGACTTCGTTATTTGCAGGAATGAAATTATCCTCCGTAAACATCGAAAGAAGAATCCTGCTGCATCCATCGTAAAATAGCGGCGGAGGTAAATTTTTGAAAATATTACGTCTGACGTAATTGTAGACGAAGATCTACTATCTATAGTACGAGTATCTTCGTCTACAATTATCGTATGACTGTATTCCACTTAAATGTACATTAAGAAAGCAGTTGCAGACGAAGATTTGTCAGACGTAATGGCTTAAAAATTTGCCTAAAATAATATTACATAACTGAATACATATACATAACTGAACATTTTTCCCACAATTTATTCGCACGCTTTCGCGACACATCAATAATTTCTTATTACTGACACTAATTTTCCCGTTAGTTTAATTAATTATTTCTGTTGAAATATTATGAAATATTGCATTGCACGTTAACTTATGCTCTATATATATAATTTTTAACGCGTAATACTATATATATATAGGAGTCAGAGAGGCTATTTAAGGGAAATAAAAATCTCAAAAGTCGGCGACACGCTTTTAAGGGGAGGTGATAAAATGTATTAAAGCTCAACCCGCGGGCAATTTGCGCAAAAGATTTGTCGAAGTAAGCCGTGCGCTTTGGCTTAGAAAAGCTGGCATTTTTCAACGCACGCTTCATTATCTTCGAAACCGGAGTAGTTTCCAGTCGGCGGAGCACATTTATATCGCGGTGCGCACCGTGCCCACCCGCGTTAAATCGTTGCCTTTATTCAAGGCTCGACGCACGACCAGTCATTTATCTCGTAAAATCAACCGGTCAGCCATAACGTCATAGAACAAGCTAAATACAATCACGTAAATAATCTCGTTCTATTTCCATCGATTAAATTCGCAATAAAAGCTGTTATTACGCATAGAGAATCCATACGCACACGATCCTTCGTCCCCCCCCCCCTCCCTTCGCCATGCGTTGTGTACATAACGGCTGTGAAATAATTGGCTTAATACAACTACACAATATGTTTTTGTTCGCTCAGATTTATGGATCCACTATTGTAATTTTATTTTTATTATTAATTTAATCTTCTAGACTGTATTTTATTACACGTCAAGCGTAATAACGGTGAAAACGAAAACTGTTTGCACGAAACTGTACAAACAGCGCAAAAATAGTAATTGATGTAACCATTTGTATACGGAAAAAGATAAAAATTATTTTGCAAATACTTGACGTTATTTTTTTTGTCTATATTATCGGTATCGCGACACGTTCGATGCGCTGGACAAAAATAATTGGGCAAAGAGATTAATTACTACGTTCTGATATGCCGTGATTAAACGATCTGCCTCGTCTGGAAGAGGGGGTCTCTCAGCTGGAGAAAGGAGAATTACTCGTTCAAAGCATTCGATCACTCGTAGGATAGCCAAGTAACGAATAGTATGCTAATCCGAGAACGTTACGGAGAGTACACTCCTTCGGCGAATCGTTTCGAACTTTTCGAATTGCATCCGGGGTCTGCCTCGTCGGTTAGTGAAGAGCAGCGGTAGTATGTTCTCTCCCCCCCTCCCCCTCCCCCCGTAGGAAGTCTCACCGCGAGAGAAACTCCCTCCATCGTACCAATAAGAATGTTTCGCAGAAGTTCACCCGGGCGATCGGTGTGTATACTCGCGATGTAAAATAAATCTCTACCGCAGACTTTGATCCTCTCCCCTTCTCCCTCCTGCCCGCCGTCCCCGTCATCCCTCGTTCTGGCGCGAAACAAAACCAACATCCTTAATCACGGAAAGTATATATATACATGATATCTCTGAAATACTTTATTAGAGATTTATCACGGAGCCGTATATACTTCTCTCTCTATCTGCTGTACATATTACAAATCGTATTACGAACTGCAAAGTCCGGGATATATCCGCTACGTCGCGAAAAAAAGCTGCGATACTCACTATGTACATATCGCAGGGATTTTTGGGCTACCGTGTAAATTCGCGAAATACGAGAAACGCGCGATGGCACGCGGGGAAAAAATCCGGGATGGCGCGGAATCGCGCAATAAAATATTTCCAAGGCGGATTTTTCCAAATCGAAATTTTTGACGTGACGATAGATAAATGTCGGGTGGCGTCGGTCTTTCTAGATTATCTTTTAAAAAAAAGAGAGAGAGAGAGAGAGACAAAGAGATTCCGGTAAGTTCTCTCGCGAATTTGCGAATTCGAGTCGAATCTATCTACGACGCGCTGTGTATCTCTGTATAAAAAATCGATCTCGATTACGACGCGAAACGCATTTTCTTAACGTGGTTAAAGGATCGGTCGCGCGTGCATCTGGCGCGCGTGGACATTAGTACCTACGTTTTACAGTATTGGATGCACATTCTAATGGAATCGACTGTCCTACACACTGGCTGTTGGCAGTGAAGAGATCTCGTCGTTCCGACATCAAATAAAATCGAACGAGGCCATTTGCCGAGCATTCGCCCGTTCTCTCACCGTCGTTCTGTCTCCCCCTCAACCCCTTTTAACTCTTTTAAAACGAGACGACCGAATGAAAAACAACGCCCGCGGCTTAGTGGCCACCGAAGGAATAACTGTCGACGACGACGCTTTCGCAGCTCTTTTTGGACCCGCGATCAAGGTCGACGAGGATTCGTCTCTACGCCAAAAATCAACCAAGGGGAAACGCGCAGAACGGACGCGCGGGAGACGCGAAAGGAAGGAGACCGGGAAAGGGCGCGGATAGAAAGGTCTCGGAGAAAGAGCTCGCGGATCTCTCGACGACAACACAGATGCGAGTGCATGCAGCAGCACGGTAATCCCGAGGGAGAACAATTTTATTTGCTCCATCAAGAGCGCATTCCCTCTTCGCCTCTATCCATTTCGAACTCGATTCTCGAATCACCTAGTCAGGCCACTACCCTTCCCTCGACTCGATTCGTCTCTCGTCATCCTACACGTGTGATGCATAAGAATACCGTCTTATCATCTTATTGCCACGTACGTGAACTTTCGAAACGAAAGCGTCTCGTAACCGTGTCTGTATTTTATTAATGGCGAGTTATTTTATTTTTTATTAAGATCAATCGTCTTTCGATTGCGCCCCCTCCCTCGAATATGCCGCGTTTCAAGAATAACTCCTCGCCGTGACGCAAACGTAAAAACAATGAATGATCAATGCCGAACTCGGGTACGAGTACGCGAAGGTTTTCACATCTGCATCCGCTCGTTAAGCGAAGTAGAAGGAATAATCGTGACTCGTTAGCCGCTACCGAGATTCCGCGAAGGTTTTCCCCTCCCCCTCCCGCTCGCTCCTCTCTTTTTTCTCTTTTCCTCCTCGCTTTCTCTCTCTCTCTCTCTCTCGCGCGCGCGCGCGCGCTTTGCCATCTCGCTCTCTTTCACGTCGTATCCCGCGTATCCCGTCATGCATATGAATGAAACTGTTTTGCCGCGAGCCGAAAAAACGTCACGCTGTTAATCGACTCGCGCTTATTCATAGCTGCAGTCAACCAACACCAACTCTGGCTACCACCCCCGCGGTGGAAGCTTCGAGAGACGATAATTCGAAGCTCGTCCCGGGCGTTCCCTTTGGGCCCTTTGTACCGCTCGCGATATCGTTTCGAAGAGTGGCACAACGTATACCCGGGCACACCTCTCTCACCGATGCTCGTTCATCAAAACAAATCGGCGGCCCTGCCGACTTAACGAGAGAGTAACTTGGTAACTATGCAGTGAACGGTCTTGACCGCAAACACAGTTAATATTTGAAATTTAGCTGGAACTTGCAAATTACCTACAAATTGAAAATAATTGAAATCTCTTAACATTTTTTTTTTTTCACGACTACAATTTTGCATTTTCATCGTGAAGTATTAAAACACCCTCGCGCCCCTCACATATACAAGAGCCTTCCCGTGTTTTATTATTTCACGAGGCGAAAATATGAAAACTCTTGTGAAACGAGTTAGATCGACGGCGGCAAGTAATACGAAATTTATTTTCGGCCATTCGTCCGTTTTCGCGCGCTCGCGTAATTCACAAATTTTGCAATGCGCATTTTACGAGAATCAGAAATGACGGAAATATGAGGATCGATCTCTCTCGCAAGCGGAATGTATTTCGCGAGAGATGGGCGTGCGTGCACGCTCCCATTGCAAAGATGTGAAAAATGTTCATTTTAATGGTTGACGTAACGTGAATATTGGTTACCACCGAAGTGTTACGTGCCCGGAGTCTCGAGCGGAAGCACGTACAGTAGAATATGCATATACATCATTATACAATATATGTATATATTATATATATGTAAACCGTGTAAGATATGAATACTATCGCTTAATATCGAGCACGCAACGTGAAAAATGTAAATTCGCGACGCAATCTCCGCTCGCGAACGGTACATTGATTCCCGCGAAACCGCATTGTCGCATCGCGCCGCGAACTTCAACTTTTCCCGCCAAGTTACACGCGAGAACGCCCGCGCCCGCCGCGGTTGGCGCGGTAATTTCACGTTGTTTTAGCGGCTCAGGCGAACTTTTTAGTCAAATTGAGTAACGGATCGTGCATTGAATGCAAATCACACCGTGACATAACGCGATAGGACATACCGCGCGTTTCGCCGCGCGTTTCTCCTTTTTTACGGTGAAGTTCGGCACGGCTAAACTTATGCCGCCGCGAAGTTATGCCGCCGCCACCGCGCCACTTCCATGATTCTAGCCCGTCGTCGTCTATAGGATGCTAGAGAAAAGTTTGCTTTTGACGCGGTAGGTTGCACGTGACGAATTCAAATCAGGCGTAAATACTTAAAGCAAACACTCCGCGGGACGGGTGTGGAGGGGATGCGGGTGGCCGGGGGGGAGGGAAGGAGGGGAAGGCGCGACTCGGTTTTAAAATAAAGCATTAGAAGCACGACGGGGCGACGACGGGGTTGTTAAGAAGGGTGGCGTTGCCGCCCGGACCTGGGGTCTGCCTTTCAAAGTTCACGGCAAACTTTGCGTAAACTCGCCGAGTTTAGCAATGAACTAGTTCATTGAACGCAAATCGGTAGCCGCGATGAATGGGTCACCGGATATTTCGATTGTTCTTCGAAAATACCAACAAACTCGAAAACGATCCGACAAAAGATCGGGGGGTTTCAATTGTTTATAATAATAAACTCCAAGTTTACGTGAAATGCGACGGATCGCTTCGATTAGACGAGATATCCCAAATTAAATATAAACTAGATTTTAAAACCATCAGCGGGATTATACGCGTTCTATAGAGAACTCGTTACAATCCACAAGGGAAGACTTTAATTTAAATTTATCCTTGGCAGTGGAATCTATATATAGCAATTCTCGAAATGTTTGGTCATCGTTATGAAAGCAAACATATATATTGACATAAATATTTACGCATCAATATCTGTGATGGATGCTACTTGTTATCCAGATTTTCTACTGAAGCTTTTCCATTTTCGTGAAATATTCCTTAAGAATTGCAGAAGTAATACTCTACTTTAATGCAAAATAATAGTAGGCGATCGATATGATATTTATCTTTTATTTCGCGACTTGAGAAAATAAAATTGTCATGCTGCAAGAAATCCTTGCGCGCGCGTGTATATCGGAAAATTCTTTCCATATATATATATATATATATATATATATATATATATATATATAGCTAACGGCTAAAGGCAATATAAGAGAGGCAAGTAAGTTCCCTCTCTTTTTTAACTCACAGCTAAGAACAGAAGAATCGCATTTGAACTTTTATATCTCCTTCGATCAGATACAATATGAAATATCGATAACTATACGTTATTGCCGCCGAAGTTGCAAAAAATGAGATGATGTTACTTATTTATTAAAAAGCCGATATTTAATTTTGTTTGAATATTTTACAAGTAGCATTGAAATATTTAAAACCGTTTGTGTTTAAAATGACAGAGTTAGCTAACGATTTCATTGCGAATTTATATGAGGTAAGTTAATTAATGATATCCTCAAAGTCTATAAGTAATAAGCGGAATTTAACGAAGATAGATCTACGAGTAATGAAACTAAAAGCGCAACGTAGCCGTCCAGATGAACGTCTTATTGGCGCAATACCAAACGGCTTAATACGCTATAGAACGAGTTTTTAATTCATTGATGACATTCGAACTAAAAATTTAACACTTATGTTTAAATTTCACTTTTAGATTATTAAAAGCGAAAACTTTATCTATAGTTTCCTCTTTTTAAATTTCAAACCTAATAAATATACGGACGATTACGTTCAAGTTTATACTTTTATAAATATGACGAACTTTATCGAACCATAAAGAATCTTAAATAGCGCTCATTATTATGTAGCATTATTTCTTGTAAAAAAACTGACAGTCGAAAAGATCTGAACTATTTTTTTCTACAATGTTCACTAATGTGATCACTATTGCGTAATTACTGCTTCATAGCGAAGAGTTATTCTTGAAACATATCTGAAAGAATGTAATGAAAGAAAATCGATCTTAAAAAAAAAATTTTTTTAAGCTTATATAAAGTATATTAGTGAATGCTATTTAAGAACAATTTCAGGATTTTTTTCGGTTTTTATAAGGAATAACGCTATGTAATTAGTGCGCGTTATTTAAGACATATCCTGTATAGTCAAAAATATATGAAATAACTGGAAGATAGAAAGAAAAACGTAATGATCTTTATATATTAACCTTGATGCAATATAAGTTTGGATCGAATTAAAGGACTAGTTAATGAACGTCGGCGCCGTTCTGTATTACTATGGCTGGGCATGTTCCCACGGAAAGTACATATCTAGCGAGAAAAGAGAAAGAAGGGAAAGCGCGATTAAGAACATTCCGCCACTTACCTCGCACGATGAGCTTGATCACGGCTTCCGGCGCATTCCGGTTGTTCACGAGACACTCGTACATACCGCTGTCGGCGGCGTTGACGGGATGCAGCTGCAGCGAATAATTTTTCACATTCAGAGACATTCTGTTCTGTTCTGTTCGCCGCACGACAGTCGTGCTTCTGCTCTTAAACTCGAGCAGCCGCATCCCGTTCGCCCGCCACTCGAGCATCAGCACCAGCGAATCCTCCGTCACTCCCGGACAGCCCAGCGTGACGTTCTTCCCCGCCTCCACGACGACGTCGTCCACCAACGAATTCATGGCATCTGCGGACATAGATCCCCTTTCGTTACACTTCGTCGTAACGTCGGCGAAACGTTGAATCGTCCGCGATAAAAACAAACGTGATCGCGCGCTGCTGCGGTATAGGAATGAGAATTCGAGGAGAGAGCGGGATTGGGTGACGCGGACGGACGGGGGTCCCGCGGCGGATTTCTCGCGGGTCTCCGTCAGGAGTTTCACCTGCGTCAGGACAATTCCAGCATAGGGTGAATAAAATCCACGTGAATGACCGGACGTTCTTCGACTTTATACAGCGCGTCGCTCCCGCTCCCTCTCGTAAGACCGAGTGTAAAAGAATTCTGAACGCCGCGAGGATATGCGCTGTCGATCGCATCGATTTTCCTTCGAAGATCCGCGCACGCGTTCTCTCTCTCTCTCTCTCTCTCTCTCTCTCTCTCTTTCTTCAAGAAAAATTTCAATATTTTTTTTAACCGCGCGACACAAACGAGAGAGTGATCTCGCGCGTCACGGTTCTCCCGCGGTAAACGCTCGGAATATACTTGAGGGGATTAATGTAAGCGCGAGTACACGACCCGACACCGTGGCCGGGATAGCTTCCGATCGACTTTTAAAATTTCACGCGGCCGCGCCGGATCGTAATTTGCAACGCAAAATATACGACGCCCTGGCTTGCGCGCGCGCGCGCGCGAATAAGCTCCACTAGGTTACCGGCCATATTGCATCGCGCGGAATTTCTGAATACCTAGGCATCCAATTTTCTTTCTAACGAGTTCAATTTTTTTCTCCAATGGCAGTACCTTCGATAAGCGCGCGCAACGCACGCATTGCTGCTCTATTTCGCCTCTCTGGCCGGTCGCGCGGGAACATCTATGAAAATCCATGCACGAACGGACGGCAGACCGGGAGTTCGCGCGTGATTTCGTAAGCTACTACGGACACGTACCTATATATATCCGCGTATGGATATGTGCGCTTGCACATATCCACGCTGTATCGCGCGGAAGGGGCGAATCGTCGATCGTACGTGGCGAAACCGCGGCGGACATCACGATGCGGTAGGTCATCGCGAGGTAATTCACGAAGGGATTCCCTCCGCAATCTCTGGAAAGCCTCCTCCTCCCCCCTTCCCACCCCCGGAAAGCTTTCGCTACGCGGATCTCGCAGCGAAACGGTATTCAGATCACGCGTACGTATTCATACGTGCATAAAGTGCAAGTTCGAACCTTGCCAAGCGTGCTCCTTTAGCGCATCCGGTCTCTTTCTCTTACGATCGACATAAATCACAGCTCGCCCTTTGAGCTGTACCGTCGTTTGAACGAGTAACTACCCGACGTCCCGCTCGTCCACCTTTGCAAACGTGATAACAAATTTGTCGCGAAATAATATTTCCCTCCGCTCCTCGAAAATTCCTCGCGCGATAAATTCCCTCTCGTTCCCGTTGAATTCCATTCATTCTTTTTTCTTCCGTTCCTTTTTAAAATTTATATGCGAAATATATTCTAGTCCTCTCAAAGCTGTACATTGATTATTTTTAACAGCAGAATGTTTATCTGAGCTTCTATCTATCTCTTTTTTATTTATTTAACTCTTTTATATTTTTCAAAAGGTGCATTTGCGTTTTAATGAATAACAATTTTATCTGATTGATGACCAGTGATTGGCTAAAAAAATAAACCTAGCCATTTCGTATTAACATGAAGGGGAGAGAGATTGAGATTATTTCTCATATACGTTTACGTCAGAATAAATGAGATTTTTTATGATAATGACATTCATAATCAATAAAGCGCTCTTATAAAATGTGCCAAAGACTTCCATTTTAGTTCATTAATCAATAAAGCCATCATAACTCATTCTGATGGCTCGAAAAAGGACACTTGAATTAAATAACACGATTATTTATTTAATATTAAATCTACCGGTTATGAAATATCAAATCAAGTTGCCTAATATATTTTTAAGTATCCGATATATCGATCGAAAATTTTCGCTATCGCTTGCAAAATATACACAGAAAGAATAATTTTGCTAAATCCAGATCTGAAAATAATTTTTGTTCAATAATCAAAATAATTTTGTGCAAAAGTCAAAGTGATTGCTAGAATATCAAAACGTTTTATAGCAATGCGCTTATCAGTTTTAACATTCCAACAAATTATTTTGATGATTCAGTAAAAAATTATTTTCAATCTGTTTTTAGCAAAAATTTTAGTCCTTTCAACAAAATCGTTCTTTCCGTGTAGATATATACCTAAAATAAATTATATCTCCATTTTTTTTCCCTCCCGAGATTATGAATAAGGATGGCTGTCCGACCAAGAACCAAAGTATATAAGAACTAAAATATATCCAATGTGTATATATATTTATACATGTATGTATGTATGATATCGATCTAGTTTAAAACTAAATTTCTTCAAACGTAACGTCAAAGTTACTCACGAAATGAGTCGACTGGGAAACGTTTCGTGTCGGGAGATATCTCAACAGAATTTTAAAGCATACGTCGCTCCTCAAAGCTTCCTGTATACCTCTAAAAACTCGGACTACGTGCACTCGCCCTTACGCTCAACGTCATTACGTTTCATCGCCAATCTACGAACCGTAAGGAAACGTTGGGGAATCCCGTTAGCTCTCGATTAGCTCTTGGCGAAATGCGCTTCTGCGAGTAGAGTGAAGAAAAGAAAAAACATGCGTGTGGAGAAGATTAACGAAAATGCAGGTCGAAATGAACGCGGCGAGAGCGGCGCAGCGGGAAGGTAATCTGCGACTGTTAACGACGCCGATCGTTCCGATAGCCGGCGCGACACGACGGGCGGAAGCAAAGGGTGACGGAAACGAAAAAAAAAAGAAAGGAAACGACATAAACGCACGGGCGCAAACCGTGCGATAACGATAACGCGCGTTCGCGGCTCCGCTCCGTATCAACGGGGAGAATCGCCGTCGTTTGTGTACCCGCGACGACGGGGGCATTCGCGGGCCGCAGGACGCTCGTAAAATCGACACGGTGGATTGCCCAAGAAAATAAAACCGTAATCGCGCGCGGTTTTGGCACATGACAGTTCCTGTATGACGTGCAGAAAAAAACCTCGCAAAAGAAATTCGCGAACAAAGGCGGAAATCCTCGACTCCGCGCGCGCGCGCGGTGTCTCGGTCGCGAGCCAAATCCGCGAGCGTAATATCGCGAGGATGCATCTCCCGTGCTCTCCTCGATTCACATAATACCGCGCGCCATTTCGTCGCACGCGAAATTCAGAATATTAACGTCGTAAACTTTCACGAGCTAATAACTAATCCCGCGTCGTCGCTACGCGATTCGCGCTCGAGAGGTCGGTGTTTAGACGTCGATCGCGCAATCGGGCCGCGCGCAGTAAAATAATAGCTGAAAGATCCCGCAGCGGCGCTACGTGTGTGTGTATGTGTGTATGCGTGCGTATTATATTCCGCGGCAACTTCCAAGTGTAATCGATATAATTTAACTACGCGGAGAAAATAAGGAGACAGGAGAGGAGAGAGTGGGAGAGAGAGAGAGGATCTCCGAGGATTGTCGTACGATCGCGGCAGGCACACGCGCGGCACGTTTCCTAACTTCGGAGTCACCCTCCCTCGCGTGCTGCTTAGTCCGGGGGGTCCATTTCGCGCGCAAGTTAACATAATGTAAAAAGTTTCCTCGCGACGGTGGATAACGCCCGCGCACCGCCTCCGCGCCGCCATCCGCGTCGTCGTGACGGAAAAATACACCGCGTTCGTCGCCGATCGCGCCCGCGGTTTTGATCGCGTTCGACTTGCGACCGCGTCCCACCGTCGGTCGGAAATGAAATTTCGCACGCGATTCTCTCTTTGTATCTTTGGGCGAAAGAAGCACCGCACGCGAGAGAGTTTCCGAGCAACTGCAGCGGCAACGGCAACGGCATAGCGAACGGTATAGCAGCGACCGTACGTACGGCAACGCGAACGCGCCTCGTTACTTCTCGAACTTCGTCAAAAGTACGTCGTAAAAAGTTTCCATACCAATTCCCGCCGCCACACTGCTTACGAAAAACCATAAATTCCTCTTTCTCCCCCGCCCCGAGGGTGAAAAAGGGGCGGGCTACCACGTAACGGTGGTAATTTTTCGAATTTCACCCCGGGTCGCGCACCGAGTCGCGCGCGCATTGAACCTTTTTCCCATTAGATCGCTAAATCACCGAAGGAAATTGATGTTAATTACGGCACAAATCCCCGCCGTTAACGTCTCGATTGTGACAGGACTCGCGGAAATATATATTTACGTTCGCCGACTACAAACTGTGTCGGCCAATTATTTTATCCGAGCTCTCAAGAGCGCGCTCGTTAATTATTCCTTACAAAGTGATATTCGTTATACTTCCCTGGGGGGATTAGTGGAGGCAAACGGCATCTTGAATCCCGCATGGGCCTTGAAATTTGCTTTAATGTTATAGGAATATTACGAGCGAACTTAATGCGCGTCTCCATGTCGGCGAAATAGGAGCTTTCAAGCAGGCTATCCCTTTCGCCGACGTCGTGGAGGAACCCACCCATTATCTCGAATTCTGTTTAGCAGTCTCCGGCGGGGATTCCAGAAAGAAAGCGCTAGCTACGTAAACTCTCACTCCGATGCAAATGCAAGTAAGAATAATAACAAACGTGGCTTAATGGCGGCGTCACTTTTAAATAACAGAACGAATTGCTTAACGTCTTAACCGACGTAATGAATTTAATAAAAAGGGAGAATACCTCTCTCTAATACACAGCCGACATAACTTCTCAGTAGTTCCAAGAGTTATTCATTGCGGCTTGTCGGAATTCTTATTTCAAATGATATGTCAAGTGCATCGTTCAGCGTTCGTCAAGCCGCCGCCGCGGCGGAAGCAACAATCAGCATCCTCTCGACCTGCGACCGGGTCGCGAGGCCGACCTGAAAAATTGAATTTTATCCCCTTTTCCCCGACTGGAGAGAGAGAGACCGGCTCGGTACGCCGTAAATTAATTTACGCAAATCTTCCGCGGGCATGAATTTTTCCAGCACTAATTTCCCCAGAAGCTACCACGCTTCGCGAGATACGGTCACACGGTCGAGGCAAGCCGTTACCACGGTAATTACCTTCCTACCTTCGTTCCGCTTCGTCTTTTTGTCTCATAACCAAGTAACTATCTTAATTGCTTTTGCTTTTCTAACTCTGGATACTGCACTAAGTCCGGCTCGTTTTATACGGCGGAATGCTGATCCCCCCTCCTTCCCTCGGTCCCACCCGAAAACCCCCTGGTCACCATTGTCGTTAGCGACTATCCGCGGGGGTTATCCACGCAACCCTCCGTCCCGGGGGTCGATTTAAATTCGTTCCCCTCCACCATTCGCGCTCTCCCGCCCTCCTCCACTTCCCTTCCCGTCCCTTATCATTCCATAACCCGCAGCCGCCGATATTTTTTCATTACACCTTCTGAGATCCTTTGTTTTTTATCGGGACGACGATAACATCGAAACCTCCGCGCGCGAGGAAGAGGAGTCGAAGCGGCGGTCGCAAAAGGCAATCTCCCTAAGAGAATCTCTCAAACGGTGCGACGACGTCTCTCACCTCGTGCCAATTTTCGCTCCGTTAACCATCACACTGCGAGACGACCTTCGTTATTTCCCGTGGAAAATTTCGCGCGCGAGAACTAAGATCGAGAGCTAGCGTTTGCCGCGCCCGCGTCATTCGTTCGGCACAAATGAACGGGACTGTCGATAACAGCGAGGAGCTGTTAAACGGTTTGTCGATCATTCTAATCGCAGTTGCAATATTTTATGAAACGAAAAAGCTCTCTCGGACCGCTTTTGTTGCAAAAATAAATAATACTCGGAATCTAAAAAGGAAAACGTTATTAACGCTTCATTACAATTAGAGAAAATTTTTCTATTTTTCCCACTCCTCCCCCTCCCCCTCCCCCGCCCACCAGTCTTTTAGGATAAGTAGGATTGGTTGAAGCCGCGATGGGTAAAAATATCCCGCAAATTCACTCAGACTTTTTCATCTCTCTGCCGCGGTTGCCTTTCTTGCGGTGGTAAATCGCCGGCAGCGGCGCGCTGCAAAAGCGCACGATTCCTCGCTCCGGGATTTCTGCCGTTTTCTTGCCGGTCATCAAATAGATAAGCGCGCGCGAGCGCGAAGCGTAACGCAAGTCTTCTCCAATTTTATGAAAGTAGGAGGATCTTGATACAGTTGATTGCCTTTCAGAAACTCCTAACATTAGTCGCGACAGACAAGGATTTATCGCAAGCAAGACAAGCGCCGGTTTTAATACCAACTCCCGAGAATTATTACACCGACAACTTATTAGCTTACAACGCTTGCCACCCGCACCTGGTAACAACTTCTCGCGTTACTGTTACAACGTAACGCGCGTATCATCTCACTCCCTCTCGCCCGAATGTCCCCTACGTTCGTCCTGTCTTTTTCTTCCTCTTGTTCTGTCTTCCTTTTTTTTTTTTTTAATTTTATTTTCGTTCGAACAAACGTAGAAATATATGTCCAGATTACGATTGCCACGCGGATATTTCCTCGCGGTCACGATCGGACCACGGAATCGGGATGCGCGCGCGCTTATCAAGATCCGTCGTTTCGCCAGACGGCACCGGTGCTGACACGAGAGGTAATCATCTGGCAGTGGTAAATAACATTTTCATCGAGCGGTCGATCTGACAATAATAAGGAGGTCGCGCGATTATTTTCCTGGAAAAGGCCGCCGCCACCGCCGCCGCCGCCGCGCGCGTTTATAGATGGGGCCGCCCGCACCGCCACCGCCGCCGCTGCCACCGGTCGATTAATCATCGGTAGATTCCCATCAGCCGAGGCATATTTGCACGAACAAACGCTTCGCCAGGGAGAAGAGCTCGTCGCGCGCGTTCACCGCCGCCGCAGCTCGCGCGAAATTTCTCTCTCTCTCTCTCTTTCTCGCTCCTCTCTCTCTCTTTGCGAGAGTTAGAAATCGTCGTAAATCCAAACGATTCCCCCGGAAATCGTCCGTGTCGACGCGCAGTACGTAAACTCCCCCAGTTTAATCGCTCGCTCGGTCAAACGCCCTCGTTAATTACTTCCGATTTAATTAGCGTTTACCCTCTTACACCGGAGGCAAGTGTCTCCTTCGTAACCCACCCTCTCCCCCCCTTCCGCGCGTTGTAAATCATCGAATCTGGATGCGCCGACGGGTCCGACATGCCGTACAATGCCGCAACGTCTCTCCGTCGCTTTGTAAGAAAACCTTGGTTTTCTGCCCGAGCAAGTGGATTTCAAACGTTAGCATCCACGGGTCGACGCTTAATATAATTCCGTATAATACACGAATATCGCGGAAAATATTGGCAAAGCGGCGAGCGTTAACTTGTGGGTTGTTGTACGGCTTTGTCGCTCG
Source organism: Wasmannia auropunctata (assembly GCF_000956235.1). Taxonomy (NCBI): domain Eukaryota; kingdom Metazoa; phylum Arthropoda; class Insecta; order Hymenoptera; family Formicidae; genus Wasmannia; species Wasmannia auropunctata. The sequence continues at coordinate 2,520,033 of NW_012026800.1, forward strand.
GAATTCATTTCTGTTCTAAGATTTCCTCCTCCGTTTGCTCGGATAAATTTCTGTCGGGATTACTATTCTGCCTATAGTAATTAGCGAACAGCGAAATTCCGACGACAAATTTCGACGGGGTTGAATTCTATACCGGGCCCCAAAGGGAAAAAAATCACACGTGACCGCTAAGTGGACGGCCGCTTTAATCGTCGAAAACGGCCTGTGTATACGGAACGCGGTCGCACTTGCACCGAAACAAACGCCAAAAACTGTTAGAGCAAACCGTTCGGTATTAGTTTTCCCCCCTGCGCTTTTGGGAAACTGAAACTCCGACCGAAAGAATTGTACGATCCGATAGCCGATGTTCTCGCTAATGGAGCGTTCGCGGGAAGCGAAACAAATGGAACCGCCGCTCCTCTCCGCGCAAACGGGACTTTGGAGAGGGGGAGAGGGCCGCATCGTTCGTTCGTTCGTTCAACCTCTTCTCTTGGATTTGTCTTGGAAACCTTGAACGAACGGAATTCTCGAAGGACGATTCTCCGCGCGAAGTTGGAAGTATTCTTCCTCGGAATCAATCAACCATCAAAGAACGGTCAAAATCTCGAATATTTTCAATTCTCAAGTTTCCCCGGCAAGTCGCAGTTTTCCCTCTCGCGCGTTGCAAACCGTTGTTCGATATCTCGATGTGTTTTATTAATAAGTAAATTTGTCGCGCGTGTAACTAAATATTGTTTTTGCAGCTCTCGCGTCAACCGGAATTCAAATCTATCTGATAGGAGAAACTCTCTACACAACGTACATCATGAAATTTATTTAACTCTTATGCTCCGAATTGATAACGCGGCGGCGATAAAAATTGCATGGTAACAAATGAGAACTGCGGTTTGCAACGTTTGCTCAGTTCGCGACGCGGGATATGATAAGCGAGAATGCGCGCCCTAAAACACCATCGGAGAATAACGGCAATTAAATTTACATACACCCCCCCACGGAGAACGCGGGGGCCGCCCTCTCGCGCTGGTGCGGGAGCCCCGGCCGTTCACCGTCGGACTAACAATTTCCCCCGTATCTGCTGCCATTTTTCTATTCTGTCACAACGGCACGGAAATATTCATTTACTGCGTCATTACGATCGTTCCCTGTCGCCCGCGAGGCGTCGTGTCGTGTCGGCCATGCATCGGCGTAATTACTGTCTCGACAGCATCGAAAAAAAAGAGCGCGAGTGCGATATTTCAACACCCGGTGACGATGCCTCATTGCTGATCGCATTTTCGATTACATCGTCCGAAGCAAATCGCGCGCACGGGTGAATCGTGCACGCGCGAATCGCCATTACGGAAGCCGGAAGTCAAAGTTTCTTTTGCAAAGTGTACTCTCGCAACGAGACGCTCGACAAATGCCGAAACAATTATAAATATAGATACATGTATACGCGCACACATCATTTTTAAACTGCGGCTATAGGCTCTCTCTTTACATCGTAAGGAATCGATACAAAAGGGAACGTCGGTATAAATATAAAGTACATAATGCTCTCATCCGGTACGAACATGCGTTTCCATATTTCCTGCAACGAGTCGATATATTCGCAGGCACAAGAGGCGGATGCTCGTTAAAGCGCACGACGAAACGCACTCTCGACGATAATTGGATTCGATAAAGCCTCTTCATTACGATACTCTTTTCCCGGCGATTTCTACGCCTTCGTGTTCATCTGCACATGGATAATTTGGAAGTAATGAAAAGCGTCAGATCGAAAAAAAGAGGGAACTTTTTAAAGTGGATGGAATTAACATCTTTTCTGAATACTTAATTAACTCGAAGAGAGAGAGAGAGAGAGCAAGCGCTATTTCTTTCATCGTTATTTGTACATTCAGAAGGTAATATTGTCACTTTGTCCGTTTCATTTTTGAAGCGCTCTCTCTCAGATATATACATATATATATATATATGTATATATATATATATATATATGTATATTTTCACTTTCTAACTTTTATCATTAGCCGTACTGAAAAAGTAGAGGATAAGAAAAACAATGAAGAAATCCAAAAATTATGCAAAAGTAGAATACAATAGTCCGGCCCGTAAGGAAGGGCATAAACGATGAATATAAATGTAATTGTAGATAAACTTCATTTTAGCAAAATTTTGCCTCAATTGATAAAAAAAGGAGGAGCAATTGCAGAGATATTTAATTTTAAAACTCTGCGAAAAAAATATCATGCCCCGTTCGAGTTTAATTCCGAGTTTTTAAGAGGAAAACGTCGCACTGCCGGATCGTTTGCTGCCGAATACCCGCTCCGCGAGAGCGAAAGAGAGAGAGAGAGAGAGAGAGAAAGACAATACCGACCGTTTCTTGTTATAACAACGAAGAGGCCAGGAAGATACCGACAAATATGTACCCCAGGCTAACGCGTGTGGACGAAACGGGAGGCTCGTCTGGATATATATACTAGCGGTAACTCCGTTACATAAGTGATTGAGGTTAAACTCAGTGGGAAGGATTCGCAAACTTCTTACAGCCCGCAGCTGCTCCGGGCGCGGCGTTTTCCCATCGTGTCCCGTGACGTCGTCAGTTTCGTACATACGTTTCATGACGAGTTCGACGACGTGGATCGATATCGCATTAAAGCTATACGTCCCGTGCAAAATTTCGGGGGGGAAGGGGAGGAAAAAAGCGCCGGGGAGAGTGGTATATGGAATCTTCCCGACAATCCCGAGCATCGGTTGTACGTCGAAATATCGGATGTTGCTATTTTAATGCTGCTGAAAATGATATATCACTGACCAAAACTCGATAGAGAATCGATTGTACCACGTCAAATTGCATGATAGATGGCAGCGTTTCGAAATAAAATCGGAGTTGTATCAATATGTTTTTACAACAAAATTCTTTTTTTATCACTTCGTTAAACGCTAGGGGGATTCGCGCGATTTTTTTAGACAAGCTGACGGGCGGCGGATCCGAGGTCTATTTTGCGAAATTAATTAAAATGAACAATAAGCTCGCGTTCTGTTGGCAACTTTTAAAAGTCCATTTCACGATAATAATGGTACTTTCTTCGTTTAATCCCTAGGACCGGTAAAGAGAGGGCCGTTCTTATCTTCGACGTCGTATCGCCGAGCGTCGCTCGCTTGCAAGAAAAACTACTTTATTACACGTTTAGAGTCAATTAAAAATTTTTCAGCGATTCCCTTTTAATCACTTAGCCGATGTTTTTACTAGACTTCAGGATGCGCAATTGTTTGATGTTTCTACAAATACCGTGCATTTGAATCCTTCTCTGTCAGCATGATTGACACTTTCCGTAATAGTACGACGCTTTTATAACGTTCTATTGTTATTCTTACAATTGATTGAGTAAAGAGAGTATATATATATATATATATATATATATACATACATATATAATTCATAGAAACGCTGTCTCATCGAAGGTGACTGGAAATGCAAAAGCGAGTTAGCTGAAATTAATCGAATTACGAGGTCCTCTCTAGCGAATTCTGAGTGATCTGCATCGAACACTTTGTCTTGGAATAACTACCGACGTTCGACAAGGAGTATGAAGTGGTTAAGCCAGTTAAGGGTCTACACCAAACACGAATAATCCAATTTCTGCACCGAATACCGTGAGGTCAACAGAATTTCGGGCACGTCATTGTGCTTCCAAATTAGGACAACCACGCCTTAAAATACACAAATGGTTACTGAACTTTGACGTCGTCTTACGAAGAGCACACTAAATATTCGCTGCGTCTTATCGAATGCAACATACATATATATCTCGCAAATTTTCCGAACGATAAGGAATTAATAATTCGCAGAATACTGTCGCATGTTCATGCCAATAGATTATACATGCTTGATATTTAGAGAAATTTTTACTACTCGTATAATATTCAGTTTAAATAATATAGCTTCAGTTATTCGATTAAAACTAAATTTAAAATTATAGCATAAGTAATATAAATTGAGTAGTGAATTAAATATACCGTTTCTCTAAATACGAATAATTATTCAATTATTTCGCTATACACAAAGTAGTGTTATTTCATTACGGGTATAGAGTTCCACAAATTAGGATTCTGCAACTACATTAGCGCGGCCGTCTCGTGCATCTATATCATTAAGTGAAATGGAACTCGTGGCACGGCGGTATATCTCGGTGTAATTAAGCATAACGAACGTCAACTTTGGAAAATCTTGATACCCCCGGCGGTTCCATTAATACCAGCCGATCCGCACCATCGCATGCTCACATGCACTTTCGTTTCCTGAAATTTCAGGAACGCACGAAACACATTGTTCCCCAAGACGTCTCTATGAGGGAGTATTACCTATATTCCCCGGCATTGTCCTACCGATAAACTGTCTTCGCTTTCAGCCAGCACTAGATACCCTCCGGAGCCGCGCTTCTCTCCAGCCGGAGGAACAAGCGCGCGGGAAAAAGTATGAAAACGGACCGGCTGTCACCCAAGGGAGAAATAAAAGAATACGCGGGCCGGACAAACCTCGTATATTGGCTTCTCATCCCACGTCGGAGAGCTCATCGAGCCTTCCGCGATAACAACATCTGCGCGAAGTGCATATTTTTAATTTTTAATTCGCCGTGCACACTCTATTGTGTGCCATTAAACGACGAGAGAGTATGAGAGGTTTTGTTGGCGCGGCCGCAGAGAGAACGAGAGAAAGCTATCGAATCCGCAGGACGAATCCTTGATGCTGTACCATAAGTCGAAAGTGGACCGCGAAGCATATATCGCTTTTAAATCCGTTAATGCGGGTTTGGAAAGGCAATTTGCATAGGTTTCACGGTTACGTATAGCGACGCGCAGGGGTCGGGGCTATCATTGCAACAAGCGGGGGATTCCGGTCCTGTTAATCCTTCGGACTTTGCCCGTGACGTTTCGGCGTTAAACAGGTCGTCGTGAATTTGCGCTCGGCGAGAGCGCCGCGCACTCGCAAAAGTAACGGCGAAAACTGCACTTGAATAAACTTCCAAAGGCGGGAATCTTCCGCCTTTTATTTTAGGAACGCGATATTGGCTTCCCGATGAAATCTTTCCCTTCTCCGCGATTTCCCCGCTGCAGCACTCCTTTCGGCTTCGTCGTTTTATCTTTCCACCTCTCTTCCTCCCGCGCCCGGAGAGAATATTTATTATTTTCGCTCGGTATCGCATCTGATACGCATCTTAAAGCACGGCGGGCTTGTCATGAAAAATCGCGGCCCATTCTATCGCGACATCGATGACGGAAAGTGTTTCGTTCGACTCTCCCGCTGAGCACACCTATAGAAACCACTCTCATCTTTCTCTCTCTCTCTCTCTCTCTCTCTCTCTCTCTCTCTCTATCGCTCTGTGTTTCCCTCTCTTTCTCTCTCTCTGTCTCCCCCTGTCACGCTCTCTTTTTTCATGTTCCTGGCTCGGTGACGTTAAATCACACGAGAGGCAATAAATCCTACGCGCTTCCTGGACAGCTGATTCGGCACAAAATATCAGCGCGCGAACAAGCGAATCAACGGTCCTCTCACATTTATTTGTAAAATCAGGAGCCAGTCGGGTATTTACACATTGTTATACGTAAATAACGTTACATAAGCTTATGTGTATTGGGTATCAACATTTGCGTTTCACAAATTATGCACGCGGAGTACAGATAGATAAATAATTAATAGGTAACTATAATTCCTGTGTAAACTGTTCATGTCAAATTTGATATCAGCGAATATCGCACGCAACTGTGTGTGATCTGTGCCGTGTCCATCAAATTTAAAATAAGAGGGGTCGGAGAGTTATCGCGGTGGATAAACCTTGAGTGGACAATCGAGAAATACGGGGGCAATAATCGTCGGCGAGGAGGAAAAACAGTGTGAGGGAATTGACAACGACGGGAGACCGGATGGAAAAGAGACGGGTGGGGGAGGGCGGCGAGAGGAAAGGGAGGATAGCATAGATAGGCGCCGGAGCAAAAGCGAAGGTAGTTACCAATAGCGGTTGGGATCCTTCATTTGATTCCCGCCCTGCTGAAAAAATTGCATTTGTCGCCGGCAGCCTTTGGGCGCGGAATAAGATACGGTTCCGGCAAAAGAGCGCCTGGGGGCTCCTTCCGCCCGGATCAGATATTATGTTAAACGTTTTTAGTTATTCACTCGACGCGCTCTCTCGACGGCAGCAGTTCCCCCCTTCTCTCCCTTTCCTCCTCCTTTAGTGTAATCGAGATCGAATCGAAGGTTCGCGCTATATCTCTCCCTTCTTTCGAACCGACGGATTGGCCTTCGAAAAGGAACGTGGGTAGATTATAGTCGGCGACGCAAGGCAGCGGCGAGGGACACCTCGCGAAGGAGCTGATAAAGGCGAAATAAAAAGTCAAATGGAGATAATAATTTCGTGGCGTATATATACTCTCGTGGTATAGCGCGGCCCGATCGATGATAAAAGCTCACGGAAGCATTCATCTTTCACACGGTAGCGCACCGGATTAAGGGATATCGGAGAAATACAATGTAACCGCAAAAAAAAAATGAAATATTGAGGCAAACTAAAATGAATACGGGATAAACGAAGACGAAAATAAGACGTGGCAAACTATATATGCATTTTTGAAGTGCAACCAGTTCAACTCTGATTTTAGGACAAAATTGTCTTTCCTCAATCTGATTTATGTTTCTCGAAGAATCCGAATAAAATCCGTCCGAAAATATTCGTCTCATTTTAGCATCGGTATCCTTAGATATGCGCGTGTATTTCTGTGTCGCTCGGTAAAAAGCTGTGAAAGACGTGGAGCAGAGGTCGTGCAACGGGGATATGCCTCCTCACCTAGCCGGCTATTTCCGCGTCAGGCCTTCGTGGCAGCGCAATGTCCATTTTAATAACGCGTCACAGAACGGGCAATGACATTCTGCTCGGTTCTGCGCCTGCGGGAGGACAGTGCTCCCATTCGGCAGGGCACGCCGTTGACTGAGATATTTCAAGCATAAGGACGTTTGGGCGAAGAACGAGAGAGCTTTCGGGCTTCGGTTTTCGGCTCAAATGAACGGAAAAGCGAGAATCGGGGAAACGTCGCAAAGGCAAAGGGAGAAGGCCAACGGTAAGAGAAAAAGGGCTTCTTCAACAAGGAAAATTAAGATGGCGCACGCGAGAGAGAGAGAGAGAGAGAGAGAGAGAAAGCGAAAGGGGGAGGGAGAGAGAAAGAGAGGGAGGGGACGGAAGTTACAAAGGAGCATAACCAGTAGAAGAGCACAGAGTATGCAAAGTTTGGAACTTAATTCATTTCTCAGGCGTCTCACGCGAAGAGCTTCGAACGTGCTAGACGATTCTCATACTCGCAGCAGTGGCTTCCTACCATCCACGCGACCGCAAATTATTTTCCATTTTCGCCGCGTTCGCCAGAGGTCTTAACAAACAACGCCACATCCACGGATCAATCTTTGATCCGTTTATGTGAGTCTCAGTTTTGCACAAATACGAAAATAAATGCGTCGCAATGTATCAATCGACAGAGTCGCGAATGAATAATAGCATGAATAAGTTTTCTTGTAAGTTTTGGCTCCAAATTTCCTAAATTCGAATTGCAAATTCGCGTTCACAATGTACATTGTTATACATTGTACAGTTATTTATATATACCCCGCAAAAAAATTTAATTAACTAATACACTCTTAATCATGTATCGCCAACAATTGGAGGTACACGTTGAAATATAATCCCTACGTAATAACGAGGGACGTGAGTATATCTCTTAAATATGTATCGCCAAAAATTAGAGATAAACAAAATCTTCTATCAAATCAATTGTCTTGTCATTTGATCAAGGACTTTCCAAACACTAGCGATACATTTTTACTGCTGAATACCTCATATTTATAAATACAAGGTACATACGCAAAATTTTGTATCTCGTATTATATACACAAGATACATACGCAAAATTTTATACCTCGTATTATATACACGAAGTACGAACTCGGAGCCTTGTACCTCCAAAAGAAAAGTATCGCGAATTCAGATGCAATACCTCCAGAATGCAGAAGCAGCAGTATAGAGCAGTACCTCCAATTGTATCACCAAATTTATTATTATCTCGTATATTCCGTACCTCGTGCTAATGTACCGCGAAAAATACCTCCTTTTAGTGTGTAACTCGAAATGTCATTTTCATGTTCAAAAAAATACCTGGAGGTACTATAAAACGATACATGATTAAGAATGTACGATTATGAGTATAATTAATATATTTATGATTTAGCAATACAGCGTCTCATCTCTAAATTTTCTCTATTAACTGTTGTCATCTGAATAACATATCGCACAAGAATCGCACAAGAATAACATATCGCCAGAGGTCTTAACAAACAACTCTATATCCGTCAATCTTTGATCCGTTTATGTGAGTCTCAGTTTTGCACAAATACGAAAATAAACGCATTGCGACGTATCAATTGACAGAGTCGTGAATGAATGATAACATGAATAAGTTTTCTTATTATAAGTCTTGGCTCCAAATTTTCTAAATTCGAATTGCAAATTCGCGTTCACAATTTACAGTTATATATATACGCCGCAAGAAAATTTAATTAGTTAACGGGATTATGAGTATAATTGGTATCATATTTGTGATATAGCAATAGAGCGTCTCATCTGCCAATTTTCTCTATTAACAGCTGTCATCTGAATAACATAACGCACAAGAGAATCGCAGTTATCGTGATCTCATTCCCCAATTTCGATATAAATAAGGCCGATGACAATTTATATATTCTATTTTATACGTGATAAATATTTTTCTCCATGCGAAAAATCCATTGTAAGAATGATCATAGATACTATACTGACAAAAAAATAACTAGAGAATATTCAATTTAAGACGTTGAATTTTGCATGTATGCGTTATTCAAGTATATGAGAACCAACACGATGACATTTGCTGTTTTCGGCAACGGATACGGATGAAATTGAACAGGGTGTCGGAATGTTGAAAAATTGAAACGTCAATTACATACAGATCTGGATTATCGAAATGCCATTCGTTGGTATCGGGCGGGGGATCGGGATAGGTACGGCCACTTGGTCTGAAAATATCGATTTATCCGGAAGCTCATATTGAATGCAAATAAGGTACGGGGTGTAGTTGTTTATTCGGCACTAGTGCCTCGCTCATTCCGCCCTATCCAAGTATCCGGCGACCTACAAATTCATCCCCGGTATCGTGGCTTGTTTGCTCAAATGCCCGTCGTAAACTATGATTAGGCAGCATGAAATCGCTTCGTGCGATTACACGTATGAAAGGATGGAGGGAGGGGAGGGGGCCGTACAGCAAGGTGCGATAATTCATTTTGCCCTGTCGTGTTACTCGTCGCTGTCTAATGTATCCGTGAAGTGGTCATATTTTCTTTACGGGCCGGCTTCCTTTTTCCTTACCTCGTTCGGATCGTGTTATTTCAAAACACACTCAACACGTTGTAGATTTTATTTGCCGTCGTTAGTTACCCCCTTTTTAATGCAACATTGTGAGTGAATCTAATATCGAATGCACACCGTGTAACGATACACAACTAATGATATCATAAATATGCGCCGCGTCGCGTCGTCTATAATTGCAACGCGTTTAAATGCAGTGATTACAATATTCGAACGATACCGTCAGTAGATTAGGATCGCATCGGTCAGACAAAATAGGTCTGCCATGAAAATGCAATATTGCGAGGCAAATCGATAATGTTTATATTACGCGTACATTAAACATATATCGAAAGTTATAGATTCATAAGCGCATCAAGTATATTGAATATATTAAATGCATTTCACGTGTGATTCTTTTTTTTTTGTACAACACGCTAATAAAAAAAGGAGAGATGGAAAAATCGTGTTTTTCCCGTCTCTCTTTTTTTTTACAGCGACCATTTTATCGTTCGCCAATACTTATATACTTGAGTAAAACAATACTGCGCTTTCTGCTCTCGCAATTGCAACGCGATATTTATAACAAAATCTGCAGTGGGAGCAAGATAAATTGGATACAGCAGACAAACAGATTACTCGCGTAGTCTCGGAGAGAAGTGGAAAAGATCTCGGGGGCTGAAATATTCTTCAAGGCGGGTAAGTTTCTCCAAGAATATACGTTTTTGGTGTAGGGTAAGAGGCGAGACGCCCGCTCTATATGTGGGAGGGCCCCCAAGAATATCGCCATATAGATAATGCTTTCTCACGTATCGCATTCGTGATCTATATTTGATGACTCGATTTAGATATTCGAGTATCCCGCTCGCGCTCGCTCAAAGGCCCCCGGGCGTAACCATTCTGTTCTATTCTACCTGGATCACTAAGTAGTCCGATTCCCCTTTGCCTCTATACAGGATGTCCCGCAATAGGATATCTATGACTCGGGAAATGCGTTCCTGCAAGCGTTTTCAGGTGGAGAAGCACTGATAAACGTACGTCCTAAACTGAAACTCTTGTATTATCGCTCGACGTTTACCGTTATCGTTGGATACGCGCTTTTGAAACTTTTTCTCCTCTCGTCACGTATAGTCTATTATATAGTCTATTATTGTCGTATCTGATGAGGGAGAGGACGTAATACGGAGGAAAAGAGTAAACCCTATCTGGATATTAAAGCGTTGGAGAATATACACACGGGGACTCCCCTGACGAGTCGCGTTTCTCGCATTATCGCGCGACAGCGATAATTAATTCTCTCAAGTTTATCGAATGCGCCTCTTGTTATCAGAAATGATTAACGTAATACGTGTCTCAGGACTAAGCCGTAATCGGTCGAAATCCTCTTCTTATCAACGCCATCGCTATAATTTTCCATTTAAGGGCGCCCTTGCTCGGCCCCGCGCGCTCGCGCGCGCGCACGAGAGAGAGAGAGAATGTGTCGCGGATTATTTATTAGAGGATACATTTACCACGGCGATTACGGCTTATACGGTAAACTCTAATTACGAAGCAATTTCTCTCTCGCGATACGACAACGAGCGGCAGACGTTTGACATTTTCACACTCTCGCTGGGGATTGAAGAAAAAAAGAAAAGTTATTATGCTCAAAGCCCCGGTTGTGATTTTAATTTTCATTTCGTCGACTCTTTGCACGCGCGCGAATATCCCGAGATTGCGTCGCGTTCAAAAAAATCCATGCGATCCATCCGGTCTCGCGACACAACGTTTTCGCGCTGCACGTTTTCTATCCGCACTCGGTCGTCTGTAGTTTTATAAACTGTTCGCGTTTTTTTTTTTTTTTTTTTTTCGTTTTCAGTTCCTACCGCCTCGTCGGGGAGAGGTGCTTTTGAATACGGCGCGATACTCGAAACAATTTAACTGACAATTAGAACCTCGTTTCGCGTTATCAATCCTGTAGTTACGTGTGTTTTGTACTCCTGTCTCTTTGATCACGCCCCGTCCTCGTTACCTGTCATCATCGTTCTCGACGAATAATTTTACATCCCCAAGAACTATGAATTCTTCCAGAATTGGAAGATATCGATTGCGTGTTTCTTTAACGTTAATGATTCGCAAAGTGAGGCAAATTGATATGCAAATAGCGTCTAATAATATATCGGATCATTTATAATTAAAATCAAATAGCACATGCGGGACAGTTTAAATTTACAATTGATAATCTGTGATTTGGAAAATACGAGTTGTAAATCAATGCACTTCTAATTTCCTGTAATCTACATTCAACGTAGAGTATTTGTAAAAATGATAAGCGGCACTTCGATGAAGTTACTTCGATATTTCCTACTAATATACAAACATAATTGCTTTACAATTGCTGCAATTGAGAAATGTGATACGCCTATAATTGCCCGTGCGCATCAAATGCGGGAATCCCAGGACGGTTTCTTCTCCTCAAATTACACGCGCGCGTATTTTCGCGAGATGGTATTTCAACACACATGTAGAGATAGATATACGCATTGTACAAAGCCGGCGAAAGCGACTCGGCGAAGAATAGAATTTTCTTGCCTGGTTGGGAAAAGACGCGACGTCCGCCGGCGATATTATTCGAAAATATTCCACGAGATCAAAGCCGCGATGAAAGGCGTTTCTGCGTTGCTCGAACGGCTTCGTTAACAAGATAGGAAGGGTAGTCGGACGCGCGCGCGACAGACAGAAAATATATTGGTATATACATCGGTATATTTCCGCATGAGACGAGACGCTGAGCGCTCGTCTCGTTTCCTTCCTCCTTCCATACATTCCCTTCTCATCCCGACAGCGGAAAAGACGACTAACGACGCGATTAAAAATGTTAACGTTTCGTTTTCTTTTACAAAGAGAAAAAAAAATGTTGCATGAATCATCAATCGCGTTAGCTCGATTACTTCTTAATATAAATAACGACACGCGTAAACACTTCAAAATGCTAATATTAATCTTTGAAAAATGAGTCGATCTACTGTGATACCGTTCGAGGTATCATTTTTTTCTTCTGCAGGCTTCGCTAATTCTCAAAGGAAAAACCTGCATTATCACCTCGAGAGATCTCGCGTGTCTGATTCGTTTCACAGCTACACGTTCCGTGAATCCGTTTGAATTTAAATGCGGAGCCTCATCCTCGATCGGAGGAGTAATGTCTCGGTTAAGGCCGTCTTTGCCCGCAAGACGGAATATGAATGAATTCGCTATGAGGCGCACGCCAAATGAACCGGGCCCGCCTTTGCATGTAATCGCGATCAATGGTGCCGCCCGCTATAGAGCCCCAAATACTATCTCGTGCAGAGGCTGCGAGAGACGGGGCTCTAATATCTACGATATTACGCGCCTACATGCCACGCGAGTAATTTCGCGATGTTTACGTCAAGCGTTGAAAAACGGCTGGAGGATCATCAATGCGGAATTACAGATTTGCCTTCAAAACAATAAATATTTTTAGCGAGAAATAAATGGAGACATTTTATTCGATCGAATTGAACGCCAGGCGCTATGAACCGGAATTGCAAAGTTTGAAATAACAAGCAAAAGAGAAAACAAAATACTCGGTCAGCGAAAACGTTACAATATGAGCGGCAATCGCGCGATTCTATGCGGCCGCGCCCCGGTTCGCGATACAGCGCGCCGCGCTCGTTCGCGCGGCTACGAGCTCGCGGTTTTATCATTGCACCCTGGTTTCAGGGGTAATGAACTGTTAATGAGAAATGCCGCGCGTTCTCGGAATTTTTTCGACATTCATTTTCGCATTCTGGTGTCGCGCGCCTTCGCGTCGAGCGGCGCGCTCGGTCATTCGGCAATGAGCTTCAAACTGTAAATTAACGACGGCGCGGTATTATGACATTTGTTTCGAATTCGGTTGGACGCAATTAATCGATCAATAACGCCAAATGCATATGCGCGTCCGCCACCGCCGCCGTCGCCGCCCTCATCGGGAATTCAAATTTACATAGCTCGACGTAAAGCGGCGATGTTCTTTACTATACATGCTTGAAACTTAGAATTGTCCAAACGCGAAGATACATTTTTTAATTTCCTATCGAGACAGAGAGAGATACATATATCGTCTCTCCGCGCGATATTTATACCCACCAAGGATTTACAATTCTTCTACGTGTTGCGATTTATCTCTATCTATAGGCAGGGCCATACATGCGCGGCGGGTATCAAAGAGAACGGTTTCCTAAGCATGCCGCGGATAGGATCAAATATCGACGAGAGCAAGCCTCGATACGAGCCCCAAGCCAGTCATTCGAAAGTAACTTAAGATCTTGACGCGATCTCTCCGCGCCCGGTGCCTTCGTCGAGGCTCTTTCCCCCTGGACCGGAGGCGCAGAGAGAGAGAAAGAGAGAGAGAGGTAACTCGTATTCGGTTTTGAACTTTCCATCTGAAAAACCGGATATAGTAGCGACTGCTTTTTCCCTCGTCCACCGTGCTCGCCGGGGTGAACCTCCCCGGCCATCGGACTCCTTTGACACCTCCCTTTTTTGTTCGACGGAAATCCTCCTCCTCTTCCTTCACCGATCTAATCTCGGCGCACCGACTTTTCCGCTTCTCTCTCGTTGGCGCGGAAGAAAGCGCTGAGAGAAACACGCTGCCCTCCCCCCCCCCTCTTGCCCCCTTCTTTATTCTCCTTTTTTTCTATCTGTTTGAAATGTTTCCGTATTTTTGTTTCGAGGAGAATATTCTCTCCGCGCGCTATACCGCGGCAACAAAACGGAGCTTGTTATGAATTTACTCAAGCGAACGAATACAAAAGAGTACTCGATCGCAGTGAGGGAGGGGTAGGGGGGGAGGAACGCGCGTTGCGTTGCGAAAAACGAAGCGTCAATAATCGTACTTGTATTACATACATTTTCTTGTATATTTCATCTTCGGCGCGATTAAATTCGATATTCTCCAGCCGACCCAGCGTTTCGTCGGTTTTTCACATACATATAACATATTGTGGAATCTCGTTATGTTTTAAAGAGGCTTTGATCGCGATAACTTTGCGCGCGCCGACGAGCCTTTCCTTTTTCCGCGGGTTGCCCAACGTAATAATAAACGGATCTCGAAGTCGATCGTCCGGATATGCCTTCCGCGTATCTCTCTCTCTCTCTCTCTCTCTCTCTCTCTCTCTCTCTCTCGCGCGCGCGCGCGCGCGCGCGCGCGCGCGCCTCCAACCTTTGAACGTGCGCCGTTCTTTGAAGTATTTGGACTTTCCGCGGCATTAATATTTGATGATATCGTAAACGAAACCAGACGTACGCTAACCGACCGATACGAATCGACGATAAAAACGAGAAACACCGGCATTTTCTATGAGCTGCTAATTGAATCCCGCTCTTTGATACCTCTGCGTTCTTTTCTGTTTTAATGCCGTTTAATGCGCCTCGCCCCCCCCCCCTCTTCCCCCTGCCTTCCCACCGATCACCGAGCAAAGCCGCCACATTAATAAAGCGGAGCTTAAAAGTTGCAGCAACGCGCCCGGAAAAACCGTTTTTAAAACGTCGGCGCGGCGCAAGGACAGCCGGGTCTATTGCGTTTGACGTTCTCGAACATCGTTCTTCTCACAGCGAGAGAGAGAGAGAGAGACTTTCGATAATGACGTAGGGACAGCGGACGGACCCTATTCACAAAAGGCGGAAGTTCAACGCGGGCACAATGCGGCGGACAGGTAACAAAGCGGGGGATCCGTGTGCGCAAGGCGGTGTTTATTAATTTTGCGCCACTCTACTTGTTCCCGCGATAAAATGATGTTATACGATGATGCTTATACCTCAACGTCGCGCGCGACTATATACGCTAACAACGTGATCTTATCAACCTCGTGACTTAATACACGCTAACAATATTTTAGGAAAACCATGGCGGCTAGATGAAATTATGTGTACGTGGAGGCACATAAGTGTGTATAAACCTTCGATGTATAAATAAAATCGTAATATAGTCGAACCTCGATAACTCGAATCTCAAGGGACGAGCTAAAATCTTCGAGATATAGAGTTTTCGGCTTATCGAAATTCGAGTAAAAGAGAGTTAACATATATATGAAAATTCGACTTACGGAGGCTTTGTACGAGAGATTATAGTTTTCTGAATATAATAGTTTTTAAAGGAAAAAAATTGAATATTTAATACTGAATTATTTATTGCATATATATAATAATTGTAGTCATAAAAAACAAATACCAGGCTATTACTCATCATGGTTACACATAGCTACAATCTTTGAATTATTATAGAGGCAGCGACAATAGTAGAAGTTTGACTTATAGAGGTGAAGTTTGACTTGTATAAAAGTCTGGCTACTTTAAATTCAAGTTGCAGAGGTAAAATAATACATCTAAATATCTGACAAATAATTCGAGTTAAGATAGGTTTTATTTTGATTTATAAAGGTTTTCCGCAGCGGAGCCAAAGGGAATAAACAAAATTTTCTTCTTACAGAGGTTTTCGAATTGTAGAGGTTCGAGTTATCGAGCTTCGAGTGTACATATATATATGTATATATATATATATATATATATATAAAAATAAAGGATTCATCTATATAAACGGCTCGCAGAGAATCATATATATATATATATATATATATATGATTCTCTGCGAGCCGTTTATATAGATGAATCCTTTATTTTTTGCGCTTAAAGCTCTAAACGAGATACGGTGCTATTGCAAAAGTAAGACTGCATAGTAACGGGGGATATAATCACAGCTCCCGCATTTCATGAACTTCAGCGAAAAGTTCTCCAGCTGCAGCCGATCGGTTATATCGCGTCCTTTGAAAAAGGCGGCGAGAAAAAGGATTCGTTAACTGGAATGATTCCTAATAATAGCATTCTCACGGTTCGGTCGTTTCCATTTCGCGTTACGCATTAAACGGCAAGTAAATTAATTGTGCCGCTCGTTTTCCTCTCGCGATGATTCTCCGACGACGCGACGGCGCGGCGCGCGGCGCGGGCGCCGGGTCTTGAGTGTGCCAAAGAATTACTCCCGACTTATCAGGGGATTTCAAGAAAAATTAAAGGCGGAATTGCGTGGTACGACCGGGGGGACTCCCGGTTTCTAACGAGACCCGTTTCTCCGAGTACGGCTCCCCTTTGACGATCAAAGGAGTCCTTCCTGAGCAACGAGCTCAACATCCGACCGACTTTTTCGTTTCGATTCTCCTAGGAGCCCGTCTTTGTTCATTGTCCGCGATGCCTCTAACGATATCTCAAGGCGAGATAGATCGAAGAAAAAACCCTCCTGTCCCTGCTATCTCACTCGTACGTACGATATAAATGGTTGACTTCTGTGTGCTTAAAAGAATTTCTATCGTCTAAATTGAGAACTTTATAAATCGTAATTGATGATATTCCTATGTTTTTAGGAATACTATCTTTTTTTTTTTTTAATGGCGATCGTGGTTTTCTGTGCCGAAGATCCGAGTTCAGATCCGACCAGAAACATCGGATTTTTATTCAATCTCTCGGAAGGCAATGGCAAACCACCGAGAGTATCTTGCCATGAAAATCTCTCTAATTAGGCCGTTCGGAATCGGCATTAAAACTGTAGATCCCGTCATCTGTGTAAATTGGAAATAGCACACACCGCAGAAATACATTGAGGAGTTCACGATGCTCGGATCAGCAGAAATCAATTGATTCTCCTATCAACCTGCGCTGGCCAACGTGATAGGGAAATGGCTAAATTCCTCTAACCAAGATAGGTTAAGAGAGGCTTATGTTCAGAAATGGACAAAAAAATGAGCTGACGATGATGATTTGTTTTTTTTTTTTACGTGACAATACGTTTTTTTACACCGCGCATTATTCAAAAGCGTTGCTATTGAAGCATCACGTTGTATCAATTGCATCATTCTATCTTGTCTTTGCATTGCTTTTCGATAAAATAGCAGAAAGTGACTTAGAGGCAATCGAATTTTTCTCCCTCGCACGAGAGTCCGCGATCCCCGAAATTGTATTTGTCTAATAGCTATCACGACGACACAATGCGAATATAAAAGGCCTATTTCCACCGTAATTTTTTCCGCCCCATCGATAAAAGCCGCTAAGAGCCCGCTCTCGATTGTGAACCACGGCATCGTAAACAGCTTCGAGAATATTTAATCCTGCTATCGATCGTCGGAAGGAAGTTTTGCAAAAAACACCTTCCTGCCGTTTAAAAGGTCTAAGCGCGAGGAATATCGCACAAAATCTCAAAGGGAACGATCACTCTGGGATTTCGCTCGACGCGAGAGAGAGAAAACCACTAAGCGTCCATTAATTAGGAATACAAATTAAAACGCGAGATGAAAGTCGGCCACATTAATTTTTTTTATTAAATATACATAATAAATTGTTGAAAACCTCCGGTCTCTATAAAAATACTAACTGAATAAATGTTTAATAATCAAAAAACAATAGGTAAAACTAAAATAACGCACTAGGGGTGTTTAAAATAAAAAAAATAAAATAAAATAACATTTCATATAATGTTACACCCGCGTATTATATTTCGGTTATTTAATTCTCTATATTTCACGCAAAAAAAATTGCTTTTCCCTAAAATCCGTCAAATACGATCGCTTTTAATAAAAATATATTGAAGTTATTCGATGAAAATGCCTGAACAAGGAGAAGCGCGAGATAAAAAAAAACGTAGCGGCAAAGCTCGGCAAAGTGTTTTCGATTTTACTTAAATTCCCGTCCAGATCCTCGGATTGATCCGCAACAATAAAAGATGCACGAGCCCACCGAGACCCTGACGTGCACTCGGAAGCTCTTCAACGGCTGATATCGTCTGAGAGTGTAACGCTTTGCCGCTTGAGATCTCTTCCGGTCGCATCATCGCCCATATACGATTTCACCCCAATATCGAGCCATAAACGAGCAACGCCATCACTTCGAGGCTTCGAAATCGGCAGGATCGATTCCCGCGCTAGCTGCGATTCGCGTTCTCGCCCGATCATATAAATCACGCGTATAAATCATTCTGGTAACCCGGAATCCTCTCTCTCTCTCTCTCGCGCGCGCGCGCATGCCCTTCAGAAGGGCATACCTTTCGTTAAGACGATATAAATTAATCCGAGTCGCTAATTCAAACGGCGAGATTTCCCTGGCTTTAAGCTCCGTAACTCTCTCTCTCCGCGCCGCGCGCCGGTGAGCTCGTGCTACTTCTTTATCACTTATCGACGAACACCTCCCCTCTCGAAGGAGGGCGCGTCATCGTCGGTGCCGCGTTAACGGGCGGGAAACACGGTATACGGCGACATCGATTGCGCGCTAACTGGAACAACGCGTGTCCACTGTTCCTTGAATCCTTCGATCAATCGTGCCATTAACCCGTAACAGGAAGTTACTGCGGTGGAGGGAACCGTACCGTGGAATACGAATACCGAACGCGAACGAGTGAAACTCGGAAACGTGTTTACCCGGGCCAAATCGGACGTATTTACCTTGTACGGAGCGGAGAACGTAATTTTCGCCCCGTGACTAATCGGGCAATAAATATTTTCGGAGAGTACGCGGCGGAAGCCGCCGCGCCGCGCGCGCACGGCGCTTGAGAATGCATTTTCACGTGCGTGCATAAAACAACCCCGGGCGAAGGAGAGACGCCCGGCGGCGACTTAACCGCCAGAAATATTCCGCGGAGGACTTAAAAGCCCGTTTAAAACGCGTCCGTCGGGTCCGGGCGGAAAACGGCGGGAAAATACATTGCACCCGGGCTGGAATTCCTTTTTCACCCTCCCCCCCCCCCCCCATGGGACCACTCGGCGCGATGTTTACTCGTGCGTGCAGTTCGGCGCTTCGAAAAGGAATGAATTAAAGAGAGGGAAGGGGGAGGGGGAGGAGGGAGTTGGTGAGTCCCTTGGTCCCTTATCGCCTCTTTCGAGCGTTCCCACCCCCCCCCCGCCCGCACGCTTCGTTGCCTCCGGTGTGCCCGCCCGTTGTTCTCGCACCGAAATCTAAACCGAACGCAGGACCGGACCTAACTCTCGAATTTATTCGGCCGGGCCCATGAAAAATGCAGCGCGTCAGCGTAGAATAAATTTTCGTTTAAAATTTACGACGTCGCATCTGCAGATTAAATTCGCGGAGGGCTTCCGACTTTCTTTCCTCCTCGCAGCTACACCGCCGTCTCGAAACCATTATTTAGGTCACACTCGCGATCGCTGTAGGAAACTACGGAAGACCGATGATAAATTCGTACCGTGACACGGTTCAATGAATGAAGTATTGGATTGTGTAAAAGACTCTTCGACGATTTTGGAGACTCGCGGAAAACATCTCGATCGATTTTACGCTCGGTTGCCCAGAAAATTCCCGGAGGACGTGGCGAGCTACTTGTAAAAAAGATAGACACGATATTTCTAAATCGCGAGCAACAATATCGTGTTAAATGGTCCCTCACTTTCTTATTTTATAAAATATTTTTTAGAAATAAAAGCTTAACACGTAATATTCGAAAGATGTTGGCGAGAACGCGATAATTACGACGAATAGACCGCGAGCGTGGAGAGAAAGTCCGGCGGCTGATTCTCTCTATCTCTATATTTGCGGAAGCGCACGAGGCCACCCTTTTAAACTAAGTACATTAGTCATCGCGGTATGTGCGCGCAAGTAAATCCGCCGACCAGAAGATCGCGCGTTGGCTACGTTGGAAAATTAGATTCGCCACTCAACAAATTGAAAGTCACGGCGGTGGTGTGTACCTGTATCGCTTTAATTCCACGGCGGCTGGAAGGATCGGCTCTCGTAAATCTCGAGGCGCACCAGTAACCGCCAGCGATATACACGCGAAAGCCTCTCGCAGCCAGGCACATTGTTTTACTGAACGCGCGACGCGACGCGACGCGACGCAACGCGTCGCGGTCGCACGTGTGGCGGAAAAGCGCGAGAGCGCCACACCGAGTGGATTATGGAGCACGCGTATTCGTTATATGTAATCTCATAATATTTCTGTTGACGTTCGCAGTTATGCCGGTAGCGTGTACCAATTCCGAATGGTCGCACTGCCATCCCTCTCTCTCTCTCTCTCTCTCGCCCCTCGCGACTTGGAAAAGCACGATGATTTGTGGAGCGTGTCACCTGCGCGCCGATCGCGTCGATGCGCGATTACTCATTCCGGCTTACGGGGAAAAAAAAATCGATTCACTTTTTCATTCGAGATATAAAGTCCAATCTCAGTCAAATAAATTAGAATCTCTCAATCGCGTGCGCGCGCGCGCGCGCGAGGCGATCAGCGATCCGCGATCTGATTTTCTTAAAAAAACCTTGGAAGGGAAGGAGGAAATGAAGTCGTACAAACTTTCGGCTTTCGCGTCTCATTTCGTGGCCAGAGATAAATAAAATTTCAATTATAATTACAATTCTCTCAGGAATTTTATAATCCTTTTATAATGCTTTTCCAGAAATCCAGCGTAATTCGATAAATCCTTAATCGTTTCGTAATAGCAGCGTAAATATAAAACAAGTAATCAATAGTAAGGCGTAAGAATGGCGATAAAATAATAAAGATAGCTCACTAATAGAAGTTACTCTCTCGTCGAGCTCGAGCGTAAAGTATATAGCGCGATAAACTTTCGAATCCGCGAGACAAGTTGAATCACACGAGCAGCTCGAGCGGAACAGCCCCGTATTCACTACTATTTTTGCGAAAGTTCGAAGGAGTAGAGAATGGAGCCGTTTCCTATCGTCCGGGAATCCCTTCGATTAATCTTTTATTGCATACCAGCGCGGCGCCCGCGCCGCACAATGCACAACGGGGCGCAAGAAACGATAATGCGCCCGACTCCGTTAATGGATCGTCATATCTGCCATCCTTTTTCGACGCCGCCGCCGCCGCCCGCCTGAATTATGTACGACCGTCGTGTGCTACGAGATATACGTACCGAGATTCGAACATTAAGAATAATATACCAAGATGTATCTCGCGCGTATTTTCTGAAACGGGCCGTCAATTTTCCGCGAATATGAGTTACGGCACGCCGCTGAGAGGGTGCGGCAATATATTTCGTTAACGTCCACCGTTAAAGCCTCAACAACTCCGGCGGAAACATTCGCGCGCGGCGCGGCGCTGTATGTATATATCGCGAGCGAGCTTCCAATCGTAATGAAACCTTTATCTCGAGACCTCGATAACAACGGTGACCCGAACGCGCGCGGCAGCGGCGGCGGCTCCCCTTTGTCTCTCGCTTTTCTTTATGTAACAGCTCCGCGAGTATTCGCTGCATTCGCGTGCATCTCGTCGTATTGCACGTCGGGGAGACGCCGCGACGAAACAGTGTCGTCTTGCCGCGCCGTGACGTTTTAATACGTACGTACACGATGACTTTCTTTGGCCGCTCTCCCGAGTCTCTCCCGGAATGCTGAACTTTCTCATTATGCGGGTATTCGCGCTTCAGAAAAAGCGACGACGACGTCCGATTGTGTCGCATCGCCTTCCTGATTACAGAGAGTCTCATTTTTCCCAAGGAAGCGTCACCGCACGCGAGAAATATGTAAGGAGATGGTTACTTGCCGCATTTTTTGACACGTTGACGGACTGATAGAAATACGTCGCGTCTTATCGAAATATATTTCAGTAAGACATGACATATTTCTATTAGTCCGTTAACATGTCAAAAATGTGGCAAGTAAGCACCTTCTCACATATTTCTTGCGTGCTGAGAGGATGTTCGAAATTAAGGCTAAAATCATTAAATAACATTGACAAAAAGGGAGTAACGTAATTTTATTTTATTTTCGTATAAATTAAGCAATCGATATCTTTTTATTAAAAGATGTCGACTTGCTTAATCGAGAAAGACGAACGAAAAGATTTACTTGTTGCCATGTAAAAAGGGGTCATCGGTAAGATTATTTATCGAAATCGCACTTTCCACTGAGACATGCTACGCTAACGCGATGAAGCAAGCGAAATCGAAACTAATTACATAAGATATGTACAAGACGACATATATACGTGCGACACTAAGACAAGAAACAGGTTGGAGAAATTTGGAGAAACGGCGTTTACGAAAATTAAAGATTTTTGTGGATGCAATTTTGCGCCTCGAATTTCAATCACCGTGTAACCGATGTAAACCGGTTGTGGATAATGGGTACGAGTGTGGAAACGAAAGTTTCACTTCGACGGCGGAAAGACGAAGCATCTGTAGAGGCTGCAGCGAAGGCAGGGAAAGGGTAAAAGGAGTCAGAAATTACGGCCGAATCTAGCTGGCTTTTCCACTTCCTCCATCGTTGGCCTCTTTTTCCGCTTCCGACCCCTGAGAATGGCGAGTCTTTCGGTAATATAACATTAACCCGCTATCGAAGTCCCGTGACCCGAATCGTTCGGACCTTTTTGAAATCGTCTCGTTTCCGTTAAATATTCCTTTTCCCGAATGAAGTTCTCGCGGGGGATGAATAGGGCTTAAGTACCGTCTCCACCCTCTATCGACTTGCCACTACTTCCGAATTGAAAGTCTGCATTTTTCTACCCTTCTCTCTCTCTCTCTCTCTCTCTCTCTCTCTCTCTCTCTCTCTCGCGAGGAGCGTTATCTTACTTTCCGAAAGCGAACCAGGGTTCACTGACCGACAATGAGAAGATCCAAGATGCTGCAGTTAAATTTTACTGTAAAAATTGGAATCCTCCATAACTATGGATATATTCAAAGCGGAAGCAAACGGTTAGTACCGTACGAGTTCTGCCGTACACATAAGTAATGAAAAAAAGAAACGGCGGTGTTATCCCTGAAGAATTCCAAGAGAGCTAGCTAGGTTTCTAGAAAATGCTTTCTAAATGGTTTCTTGCATGATAAAACGAATTGAACAGATGTTTGAATTCAATTTATAGTTAATTTTATTTTATTTTTATTTTTTTAAAATTTTTTTATTGTTTACAGACTCAAGTTAAGATTTCGTGCAATATTAATAACTACGCAATCTGTTTCATTTTTTAAGTGGAATGTAACTTTTTAGTTTAAAGAAAGGAGGAAGGAGGAATGCTCAACTTTTTAGTTTAAAATAGTATCGTTTATTTTGTCTACTTTTATACTCTAAGCTATCGGAGACAAATATAAACATTTCAGTTTCGAATAATTACTGTTGTATAATTACATTTCTTATCATTAGAGCTGGCTAAATTTCTAGAAAAAGCTTTTGAATGATTTCTGATGTAATAAAACGAATTGAACAGATGTCTATATTCAGTGTATAATTAATTTCACTCTGAGTTTATTATAGTGCACAGACTGAATTTCGTGCAATATTAGTAATTTCGCGATCCATTTTATTTTGTAGATAGAATAAAACTAGAGAAATGATCAGCTTTCTAATTTAGTGGTTTTTTTTTAAACCAATTTTAAACCAATAATCTCGTTTTTTGTGTCTACTTTTACATTCTCCAAGCTATCGGAGGCGAATATAACATTTCAGTTGTGAATAGTTACTACCATGAAATTGCATTTTTTATAATTAGAAGTCCCGTTTTAAATTTTATTTAAATTATTGACAGTAATAAATTTATCACAAAATAAATAATTGCGTTCGTTCAATCCGTCTTTCTAAACGCTGACTAGTACTACTGCTATTACAACGAATCGATTTATAAACTCATTCTATTTTTTAGAAACAAATGAGAAATACCCTGCTTGCTTATTCATGAAATTCTTGCACTAGCAACAAATTATTATTATTTCGCTATCATAACAGACATATACGCACAATAAATGTGTGGAAAATTCTTAAAAAAACCTCACGTAAAATAGATCAGAGAAATCTCAAATGTGCATGAACATGTGAATCGATCTGATTAAGACAAAGAGATAAAAAAAAAAGAAGGGATCACCTCGCTTTCCTTAGGATAAACACTTTCTGACACGCGCGCAAAAATACGATTAGCGGGGAATACATCGCAGTCGGTGGCAGATCTCACTCGAAATCGCTCGGCAGTCGCTGCTGAGGAAAGCCGCTTTACGATCCGCGTTTCATCGTGATGGGATCGGTTCCTGCGCAAGGGGCATCGGGAGCAGGATGGAAACTTTTTCATCCACTCCGACTGAAGACTGGGGGTCTACGACGGGAGAGACAGGATAAAGAAAACGACCGGGGGGCAAATCGGGAGAGAACAGCGGAGGACGGACTAGCGAATAGGCACGGAGCATGCGGATTACGTAAATTACGAGAAGCTCGAACGAAGAAACCCAAACTCAACTTCGTTCCGGTGGATGTCGACCGCGCGCGAGAGGACGACGTCGAGTTCGACGCGGAAAACGAAGACGGTACATTTCCTCGGGTGGAGACGACAGGGAGGGCCGAAGGAACGGAAGAAAGGAAGGAAGGACGAAGAGTCGGTGGCGTGGAAGGAAGACGCGCGCGAGGGAGACGAGTCTATCCGCGTGTCACCGCGATCGATTTAATGAGAAAAATGTTAGGAGCCGCCCAGAAATCGACTCCCGGGGGGGGGGGAAGTAGCTTATATCCCCGATAGCTCCTCTCTTTTTCTCCTTTCTCTCTTCGTCTCTCTGTTTCGTCTTCGCGAGGGCCTTCCTTCGTCGTCCTCGTTCGCGGTCGTTGTCGTCATCGTCGTCTTCCTCTTTCTTTTCCACCTCTTCGCCGCCCCTTATAGTCTTTTTGCACTTCACCACCGCTGCCGCCGCTCTACGGTATTCCGATATCGGTATCGCGTGCTACTCCGCGAGCTCACTTTCAGCGAGTTTCGATCCATTAAACCTCGCGGGAGGTCGTCCGGCGATCTCTCGAAAGCTCGTGAAAAGCCGGACGTACTGAGTCAAGGAAAAGGAGGACCCTTCTTCACGAGCTTTTCCAGACTTTCCTATCATTTCCACACTGTCTCGTAGCCCCCTCCCTTTACTCGAGCTAACGCGAGCTCGAAAACCGCAGTACCAAAGACTCGAACAACAAAGAACACGCCGACAGTCCGCTATATTGTCGGAACGCGAAATATCCTCGATGTACTCGTATCTTGAAATATATACCTTGAGGACTCTGACAAATATTCTTCCGTATCCGTTTACGAATCTATCTTCTCGTATCTATTTCATGCTTGAGAAACGAAAGACGGAAGAAAAACTGTAGCGATGATCTAAGAGCCGGTGAAATTCGACCGGATTATCTGTATAACGGAAGAAATACAGAATTTTTCAATCGGATTTTCGTTGCACGAAATTTATCCGCTGACGGAACGTTCGTTGGAGAACGTCGAATTCCCGCTGGGAATTAAACCTTCGGGATTAACTCTTCGCTTCTAATTTCACCGTGATGCTGTGTCTTTCAATAATTACGAACGGCGCGATGCGCATGACATACATACATACATACATATGTAACGTAACGTCGATGACGCGAGCAATTGAATCGTCGTAAAGAGGAGGAGAAGGCGGAAGGGTGAATCGAGGACAATTAAGGATTTCGAATTGAGGAATTACCAGAAGTCGCCGTAACCGGGATTAGAGAATGACTGCTCTCCCTCTCTGTTTCTCTTTCATGCAGAGTCGGCGGGCCCATTCAATGCCATATTACTTTCTCCTCTCTTCCTCTTTCTCTCTCTCTTTCTCTCCTTCCGGGCAATTTCATGCCCGGGCGCACATCCTGATTTCATTGAATTATTCGGTGCGTGAATCGTGGAGATAGTTCGTGACAACCTTCTCTCCGCGGCTCTTTGCCTTCTACGCCAAGCACACGCTGGATCGTGCATGTTAGGGCCCTTCTCGCGACCGGTTCACCTCTCCCCCTCCCCCTTCTTCTCACTCTTTCTTTCTCTCTCCCTCCGATCTCCGCGACGGGGTTCTCAATGTGGACCGTGCAATCACCTGGAGAACCGCGTCATATTTCTGAGGGGACGTATAAAGGATGGAACATCCGGGGAGTCCACGGCAAATTTCTAAGTGGGCCATCCAAACTTTCTTTCCCGACTAACACAAACGTAACGAAGATAAATGAAAGGAAGGTGGTACCATAAGTAAAGAGAGATTGAGAGACACTGCCAGAGAGTGCACGTAACGCACACACGTGCAAGAGCCGCGTATCTACACGCGCGCTTACTCGCGCGTTTCGCTGCACGCCCACGCACACAGAAACGGTCCGCCGGATTCTCCAAATCTGTTTTTCTGCTTTTCTTCTCTCCGTCCTTCCTCCCCGCCCTTCTCTCGTCTCCGCCGGGTCTTCCTTCCTGCGCCGCGCGGCAGTTCCTCCTTTATACGATCTTACGAAAACTTCCGCACCGCCGCCTCTTCCTCCGCCTTTCTGCCTTACAGCCAGCTTTTCTTCCTTCCCCTTTGCCCGCTCGTCGTGACGTTTAACGGTTCCTCGCATTCCGTTACGATACGCGCGTCGCGGAAACGCGCACGGAACTTTGACTTCCCGATAGAAGGAACGAGCGATAAGAGTCAATGGCAATATAAGAGCCTCGCGAAATGTCAGACACGCAACGAGTATAATGATGCGTAACGCTCTCTTCATTTCCCTCCCATCTGCTCGCGGCATCGATGTTAAGACACTCTTTTACGTGCTCGATCAGTGATGAACTGTACGCCGAGGAAATGGAGAACAAAAAGTGGCAAAGTTGGCGAAACACTCGGAGAATAGTTTGAGCAAGGGTACGGGTTTTCTGCGAAAGAAAGATCGATGGGAACGAAAACGGGAAAAGAAGTATCCGAGGACTTTTCGACGAGCTCGTTATCGATTCCCGGCTGCTCCTCCCGAGGGTTGACGATAAATATCGGGGCAAACTAACACGCGGGCACAAACAAGGCTGCGCCCAATGAATTTGCAGGAATTTAATTGATTGCATAAACTTAGATAGCTACGCGCAATCGTTTCCCCTCTCCCTCTTCCCACTGCGTTTCTTAACAATATAAGCGCGAATTCGTTTTCCATTTCGCTAAAACGCGCGAGATCGCCGTGAGAAGTAGTTGCGCGCGGGTATATCGGGGTATATACCGTTCTCGACAAAAGCCACCGACTCCGCCGCCGCCTTGAGAATTCATCCTGCGAGATCGATGTAGCCGGGAGTCTTTCTCTCTTTTACGATTCCGACAGGATTTCCAAATTGGCGCATGAAGGAAATGGATCCCAGGTGGGGCAACAAAAATAGACGCGGGCGAAAGTGCCAGCACGTCTCGAAGACGTATATGCTCTGCAACGCGAGAGGTTCCCCTCCGCGCTTCGGGAGCGCGCCCGAAACGTTATTGCCCGTCGAATCGTTGGCGTGCCGCGCGGGATGCAAATGGGAACGAGCGCGTATATACAAGTCGAAAACTAGCGAGAGGGGAGGGGGAGGGAGAGCGCGAAAACTGCACAGCCACTTAAACGCGAGATAAAAACGAGCGCGAACACGAACATGCGGTAACGGCCGCCCGAGTCGCGCGCGACATTACGCAAACACGCGAAAGTGAATCACTACCTCGAGCCTCGTGTATGTTTACTGGATAGTTTACTGGAAGGAAAATTTTACGACGCGTAAACATAAAGTATTTTCGCGAGCGTTTTCGCCGTCGCGCCGAAATCGCGCCGGAATTCGCTTCGCTACGTCGCCGTTTGTAGTCGTAAATTTTCAGGCGGCAGCGGCGGCGAAGGCACGGGGGATAATGGTTCCAAAAATTCGTAAAAATTTTGTTTCTAGTTCGCGCCCTAGTCTCTCTCTCTCTCTCTCTCTCTCTCTCTCTCTCTCTCTCTCTCTCTCTCTCTCTCTTTCTCTCTTTATCTATCTATCTATGTATCTATCTCTATTTCTCTTTCTCTCTCACGCGAGGAAAGTTAATATTCGCGGCCGAGCCGACTCTTAACCGGGGGTCCACCGCTACCCTTCCACCACCGTAACCACAGCAGATACGAGCTCGGTCGCTGTTATATCTACCTCCAGCATAATTGCTACGCCAAATCTCCAGTGCGTCCGACTGTATAATACGAATCCGCAGAATTCCGTCCGCATCATAACGTAGCGTTCCCTCGCGCGTCGACTTCGTAAAATCACCGGGCAAGACGCTCCTCCACCGTATCGTAACGAGATAAATTTTGCAGACGTGGAGAAACTCACGTCAGGCTGATTCTATCGGCTACGATTTCATTTCGTCGTATAAAACTTCGAACCGTCAAAGCGGACCGCGAAACAGTTTTTCTCTCTTGCCTTCCTTTCCCCCTTCGCCCCTCCCCCCCCCCCCCACCCGTAACCGGTAAAAGTTTCGTAGTCAGTAAAATATTTTGTAATGGTTTTACTTACGTCCGGAGATTTATAAGGCAATCTTGCAAACTTTTAATTCCCAACCACCGCCGGTACGTTTTGATTCCCTCGCCGCAGCTGTCCTCGAAGACTCCGAGCGGAGCAGTCTCTACCGCCGCGCGGCGCGGGCGTGGCGGTACTCTCTTGCCATTTCAATTTCTCTCGGAGAGTGTTATTAGTTCGGTCTATGACTTTGGCAAAAATTCTAACGGTAATGCTTAGAAGTTTTCCGTGGAAGTAACGCGAGCGAATCCCCCGTCGCGCCGCGGCCCGCGCCGCGCCGTACGCTTCTCGCGTTCCGCTATACGGGAGCCGAAAACAAATTCGTATCGACGATACGGAGTCGGAACTTTTATTCTTAGTCACTTTCGAGGGCGAATATAATATTTATAATCGTAATTTATACATGAGCGAGGGCGGGAAAGCGACGTAATGCAGTCACGGAGAGTGACGCCTTCCCTCCCGCGGATACGACGAAACATCTCGAGACGTTTCCCCGTCGACGCGTTAAACATTAATAACACGAGCCTCATTTCGGATGCTCATTAAATCAGTTCAATCGCACGTAATACAAAGTAAGGATTCCCGCCACGGCTCCTCCGTATCGTATATAGATAAGGTCCCCCTCCCCCCTCCCACCCAACGCGCCCCGCGATCCCGCATAACCCAGGGTGACGTTTCTGGGTGAGCGAGAGACTCGCGCCCAGGTACGAATGCAAATTTCGAATCAGACGCTATTATGCATATCAGGTAGCTGCGGCGCTCGTGACTCTCCTCTCATAAGTTCTTTGGTTACCAACGGGCCGACTCCGCGCGCCACTCCGCCTTCTTTCGACGCCACACCGTTCCACACCCTGGGCCCTCACCACGTCGCTCTCGTCCTCTCCCGCTGAGAGACATCGAGAGAGAGAAAAAGAGAGAGAGGGATGACACTGCGGAAACTTCGCCTCCTTCCGAATTTGTAATCCGACTCCAACTTTGATAAGGAATTTACATTTGTAAAAAGCCATTCGGGATTGAATTCCCACGGGTCTGGTGGCGCCTTGTAGCCATCGCGGGAACAGAAGAAATATTGAGACGAGGGGAAGAGGGACAAAGAAAAAAAAGGTAAATCCTCCTCGGACTCCGAGAAAGTATGGATCTGTGAAAAGAGAAAGAAGAGAACGCGACCTAAGGTCGCCAGCTATAGTCTCTGCGATAACGATTTAATGAATGTTTTTGTATCGCAACAGTTGAAAAATTGAGCGCGGGGAATAAAAGAAGATTGCAGGTAAAACGACGATTTGCTTAATTTAGCGAGCTCTTTCTCTCTTTCTCGCGACAGCACGAGAGAAGCGGCGTTTGACAAACAACTGACTTATTTCGTCAGTATAATTGTAAATATCCAAAGAATCGATTTTGACGTCGCTATCTATTATTATAATTCGTACACCGCGCTGAAATACATCGCATTATGTTTATCCCGTCAAATTGTAGAATAAGAATCAATACGAATAAATATTTCATTAAAACGGATAATACATTATTAATAAGCACGTGCGATGTAACGATGAATAATATCGGCGGTCTCCGAAATAGTATACGGCACAATGTAACAGATTTTCCAATTCCATTCTGTTCACGTCATTTATGTTACACGTATACACTTACACGCGTCAGTATCGCTACCGCGCAGGTAGCGCAAATCCCTTTTTGAGATTCTGTTTATCGAGTTTGTATAGTATCAAGCACAATGCTACGGCATAACGAAACGCTGTAGCTAAGGGAAATTTGTACGCTCTAAGGGCCCGTGCCGCGCGTCGCATGCGTGGATTGCGAAGCGCATTCTGATTACTACAGGAGGATAACCGCATTTTCGTGTCGGGGAGGAAACACAATTTCTCTAGGCATTCTCCATTATACCTCGTCGCTCGCGAGACAAACATCCGGGGCGGGCGCGCGGGCATGCGTGCGCGCGCGATCGCCCCCCCGGGGCGCTCAGGCATATCCTGTCGATCGCGATTGCGAAGATTTCGACCTCCGCAAAAAACGAATCTGGCGAATTCCCGCCGGGCCGCGGAAACGACTCGTGGATTCCGATCAATCGCCGCATTCCCGGACGCTCCCGGAAATAAAGTGATTGTGCGCGAAAAGCGAGTTACTCGAACGCGTTAATCGAACGCTAGTCTAATTCTTTTTAACGCGCGAGCAAGGGGAGGGGGGGGGAGAGAAAGCACGGGACCGAGGTAGACGCGCTAATTACACCATCGGTTCTCTCTGTCCCGCCGCGCCGATATAGGAACTCCGCGCTTCAAGTTTAACCGGTGCGATATCTCCTGATACATCCGCCGGTCCGTTGGTTAGTCGCTCGCAGCGCGAGCGATTAACAATTCGTATTACCAGCGAGTAAGAGGCGGAGAGGCCATGGCGACGTGCTTTACGCGGAGGAGAGAGGGGGGGGGAGGAAGGGGCAGATGGCCGACACTCGGCAATTTGATTGCTATCGCCTCGTGATTTCCGAGAATTTATTTCCACGACGCTAAGTGCGCGCGCGTAATTTGCAGAATTTATTTTGCAGATCTCGTACCGAGATTTTCTTCGCGTGTTCACCGGCTGAGCGCGCTGAACGCCGTTGATGGAAAAGAAAGGGAGGAGGAGAAAGAAGAAAAAAAAAAGAACACTCGACGATGACTGCTCGTGTCGCATCGACAAATAATCAACAGGCTATACGAGAGCGGGCGGGGATGAAGGAATTTTATTCACTACCGTCGCGCCCGTTGTTCCCTCGCGCGTGGCCCTTCGTCGCGGATGGTAAATTCTTTGTAAATGAAACAGGGGTGGGGAGGACCTTTACGAGGATTTCCCTTTCAACGAGTCTCTCCAAGGGGGCGCCGCGGACACTTGGGAGATCCTGTCCTGATTACAATTGACAGGTCAGTCACGTAGGAAAAGAGACAATCGCCCGCGCGTTCGCCGATTAGGTCAACGAAAGTGCATCGATTTCCACCGGCTTCCCGGTTATCCTCCCCTCAGGCGAGCCGTATTAGACGAAGTGGAAAATGTCGAGGGTCGCTGGAGTGAGGAACGAGGAGGGGGGGGGGGGAGAGAGGCCGCGTCGGGGAGAAAGAGGAGAGCGACTCGAAAACGTGCGAACGACGGGATTCGGAAGAGAACGGGCACTCTCTTCCGGCGCACTTCCTCTTCCTTCGCCCGTTCCTCTCCTCGAGAGAAGAGACGTTCTCGTTTCATCCCTCAAGACGTCCCCCCTCGTCAGCTTGCGGGATAGTCCATTCGAAACCTAACTGTTTCGCGAGCCCCATTTACGGGCTGCGTTCGCGAACGTGAAATGCTCTTATTTTCCGCTAGTCGCATGTCGAAAAGAAACGACGTGGTGGCGGCGGCCATGAGGGTAATGACAACGACGACGACAACGACGGGTACGCGAAGCTTTTCAACCGGCAATTCCAGCGGGAGTTAGAACTACTTCCGATCCGAAGCATCACTTCCCGATAGATCTTCCCCTCTCTCGATAGAGCGGGATCTTTCCTTCTCTCGACCTAATAAACATCGCGAGTCAATTATTTCGTATAGGAAAAGGTATTTCATCCCGAAGAGGCGCACATGAAACATTCGACACGTCATTCTATTTATCGGTTTAGTAATGAGAGATATTTTGCGGGTATTTCGCAGTCGGATCGGTTCGTTTTGCAAAGTGATGCTTTATTCCAAAAATGTCGAAATTGGATTTTCTCTTTACACCGGTGTATTTCTTTTTTGCGCAGACACATTGCAATCCCGAGCGTTTGTATAACACCGATAATGGAATGACACGGTAATGGAATGCTTTTATATCGTTATATTAATGCCGTCGAATGCTTTTTATATTTTCGGTAACGAGAAGAATTTTACAATAGTAGCGCGCGTCGCAATAAAATGACTAGTCCAATTTTCCCCGTGATTACTTCTCAATGCGGCTCAATAACGAATGCTATAACTTAATAAGGCGGATCACGTTTAATATTTTACATTATTATATTTCGGTCGGGCGTTATCGCCCGTAGTTATCGGGAGCCGAATATTATATATTGAACGATCGCTTCTTAACGCTCTGTGTACACGGCTCGATACGCGCGCCCCGGCGATGTTGAGCCAGAGCGATAGGGAAAAATGAAAATTTCACATAACTCGTTATCGTCAAGCCCTCCCGCTATCGTTCACTGCAAACATCATCGTTCTTCTCGTTATCCCGTCGGTAAACAATTTATCCGCCCTACGTAACGCGCGGCACAGCCGGTTCCCGCGCGCAGTTCCGCTCGGCCGACCGTGCACCGCGCCGCGCCGCGCGCCGCGAATATAATTCGTCGACGCGAAAAGAGAAAGGACACCGTCGCCGGAATACCGGCCCCTGCCCGCTCGAAGGGACGATCGCCGAGCTTTCCCGCGATAAATCAGCCATCGCGCGGAAGGGAGAAGGATGAAACTCGTAAAAATGGATGGGACAGATGGATTGCGGCGTGCGGAGAGGGAAAAAAAAGGGAAGAGGGCAAGATACGAAATATGGCGTTCGGCTAGCAGCCGCAGCAGCGGTTGTACGAGTGGCAGCGGCACTAAACTCTCCTTACCATCGCTCATAGTATAGATGCGTTCACTGTTCCACTATTTTTTTACCCACCCTCTTCGCGTGATACCGCGCGATCCAATAATTTCCTTATCCCCGCGTCGTGCGGGACAAGGCCTGCACCCCCCCTCTGTCGCGTTTTTCGCCTTAATCCGGTTTCCTTCAATTTCCGCGCGCGCGAAAAGCAACGAGACAAAAATGAATGCCGGCGAAAACGTTAGCAGCCGATCCGGGCGCGAGGCGCGCGGTAAATCCCACCGAAATGAATATCCGTCGGCTCGCGCCCGGGTCACTCTCGCGCGAGTATGTTTTAATTTGGTCAAAGCCCTCGCCTTCCATTAATAAACTCGGCCTAGCACCGGCCAGATAATGCCCCCGGCACGTGATTTATTCGACAATAAACGAGATCCGGGGACAGAGTTGACCCTGGCGAAATCGCGAAACGCGGGGAGTTTTTTTTTCCTTGCTCTGCACCGACCATATTCAAATTCGCGATCGTATCGACAAGACGTAAGAAGCTTTTGTGTAACGCAGTAGGTACGCTTTTGTACTCGATTTCTTGCTCGCGATTTATTGAATAGTCAAGGAGAATTCTCAGCATGCAAAATCGAACACGAATAGAAAGACTGCAACTCTCCTCGTACCGATATAATAAAAAAAAATATAAATCTTTTCGTTTTAAAAAAAATGTGAAAACTTATGAAACACAGAACGTACAGCAATTTTCTTGACTTTAGATTGTTTTTATATAAATAATCACAAATAATCACGAAAATGCTGAAGTAAATAAATTCTATTCTATTCATAAATAATCACGAATAAATGTGAATGGACGTGAATTTTCATGGCGTTATTAGATTTGCTTTGAATAACGCGAAATATCGCAAAACAGCTCTTTTATTCATCATTTCACATTCCAACGATTCTTTTAACTTCTCGCCTGTTTTCTGCAGGTTAGATTATTACATGCAGCTGCGTTTGAAATAAAATTTTATAATTAACGATAAAGAATTAATTAAATCAAAGACATCACGAACTGTGCATAATGGGCAAGCAAGAATTCCTTTTTAATGAAATTTTAATGGCGAGCACCGAAAAATCTTGATTGAGCGTCGCCATTATTTAATGTAATAAACGTAATTATCTTATATGTATAAACTCAATAAAGAAAGATCGAATAGAATCGAATAAGTTATTAAAAATTCAGCTAAATTAAATTAAACAGTAAAGGGGGAAAGAGAGATAGAGAGGGCCCCCCTCTTCCCTGGGAGAAAGGAAGAAGAGAGAACAGGAACAAACAGATTCCCCTATAATTCCGACAAAAGAACCGCGGAGTCTTATCAAAGTATTTTCCCTGTGTATACCCGAAATTAATTAAAATCTTTCGCCGCAGCGCGAGAGACGCCACCGCGGCTTCGTAGAAATGACCTCGGGCAAAGTAACAGCAGGGAACGTCCTACAGAATTTCTCTCGCTTGCCGGCGCGCGCGGCAAGGAAGCCGTAGCGACGGAATGAGGGTGAAGTCCCGAAGGTAGGACTAGGTACACGGAACATTTCGTAAACGGGCCGGCCGTTTGCTCGATGTATTCCGTCCGTATAATTCGCCTATGCGGTTCTGCAAATTCTTGGTGACTCGCTGGTACTATCTGAACGTGTATATGCATGTATATCCATCAACTGTTTCCTTCCCTTCCTCCCTCCCTCCCTCTCTGTCGTTCTCTCTTTCCCTTTACATATATACTCCACGGCTGACACGACGAATTTATCCTGTCCGAGGCATTTACCTTTGACGAGGCAGCGCGATCGCGACCATCTACGAACGGACGGATGTCGCCGTGTTGCGGGGAAAATAAGAACGTATCCCCGGTTGCATTTTCTCTTTCGACGCTCTTACACTCGCTACCACTCGCATCCGTATACGTACCGCCCGCGCGTCCGTATGGTTGTACTCTCGTGTTTTTATCGTTCCACTTTTCTTCTTACATGCACTTCAGAAAATCATAGGTACCGCGCGTATGTAGCTCCCCCGAGTCAGATACAAAACCTAGCTGGCTCCCGTAGTCGTGGATTGTAATCCGTTTCTTCGTCCGGCAAGTTGTTCTTGTTAGCAATCCACTCGGGGAATCACAGTGCGGGTTAGAACGGTTAAAGAAAAGTATCGGGTAAATAATCGGACTCTTTCTATTCATCGAAATCAAGGAATATCGAGTCGTTCGGGTAAATAAAGCCGTTTTCCGAAACAAAACGTCCTAATTATCGATTATAACAAGTGGCATTTCGACTCGAAGAAAACTTGCTAAATGATTCAAAGGAAATTGTTTAAAAGCAACTTTAACAAATTATAACGGATGCTTGTAACCGCTTTTACGTTATGATATAAATTTTTGTTCTATTAGGAGTGTGATTTAGTTTCTTATTTTTTTCAAAAACTCATTTATTATACGAATACCTTAATAACCTTAATCAAAATATTTTCCTTCGTTTTCTGTAACTTTTTCTGACATGAGATGGATCCGCGACGATAAAAAGATTCTTCTTTGGATTTGATCCAATTTTCTCAAATTTTCGCACTTTTTCAAAATTATGAAAGTGCGTATCCTTTAGAGCATGTTGCATCGATCAGAACAAGTGATAATCAGATGGACCAACGTCTAAAGAATATGCGAGGTGCGGTAATACTTCTCATTTCAGCTCTAATAGCGTTTGCTTCACTGATAATGCAACATGAGATCGAAAATGCTGTTTATGAAACTCCATTTTTAAGATGGCACAAACACGATGTTTATTGCGTCTATTGTTAGTAAATGACTAAATATCATAAGTAATATTAATATTAAATAATATTAGTAAGAAGTAATATTAAAGCATTGAAAAACAATAGCTGTGATTGGATTGTCTTCACACTGTCAACAACACTTACATTAATGTCATTATCTTATAAAACGATCAAAACTAAATCACACTCCTGATAATATTAATAAAAACAGTTGTAGACATCTAATAATATTTTCTAGTTCGTATGGTAACGAAATAAAATAATTGGCGGTATCTCCACAAAACATATCAAACTAATTACCAAGTAATTGGCATTAATCAATTATACGTACACTATAATAAGCAATTAACACGTGCATGTATAAATCCGCGAAGTTTAAATATGTAAGAGATTTAATTAGAGCACTTGGATTTCTCCGCGTGTGTCACTGACTGTAAACGCAACGTATGCAAGCTAGTTGATCGAATATTGAATTCGACAGCGAAAAGGTCAGCAGAAAAATAGACTGCAATATCCATTTTGTATGCACGTTCGAACACGCCGGCCGAGTCGACCCTTGGTTTGATTTCGTTAATCTGCGTGAAACCGCTCGTTGCAGTTCCGTCAGAACATCGAATTTCATTCCGGATTTCAGATTCGCGTCACGCAGCCGTTACCCCGGGAGGAATCAGAGCGACGGAAAATGAAAGCGGAGCCGGGGATACGATTTAGACAAAAGGCGGGGACGCGAAA
This sequence comes from Wasmannia auropunctata, assembly GCF_000956235.1. Classification (NCBI taxonomy): domain Eukaryota; kingdom Metazoa; phylum Arthropoda; class Insecta; order Hymenoptera; family Formicidae; genus Wasmannia; species Wasmannia auropunctata. The sequence continues at coordinate 2,556,746 of NW_012026800.1, forward strand.
CAACGGCGTTCTTTTCGCCATACAAATACCGAGCCTCCAATTTCGCGTCTCTTTCTCCGCGCTGCACCGCCCGCCCCCTATCCTCGGCGCTATCACGGATTCCGTTCGCTATACAGAATAAATATTAACATTGCCGAAGCGCCGGTTGCATCCAAGTTAGAAAGTCCATTCACAGTTTCAAACGACTGTATTTTCTTTAACGACTGTAACGCAGTTATTCAGCTACTGTACGAACGATTTAACTGTTTTTAACCGTTTGCCTCTTTTTCCTCCTGTTGCATTATCGTTTTTTTTTATCGCCCGTCCGTTCTTCTGTTCCATTTTTTATAAACAACAACGCAACGAATTGCGATGCTTAATATTTTAGTGCCGCATTAACGCCAGTGTTGAAGATTGCATTACTACTGTAAACGCGCGGATGCATCGCGGATGCACCGCCAGCACATTATGTTCCTTACATAATAGTTTGCAAAACTGTTTATTTCCATTGTTTTGTAACGATAAATCTGCAGCGAAAAAAAAAATTCATTAAAAAAAAAAATTCATTAAATGCAATAACGGAGCGCGAATTTTTCAAGAAGGCGAGAGCTCGTTATTTCGACGTTTGGCGCATTTCCCGCGACCGCGCTGTCGCGTTTAGTTTTCCGGCTGCAGAACCCGATGTACGAGAGTTACCCCCGGAGCTGTTTTACAATCGCGCACAAGCAGCTGGCGCCAATTTATTTTACACCTGGTATTTATCGGCTCCGATCGTAAACCGCGATCATAGTTTTGACCCGGTAATATAACGGTGCCAAAGCATGGCGTACCGGCGGCGCGGCGAATCGTTAAAAGAATCGATATTCCTCGTCGAGTATTCCTCGATGCAAAACAAATCGACATCAGCGACATCATTTCTTTGTCATAAAATCCTTCCGAAAACTGTCGTATAGCGTATATCTAAGAAGATCTATTGAAGACCGCTTCACATCTCCATATGTTTTATAGGTGATTCATTTCTCTCGGTTAAAAGCTTGATGCTTTATCTCTTCGTGAATTGAGCGAGTCAGTAGATTGAGATTGATAACGCGTGCAAATAACGCGTGTTCGATTTAATTTCGCACCGACATGACATGTATTACGTGAGAGAACAGAATAATAAATATCACGTTTAATGTCTTATTCGTCGTATAAACATCCGCGTCGTGCATAATAAAAATTCGTTTTCTTGCCGGAAACACTGTTGCCGTGCCCGTAAAAGCGGAAGAGAAATGCGAGACTCTAAGGTAAAATTTTGACAATACTTTTGCGGAAATCTCTGAACGCAATCTCATTACAATGTCCGTTACCGTGTTTCCGTGGCAGGATCACTATTACGCAGGATGTTATTCTCGGGTTGAAATCCTTCCCATTGCAGGGAGGTATTATTTTCAAACGTGTTCCTCCTTTGCGCCATTTGCCACAGCACTCGCGACATTATTTTTTCCGGATTTTTGCAGTCAAGGCAGATGGTAGGAATTACAGGAGTTACTTTCTTACTTATTTACAAGAGCAACACAGCGCGCGCACAAATATACGCGCTCTCCTGCTTCTCCAAATGCGCAGCGCGTATATAGAATTACCGAAAGGGGCTTTTGGGGAAGGGATATGACACAGAGCCGCCGTCCAATTAATTCCTCCATCCTGTTTATTGCCGTTAAAAACGACAATCTAATTATCGATTAATACGTTACATCAACTACAATCTCCAAATCATTAATACACTGCATCGTCATTATAGATTCGAGGTTTACGGTAATATAACTAAAATCTCTGACGGAAATGAAGCCTCGATCATGCGCTTTTCGATCGCAATGCGTAGCATTAGCCTTTTGTCTCCGATTTAATTACGTCGGGAACGCCTCTATTGCGGATCAAACGAGTCATTGCGAAATCCTGGTAATAACACGGATAAATTTACGACGCGCAAATGAAGAGAGAGATAGAGAGAGAGAGAGAGAAATTGAGAGATTTCAATATTATTGCGGGATCCGAGTGTAATATCGAACGAAATGCCAGATCCAAAGCTCAAGTCCAAGTATAAGATACACCTTGACCCGTAGCCTCCTCTTCCTCCTCCACCTCCTTATCCTACTCTTTGCAACCTCCAACCCTACCTCATATTCAGACATAAACGGCCGTACTCGCCTCGCTGCGCGCCATTACGGTGTCCCGGGGGCCAAAACTTCGCGAAAAATGCTTGAATTTATGCCCGCCTTCGCTCATCTTCCACCTCGCCCTTTCTCTCGCTTTCTATGAACCCTCACGATCCCTCCCCCCCCCCTCCGACCCGCCGCCCCATTTCCCATCCCTCCATCCGTCTCTTTTTCCACTTTCTGTTTGGCCGTTCTACGTGAAACTTAACCCGACCGCCACGGCAACGGGGGCTGCTGCTCTTTGCGAGTTCGGAAATTATTTGCCGCCGCCCCATTGTTCCACGTCGCTCTTCCACCCTCCTCCCCCTTCCTTTCTCCCAAACTATTTATTATTATCCGCTATCGAGCATCGCGTGCCTCTCCGCGATCCTCTGGCTATCCAGTTAAGTGAGCCCGAACTTCCTTCTCCTTTCGGCACTTTCTTATTCCCCGATGCTATACACTTAACGATCCAAACTTTCGCTGCAGATTTGTCGACGCTCTCTCTCAGATTTCCGAAAAAAATTTCAGTACAGAATTTATATTTATTTTTTTTTAACTTGAGAAGTGAACGCTCGGTAGCTGGCTGAACGTGTGTGTCGTGAGGAAAAAACTTTTCACGAAAGAGTACTCAGCGGAGCTAAGACTTGGACCGATAAAACCGATCAGTTAATTCGCGCTCTTGTTCATAAACCTCAGGTTTATCTGGAGGTGCGCTGTGCGACGCTACTCTCGCCCTGGCGTATCCGCCGATTACGGTATCTCCGCCGCTATCTCTCCCGTTTTTTCCCCTTACTCCCCGGGATCTACATTTTAACGTTCGAGATAGGTTACGGGGGCGAAACCGTCCCGACGTTATCGTTTATCGAAATCCATAACAAGGCGACGTGACGCGGATATAGAGGCACCTACGAACGCCGCCGCGTTCCGCGTCGTGGTGGTGGTGGCGGCAAGCGGAAAATGTCGACGGTCGTCTACGTACACCGGGAAGACACCTGTCGGTGTCGTCGCAGCGGTATGGCGACTCGGAGCGAGACGGGAGGACAGATCGGTCGCGCCGGCCCGGTTTCGACCCGATCGACGCGCGCGGATCTCGCGACGTCGTTTAAACGATATCTTGTAATCCGCATATTAATTGCCGCGACATGACAAGCGGGCGGGAGAAGACTTCCGCACGGTATCTGGATACGCTTTCGCCCGGTGCGGGCTAGTAAAGTTTCCGCGGGGCGCCGCCGCCGCCGCCGCTTGCTGCACAGGCGAATACCTAGAGCTACAGCTACCATTGCCGGTTATTACTCATTCGTTAATCCAGGCACGTCCCAAACGATATACTCACCTACCCGCGAATCTACGAGCCACCCGCACGTGGGTACACATGTGTGCGTGTATGTGTTTCTGTCTGTCTGGCTGTGTGTATTTTCTCCTCTCGGGTACCAGGTATGTGTCTAGCCCGATCGACCCCACGTAATACGGATGCGCTCTGCTCTATCTAGAGTATCTAGAGATACATGCTCTACTATGTGTATATCTGTATGTGTACATATGTATGTGTACACCGACGACGTCACCGGTGTGTCATCGATGCGGTTCATGCTGCATCTAGACGAGCTACACGAGAGATTCATCGGTAAGACCGCTAGTGCAGACAGGAAGGAAGGAAGGAAGGAAGAGGGATCTGGCGAATTTAGCTCTGAAAACGGAAATCGGGATTTTAGTTTCGAATTAACGTCAAAAAAAGTCACCGTCGTAATGACAAGTCTAGCTCTGGAGTATGTATATATAATGTAGACGCTAGATATATTTAATACCAAAAAATGATAAATATGTTCATGTCACGGACGAATTAATATCTCCACGAATAGAAATGTAAATTAATTTGCCCATTATCGTTAGCTATTTTAATCTGCTACAGTGATCTAATTTCATTGCCTGAGAATATTATGCGCACATATATCATTATATTCCTGTAATTTCAGTTATAATAATGTGAAATAGAATATACAAAATCAGTATTGGTAATATTAATGTCCTAAAAACGGGTGTTCCAAATATTTCTATAAATTTTTGTAAAGGCAAAGTTTCTCTCCCGTTTTCTAAGAACTAAATTCACACACGCAATCGCTAAAGACATACATTAGCAACATAATTAAATTTCGAATAATTTCTTATTGTCTCTAATAATATATATCAGATCTTTCCAGTTATTTCAAGCAAAGATAGTTATGTGGAAACAGATAAGAGATACAGAAATTGAAATATGGTGCGACGAAGTAAAATCCCTAAGAGTAATATTTACCCATTTCCCTCACGCTCCTTGTTCCAGCCTCTTTTGCATTCGTTTACTTCACCTGTTGTAACGATCACATTATCGGGAAAAGCAGCGAATGTTTTAAAATATCATATTTATATCCGATTGGATAATAGGAATAATCTCGAGTTGCTTTTGTTAAAGAAGCTTGTTACAGAAATCATTTTCTACCTTCAGAAAAAAAAATGTTATCGATGAAACCCACGGAGAGAAAATATATTTTTGAAGAGGGAATTAAGAAAAGAGAGAAACTGCATGGCTGTTCTGCAAATGCAATCATATCAATTGCACTGTTTTAATTTCCGTCTTGAGAAATGTTACATCCTTACCTACTTTACTTTCAAACTGATATCCAGTTAAGGCCATTAAATCCTAAATACGCATGCACGCGATAAACCGACAATTTTTATTCACGCACAACCCCGTCTGATAAGTTCTTAATGATGCTTTTTATATGCGAATAATAAATTTTTCAGAATATACCCGGCCATGTGCGTGTGTATATGCATGATGATTCGATCGCAACTTCGTTCTGCGTCGCGGAACGAATCCGCGCTGTTAAATCTCAAAAATCAAAGCGACTAGCGAAGCTCTCGATGGAATTTTTATCGACAAACTTTCTCGCGTAACTCGCTTGGGATCTCATCTCGTACGTATTCGAGAACAAAGTACGTCGCTCGACAGGAGAAAGATAAAAAGGGGAGAGAATATGGAGCGATAAGACAGTTGCGAACATCCAGTTCCTCGACGGAAACCACGATGCCGTGCAATAAAGACGGAAAATATAAACGCAAGTAAAACGCGTAGTCACACCACGCCGCATTTCACACTGCACAATATGTGGTGAGGAGAAGAAAAGTCTATATAGATACTTTTCTCCGTCCAGCGTTCTGTTATCATTATTATTAGATGCTGACAAATTAATACAATTATCTGCGAAGCACGTCACACGGGATAAAGTCAAGGCGGAATCCTGCAGATTCGCTGAACACGTAACAAAGTCGTCGCGTCAGCCGATTCAGTTTTTTCTCTCTTTCTCTCTTTCTCTTTATCCGTTGATAAAGCCGAAAGCTTTGAAGCGCCTAAGTCCGTATCGTTGCGGCACGAGAACGAATGGTCACGATTGGTCGGGAAGGAAACTACGAGAGAACGGGACGCGCGTAGCAAAAGGAAGGAACATTCTTAAGAAAAATAAAAGAAAACGGACGGGCAGGCGCGCGGCGATTCCGCACGGCGCGGAGGGAAATCTCGTTTTCATTCCTCCACGAGACCCATATCTCGTATGCCTGCGGGTTGTGTGTATTTTGTCTCCTTTTATATCACGGGATACCCGAGGGACCTCGATTCTATATATTTTCTCTTAGCCCTCCGGCTCGAGTGTACCCGTCCCATCTTCGACGTAGGTGGTCGCATTTTTAGCGGGCGAAATGATCGTTGGATTTTTCTTTATTCCCATTCCCGTTCCACCGTCGTCTCTCTTTCTCTCTCTCTCTCTCTCTCTTCGTCCTCCGTGTTCTCGTCGTCCTCGCCCTCTTACTCTCCGGCCCTTCTCCGGCGGGAACTCTTGCTTCGTTTAACCGCGACATCACGCTCCATACGACCGCGAATTACGAGCCGAAACAACACGAAATTCGATCTACCTGGCGATACTACGGAATTGCAGTGGATCCCGTATGCGTTCTCTTTTCATTTTTACCTGTTCGCAAAACCGAGTTTCATTTTCCCCCTTTTTTAAATTTAATTTTTCACTTTAATGTTTGACTGATTTATTTCAGATATTCGCACACATTTGTCGATTTAATTCTATATTTCTATATTTTATTACAAAAATAATCGGGGTGTATCACGTTTAAAAAATTCCAGCGAACGCGAGCTCCATTCTGTATATTACTGCAGCGGATTCTACTCTAGACGCGTCCGACGCGCGGCTTTCTAATATTTTCTGAAATTCTCGACCCGAGGCATCGCTATCTCCCGCCTCGTATATTTACTATAAATTTGCAGGGGGAAACCAAAACACTCGCGCATGAATGTGCGAACTCCACGTGCACATCCGTGCGAAAGTATATTTCGGCGACCGGCATATTTGCGTTGTGTCGAAATACTTTTTACGTTTCCCTACACTCGCCCGTACCATGGTTTTTCGATCCTCTCGCTCTTGGCTGTGCGACAACTACATACGATTTGCTCCCAGACACGCGGTAATGGTAACCTATACCCGACGTTTTCGCGCGACGACGGAAAGAGATGGGTGGAGGGCGACGAGACGCGCCGAGGGGGACCGAGCCGATTCAGCGCGACGCAACGCGACGGGGTATAGGACGCGGAAGGAAGGATCCTCTCTCGCACGAGCACGAACGAACGAGCGAATGAAACGTAGTGAAGAAAACCGAGAGGAAGGAACACTTGGCAATATTCTCCGTTTCCAGTACCTGGGGTATACGACGCCGCGGCGGCGTGTGCAGCACACGCCCTGCGAATGCGGAAGTGCGCGGCACGCAAGAGAAACCCCTTCTCGGTTTAAAGCGATCAGACCCACCCACTTCGCGACACGTACAAAGCACCGAGAAAGTATACAAAGCCCTGAAGGCTCGAGCGAGCGAGGCCGAGCCAGCCAACCGTTCGGGCCCTTTTCTTCCTTCCAGTGCAGCTTCCTGTTGCAACCTTCTCCCGGCTTTCGCATCTCCGTCGTTGACGACGACGGCGACGACGACGACGACGACGACGACGACGACGACGACGACGACGACGCTCTGGCGTTCCAGCTTTGTAATCTAACAAATTCAGCTTATTTATATTCAATGTAGTGGCGCCCGCGCTGCTCCTACGTGCGATGCACGTACGTATTCCACTAACGCGAAATACCTCCTCTACTCTCTTCCATTCTCTTCGCCCTCATTCTGTGCTTCTTCGCTCGCGTCCCTTCTCTCTCATTCCTCGCAAAGCCCGTGCCGGCTGCTCGACTCTCGCCGGTATGTGCGTACATGTTTTGCCCAAGTTTATTGCTCGCGCGGAGCATGCGACTCCCCGCGTCGTCGAGGAGGAAACGCGCGCAAAACGGAGAGAGACGTCTCGCGATTTTTCACAATCGTCGCGCGCGCGACGTTCGCAAATTTCGAGGGACCTCCGCCTGCAGAGAAGTATGTTAGACGACGAGAAATCTCATTCGCTGAATCGACGTCGACGCCGGGATAAGCGATTTTGCATTTCGGAGCGATAGACACCTCCACTATACGCGATTGTAGTTAATCTTATATATGAAACGCGAATGACTTTTCGAGAGAAAAAAATTATAAAAGAGAGTCTCTCTCGCTAAAGTTATTCCATTCCGTGCAAATGCACTAAATTTTTTTTTGCATTTAACATGAAAATTCGGCTTCGCCGGATGAAAAGCGCGACGATTGTGTAAATTTTTCAGATCCGTATCTAAGTCCGCGCTTGAAAATTCACGGGCGAAAAATCTCAAAATGGCGAGGCAAGCGCAAGGAATACATCGCGGAACGAATACACAGAACACGCGTGGATTGGATACTTCGCTCGTCCGTACTCGGCCACTCTCGGCCGCACAAGGCAACTACGCCGTATGTATACCTCGAGTCGTTGACGAAGTTTCCCGTATTGTATTTTATTGCACGCACTATTGCGTTCCGCCCATTCCATAAAACAGCTATGCATGAAAGTGCACTCCGGTTATCTTGACAATGTCCTCCCCTTTGCTACTCCTATACACCGACCCTCGCCTTCCTCCCTCCCCCTCCCGACGTCGTTTTGTACGATTGTCAGACTATAATCGGCTTAAAAAGATACGCGCGTTTGTTTATTTTTCTACGCGAAATCGACTGCAGTAGCTGGTTCCGATCTTCGGTACCATTCGGCTGGGTACGAACCGTAGTCGTGGAGTCTTTCAATATCGTTGCAAATTACGCAAAGGCTGCTGACTCAGTGGCACGCGGCGAGAACAACGTTGCGACACCTGCAGTAACGTTACGCTTACAATCGCATGCATTTTTCTTCGCGTCCTTTAAATCATACGCGCGCAGCTTTAACGCTTTAACTCTCGAGGACCTGGGCGGTACGCCCTTTTATTCCCGGCTACCGAAAAGGTACGTTCGGGAGGCGCGATTAAGCCGTATCGCGCTTTCGAGCCAACGACTGCGGACGACACACCGTTAATTTTATTTGTTAATGTACTATTTAAGGTTGAAGGGCCTCGGGCCCGTTGTCCTAAGAGCCGGCATGAGCGGGAGAGTGGAATTATTGATCGGCCACGTACCGGGTGTCGCGTCAACCGCAAACATACAGGGTAACGCGACGCGACGCGGTTGAGTCTTGCGATTTTATTAAATCTCGTTTAACTGTCGTAAAGAGAGAGCGACTACTCTCGGTCGCGAAGGTCTCGTGGATTAAACAATGTTGCGTAAATAAATCAGCGCGTAGCCAGACACGTGTTGGCGCGCGTCAAAATTCAGCTGCCCTTTGTATATGTATACCTACGTGGGTACGAAAAACGCAGTTGCGGCGAATGAAGTAGCCCGCCCTCCCTCTGCATTAAACAAGCGGGGCACAACTCGTATTTTTGTACGTGCTTACTTTAAACCGGCACGGCGGGGGGTCTCACCCGGTGAAAACGCGCGCCGGGCTCTCTACGTCACACTTCCATCGCGCTTTTTCCACCGCATATAAGGCAGCCCCAGTTAATGCACGTCATACATGACGGTCGCGAGGTCGTGGAAACATCTTTGATGAAGTAATTTGACAAGGTATATCGATCCAACGGCGAAAATATATTCTTTGTTTAACGGACTAACGGATTTCCGGCCGCACGTTCGTTTCTTCCTGTAAAGCCGGGCCCGTGGCGCCAAGAAAATTGCTCGTTAGTCCTTATTCGAGGAACGTTCGTGTCCGTCCGTCATACGCCCGGCATGGCCAGCGCATGCAAATCCGTATAAATGGGAATCAACGTATTATCCTGGCACCACCGCCGTAGCTTTTAACGTTACGTTTTATTCCTCCGTGGGTAAGATGAATTAGGTTAAAACTGATACTGGCTCCGCTCGACAGCGGGTATCTCGAACACAAATCCAAATTAGCATTGTTAATTATTTTTCCGACCGGAATAATATGGCGCGAATGTAAAATTTACGTGCGCGGCATATTTCATATCTTCGTTTAACATTCTGTAACGCTTCGGACACGAAGATGGTTTGTTATCAACGGGTGTAAAAAATTATTCTAGAACCGGTGCGAGTTAACGTTGCTTGGCGCGAGCCTTGCTTCACGATATATTCTCGAGCGACCTGTATTAATATGCGAACATTTTTGAAAAATAATTTCACTTATTGTTTAAGAAAAAATGAGTCGTAATAAAATAGTCGATTTAATAAATATATCAACGTAAACGAATTTATCGTGTATACGAGCGATTGATACTTTTATACGATTACCCGATTTTTAATTATCACGTCAGCGAGGGAATAGACAAGCCCGTATAAGCCAAACTTTATCTACAATTAATTTCCATATTATCTTAGCAAATTTGCGCGTCAATTTAATATTTCACGCTCCAGTATCTCTATATCGTTTTCTCACCTTATACATCATGATAACGATCGACACACGGTGCATGTGTAATGCTAGCGCGTATTCTTGATAGGCGATTACGGCAAAAAAGCTATTCGATTATCACGCTTGCTTCCTCAAAGCGTGATTTCTTGCTCGATCACCCGATAGCAAAATCTCGGGGCTAGATGGGTGGGATGCGATGTAATGGTTTACGTATTAAATGGAGCATACCGGGTCCCATGGGAGAGAGGAGAGGGACCTCTCTCTCCCTCTATCGTCTAGTACGTTTACAGCTCCGCACACACACACACACACACACACACATACATACCCCCTGGTGCTACACAAAGCACGCCCGGGGTTCGTTTGCGTGCACGAATACTCGGCGCGTCCGCGTCTATGCGCCGGCGGATGCAATTTAAATTAGACAGACTCTCGGTATTTCCTGACCGTAAGTCTTAGCCAAACGTCAGTGGCAGGTGCTCTCTCCTTCTTTGCCGTGTACAGACTACCACGGGGGCGCGCGCGAACCACAGTTACAAGCGCCTCAAAAATCTCTATGATTTACTATACCTCGCTAAATTAACTTTAGCGCATTTTCGAGACGGCGGCAGGTTCCGATATATACTCACACACCGAAACGATCTCGAGTATATAGAAACTATGCACATCGCGCATATATTAGTTATATTTTGTTATTCACTGCTCTCTGCATCGCAATGTGCCTCGACGATTTCCTTCTCGTTTTTTTCTTCTTTTTTTTTTGCGATCGCTCGAAATTCTGGAAGAAGAATTTTATCCGTGAGATTGGAAGGAGCTGTCGTTGTCGGGGCGTTAGAAACCGACGATATGTCAGGCTATCACTATATCTAGGACGGGGGAAGGATACCGCCTTTTCCCGAACGCTTTATTGAATTTTCCGAGAGCGAGCGAGCGCGAGAGCGTACGGAACGAACGGTCCCGCACCCGCGACGAAAACGTAGCCGCAGCGGCAGCGTGCCGTGTCGGGTTAGGACATGACTTTAAAGGACGCGATCGAGCGCGAAGCGCGACAAGGGAAATTAATTAACCACGCTCTGACTCGGAGAGAGAGAGAGAGAGAGAGAGAGAGAGAGAGAGAGGAAAAAGAGAGACAGAGTGACAGGGAGGGAGAGAGAGAGAGGGGGAGGCAGAAGGGGCTGTTTGTCCGGGCGTATTGTATTCAAACGATGCAACCTAGTTTTAATTTTAGCCGACGGGAAAACAGCCCGTCGCGAGTCCACGACCCTTCAATTTCAGGGGGATGCTCGCGAGCGAGTAACCGACCGACCGACCGACCGACCGACAGGCCGGCCGACCGACCGACCGACCGACCGACCGACCTGTCGCTCCGCAGTTGGCGTCTCTGTTCCGCGCGGCGTGAGCTCCCGCCAGCCGGTGCACTCGTTATTTGCATACAAAGCTGCGCGCCGTGCACGTTACATGCACGCGCGGGCGCGCGCGCGTGAAGCCGCGTCCGACGAAAGAGATAATTGCGAAAGGGACGGAAAGTTACTTAGCCCGAAATCGTTTGTTTTCAGCGCACCGGGTATAGCCGCGGCATCAGCAGCGCGGAACAGTTTCAGCATATGTATAATGGCGCTGCATCATGTTTTACAGCGGACCGGAAATGTTACGAAATACAAAAGGCGTTCCCGAAATGAACGGTGAAATTGGAAGGACGCACGCGGAAGCTTTGTGCTGCCGTGTGCAAATATCGTGCTTCTGCTGCGGTTCGATAGAGGCGCATGTAATTGAGTTATATTTCGGAGAAAGAGATACTTAAATGTAGCTGCCAACGATCGATTTTTCGTAAGCGAAAGGGAGGACATTTGCATAAAACATGTATTATTAAGTTGTAACGTGCCACGACTCGATTACCTAAATCAATATCAGGAATTTTTCTTCTTATTAGTTCGCCATCCTCGCTGTCCTTAATAACACCGACGACGTGCATTATTGATTGATCTCCACGTTATAAATTAAGGATGAATTATCCTCGTAATTTGATTGCCGACTAAAATACCGTTTTCAACGTACGAGTAATCCCGAAAAGAAAACGGATCTGCTGAATATAATATTTACGAATATGTCGAGTTTTAATACAGAGAATAATGAAGAGGAATCGCGCGCGTTTATTCTTCACGTGTGTTCGCGTGTAGAAAAAATTTTTTGCGAATTAACGAAAAAATCTCGCATGATTTCCAGACTTGCGTCCGAACCGAATTTCGTAATTTACGTTAGAGGTTCTCGCAGTCGGCATAGCGGCGGCGCGGCAGGAGCCGGCTGGCGCAATCCGGAGAAAAATCAATTATGTAATCTCGCGGGAAGCAGCGGTTGTGTTTTTTTTTTAAATTCACCGAAGCAGATTCGACACGATAATCCACCTTGCTGGCATTTAATGGTAAAACTCGTAATTCGCTGAAAAGTAATTCGAAATAACGGGAAAGACAAGCCGCGTGCAGGGAGCGTTTGTGGAGTATCACGTCCACGTATAAGCACGTAACTTTGAACTCCGGTTAGTTCATCCGGTATCGGTGCGTGGGTGTGCGCTTCTTGATGAATCGTTCGCATAATCCACGATCGATCGCTCAATGGCAATATCCTACTACCAATATGTGCACGAGCGGACGTGATCGAGCGACGAGTATTTGCCGGGAAGAGACGGTTCTCTCTCTCTCGCGCTCTCTCTGTCTCTCTCTCTCTCTCTCTCTCTCTCTCTCTCTCTCTCTCTCGCTCTCTCGTCGGGATAGCCGGGTGGCGAACCCTAAATCCAAGATTGGAAATCGATCACCAGCCAAAGATAACCGCGATATTTGCTCGTTTAATTATATCTAGCATTTACTCCGATATCTGTTTAGAAATCACACATTATCTCGCCATTAGAACCACCTCGAATTTCAATATGATGGATTTGTAGCTTGATTAATGTCCATGAGGATGTTATTTTGTAAAATAAATATCTCAAGACGATCGTGTGATAGGAGCAACGTACTAGCAACGGTGCAAGGATTATACCAAGAGAGATCAACTCCCCGATATATTAAATCCTCTTTTCGCGGAGTTTATAATTGAAGCGAGATATATATATATATATATATATATATATACATATATAAATATATATAGATATATGTAAGACGTTTAACGGCCTTTCCAAGAGAGAATCGAGTAAATAACATATATCTATTAGCAGAGACCTAATATTTCCAGTAAGAAAATAGAAACATGAAAGCGCATTAACTCGCTAAAAAATTTTTACCTTAATTTCCACTCAGCATTTTTTTTCCGCATCATAAAGTTGATAAATTAAAATCTGTGTTACGATCATTTTACGGAAAAAAAAAAAAAATTTTATCGTACGTAATAAAAGTAAAATATTCGCTGTAATATAATAAAAAAAAGGCATCTACAGTTTAATAAAAAGATTTCTATGTATTGCAATTGAACAGCTCTCGCAATAGCGAGAACACTTGACGATGTTGCGAGCATATCGTGCACCGCGCGCATCGTTTCCTGAATTTGTAAAAATAAAAATAAAAGTGATGAATAAATAATCAACTTAAGAGCGAACGCAGTTCGCAGTCATCAAAAGTCTCTCGAGCGACACGACCGAGTTTACGCATATTACGCACACTTACGCGGCGACGGTAGCAAAGCCCTCTCGAGGTACAAACATGCAGCGGAGGACGTAAAATTTTCGGCCTGCACTTTCTCACAAATACTTTACACGCGTCAGGGTACACCGCGCTCCAGTAAATATACGGGCGCACCGTATACGGGCGTCATATACGGCTCTGTACATGAGACAGGCGTTTCCTCGTCGGGATAGTATCGCTATATTCGCAACGCGCGCGACAAGAGAGCGAGGCACTCGAGATATCCCAATACATATTTCTTTCAGACCACCCCGGGGAACGGGCTCTCTTTCCGTTACGATTGAACTGTGGAAATTATTAGACTGTTCCTTTCTAGAACTTCCTTCGCCTCGCCCGCTGCCTTTCTTAGTCGTTTCTCTGCAACGTCATCATCTGCCCTTTTTTTTCTTCTTATCTAGCTTTGTGTAATCCGATCTTTTTTCTATTTCGTTGAATCACTCTATATATATGTGTGTGTGTGTGTGCTGCATGGAAGAGGAAGAAACGACGTTTTCAACGTCGCTTTGATATCTGTAGCATCAAGAGATTTCACGAGAATGGAAGGGACGGTATCTCCCCGGAAATATTTGTTATTTTTCGAAAACGCTCGCTCGAGTTTTGGAATAATAATGGAAGTTTTAATTAAAAAGCGCCCTGCAGTTTATCCGGTCGCAACGATAATGGGACGCGCGAAGTCCAAAAGCTGCTGCCGGGGACGGGATTTTCAGAGATTGGCCTAGTAATCGCGGCCAATTCTCGACAATTGGCACTTCAGCTTCGTAGCCGTAGTATCCAACCGTTGAGGAAGATTGGCGAAAGGCATCGCAAATTAAATGAAGCGCGCGGAACGCGGACGTTGGAGTTGACTTCGCCATCGGTATGCTCCCCCTCGTAGCATGTAATATTCATACTGCAGCCGGTACAATTTGCAGACAATTTCGTTTTTTTCTTATTTCTCAAGAGAAAGAGAGAGAGAGAGGAAGAGCTGGCGGACGTAAAGTACATAAAGGGACATGGCAAGTCCAAGACATTTACATTTTTCGCGAGACGGTAACACCCCTCCCAGACTCTTAAAGAAGTTTAGACATTACCGTCGTAACGACAGAACGAGACGATTATATATTACCCCCCCCTAATCTTGTCGCAGGCTAATTACTTGACTTATGACACGGAATTACGGCGCCTCACGGTTCGTTAACGTGGCTTATGATTATGGATTCGGTTTGAAATCATTACGCAAGAAAGTTCCCCACGCGCGCAAATGTCCTCGCGAAATAAAATCAATCAAGCTGTTTCATAAGAAAAATGCAAGGAGTTAAACGGACTTAGGTAAGTCGGAGAGACGAATTAATAAAAGATAAATACATCTCCGTGCACAATGCGCACGAATATAACGGTTTCACTCCAACATTTAATACTTTTAAATAATGTAAAAATTTTAATATCAAAATAATCATAATTTCTGCTTCCTACAAATTTGTTCGACAGTCAGTTGTATGATACAACTGTAATTTACATGTATAAATTTTTGACGGGTTGATAACCAAATTAAAAGATATATACAGAGCAAATATTAATATTTTTATCATAAGAATTTATTCAATCTTTAACTTCGTTTTTGCACATCACGGAATTTCAGAAGGATTGAAGATTTATTTAGAGAATTAATGCAAATGAAAATTGTGCTCAAGCGTTTTATTTTATTTTATTTTTTTTTAGAAAAAAATAGAGTTCATCCTAATTTCGTCGAGACGTGCGAAAGGCCAGGAAATTTTCTCAAGTATGCGTAGCATGTGTAGCGATATTCGCTTTATACCTTACATCGATGCACAAAATGTTTTAAGAGCTTTTAGAAGCGATCGTAACCGCGCGCGCTGTGTTAATTTCTAGGGTGTCGGTGCATATCAATTTTCGCATCGTTCGCACGCGAGATCGGCGACGCGGCGCGGCGCGGCGCGGCCGCGTTGCCGAGCCACTTTACCGAAACTTATGGTGTTATTAAATCCTGTCCTAGAGGAAACTTGGCGGTGGTAGATAAAACTCGCCAAGGCGAGCCACTACCGGGCTCGTTTAATCGAGCTAACCTTGTCATCGCGCGCGGTTGCACACGGTTTCGCGCACCCGAAAACTTTGCGAGTTTTACGGACCAAACAAAAGCGTGTCGACGGAAATTGGATTCTTTCTTTCTTTCTTTCTATCGAAGCTCGGAGATTTCATGAAAAATACCAAACGCAATCGGTCTGAAATATATATAGACTAACCACTTTCTTTTCAAACTTCATGCTTCGTTTCGGTGAAATACATCACGGAACGTAAATTTTTCATGCCCCTCTAAAAATGTTTGAAATATCAAATAGTTATCATATTTTAAAAGTTTTTTTTTCAGCCGCATTAAATTGAACTTTAATAAGGTAAAATTTCTCCTCATATTTAGACTCTCTTTGAGCGAGATAATTATTAATAGCTTTCTTTTCACATGTCTAAGAGTTGAAAAACTTCATGTATAAACTTTGGAGGTGTGAAAGATTGTTAAACGACAGAGAAAGTTTCTATACAAAATAGATGCGGAAAAGCTTTCCCTTTTAAAAATGAATAGATTTTCATGAAGCAACTTTTATATAGATAAAAAATAAATTAAAGAGAGAGAGAGAGAGAGAGGAAATTAGAGGGTTAGAGAGAACTCTCTAGAGAGAGAGAGAGAGAGAGAGAGAGAGAGAGAGAGATAAATTTCTATCTTTCAGTTAATTCCAAGTAGTAATATTTATAAAGTTGTATAATATTTTTTTTTAACAACATTTCAAGATATTTAATATTGAAGATTAAAAAAATTGCAGAGAAATACAGCGACTAATAAAACGTTCACTAAAAATAAATAAATTTAAAAGCCAAAGTTTTCGGTTTGCTAATAAAAAAAAAAAAATATCGATGCAAGAGAAAATGGAACGTAATCCTGAATATTCTGAGAGTATTTCGTGCACATCCAATAATTTTGTTGAAAGCATTCCTAAGTATTGTTTCGACTCTCAAAAATATATATTTCTCTATTGTACGATTAACTGTTATCACATGTACTTCGCAGTCACGCATCAAGAGGAAACAATGAGAAAGGGGAACGCGAGCTATCACGCATAGATGATGCCTGGAACAATCGCGGCGTGAGGTTAAGCCCCGACTTCATTAATAATTTTCGCGAGGTGGGTAATGACTACAAAGAGGAACCGCGAACCGCACGGCACGGGTGCAGAACAAGGGACAAAGGCCAAGTAAAATATTATCTCGCGGTCTGCTCTTTATCAGGAAGAAAAACTGCGTTTACAATGGAAAACGTAGAAAGGAAAACGAGCAGCCGAGAAAATGAAAATCAAGCGATCTAGCGGTTTGTTTTGAAGAGGATATTAACGAGAGGGGGGGAGATTTCTTTCGGACAGACGACACGCGCGCGCGCGGCGTGCGTGGCGCGTGCACGCGCGTGCATCGTCCTAATAAATATATTAAATTATTCCATTAAACGCGAAATTATTATATACATATTATTTTCACCTGCGCGAGAGATTATTATACTTCCATGCGAGCGCGGATGCTGCGCTGCGCCCCGATGAAAACCGCCAGGGATTTCGGATTATATCAGATACCAGGAACCGGAATACCATTGGATACAATAATCTCTGATTTGATCGGCGAAAGGATTGATAACGACGCGCAAACGGAGATATACGTTAAAAACACCGCTCGATATTGGTAAGCAAAAATGTATCAGATTAAAACACAACGATCGGATAACGATTTCACCACCGGTTTTATTTCATTAAACACATTTTCTACGTTGTTACCTTCGTGATAATAACACGAGGGAGGGGCACTACCCCGTAGTTAATTAGCCATGGTGAATTATAAAATTATTGGCATTGAGCCTGGCACCTATTAAAAGTGTTCGAGCGAATGCGGTCCACTTCCTATATACTTTCCTTTCATCGACGGAATCGCAGCTGCAGCGCAAAGGAATTACTCTTGAAAACTTTTTCCTCTTTTTCAACGTTTACAGCTGCAGTTTCGAGCGTGGCGTTTTACTTATAAATTGCTCGAGTTAATGACGCGTCTTGCTTTTAATCCTTTTCCCGTGCGCGGAATACGCGTGCCTCCAATTAAAACCAATGATAATGGATGAAAAAAAGAAGAAAAAAAATATATATAGCAGATTACAAAACTTGTTGCAAAAGTTCAAACAATTTTCTAAAATTTTCTCATCAAATATTATGCCCGACTTATTCGCGCTTCAAGTTCATTTACGTAAATTGACAATTGTAATTGAGAATATACTCTTAATTGGTCATTGTCAGTCTAAATAATTCAAAAAGCGACTCTTCCCTAACTTAATTAATTACAACATTTAATGAAAATAACCTCTCGACAATCAAATTATTTTTGTGGCTCTTGTCAGCGGACAATGAATGAAAAAGAGACACCGAGACAGAAATACGGGAATCAAATGGCGTCCAAGGTAGCACGTAGAATTTCTGTGTTTATATTGCACGATGAGGGACGGTGACGGGAGGAAACAGCTCGCATAAAATCGATGTATAAAGTACCCCTCTCCATTTCTTCTTTATCCGATAGCTTTAATAATAGAACCATTCGTCCGAACGAAAAGTTGAATAGAACCGGAGGAAGGGGGAAGGGGGGGGGAAGGAGGATCAGCTCCATACTCTCTCGGAAACGCCGGTCCGCTACTCTCAAGAAATACGAACGCGATCATCCGTTTTCCTCTCTCGCACTCCTGCGGGCCGAGGCGTGTACGCGAGATTTCTCGTCGAACTTTACGTAAGTACGTCCACACGGCCGATACACGATACACGATACACGCCTCCTCCCCCTCCCCCTCGACCTCTCCGTTCACCACGATGCCCCGGGAACTTTATCGCTTTAATTCGAATTCTTTTACGCAATCTGACACGCGGCATTTAGACACTTCACGTAATGCGACGTCGGGGACGCGTCCAATTTCGCGATAATTTCGAGAATCCTCTTCCCCTTTTGTGACATCGGCGAAACGCGAATATGCCGGGCGGGCTCCGCGAATCAACTCTCCGCGAGAGCGGGGGGGGGGAGGGGAGGGGAGAGGAAACGAAAGTGTTGGATTTCCGGCATGAATCCCTCTCGGCCACGCTCGCGCGCCGAGAGGACGGCGGGTATAATAGTGATGATAATTAATCGGCGAGATCGATCCGGCGTTAAACGAAGCGGGATTATTACAAGAGGGAGGGGGGAGAAATGAGCAACGATTTCGCGCGAAAGCGCAACATACGTAACATTCTTACCTTGACACCTACTCTCGCGCGCCGGCGAAGTTAATGGTCTAACTTGATTCATTTAATTCGACTAGTTCGCTAACAGCCTTCTCTCTCTCCAGGCTAAGAGCGCGCGCGGTCGACTTTCGAATTAAGCGTCCTCCAATCTAAGTCGATTATCCGGGGAATGGAAAAGGGACTTGGCCAATCAGGAAATTTGTATTTCCTCGGGGGATGCGCGAGTCACCGAGCAGTTAAGCGCCTTTCAATTACACTAAAAAGGAATCATTCGCGCAGACAATTTGCCGTTTTGCGCAACGAGGAAACATTACAAAGTTACGTATAATATTTTTCACTCGTAATGTACCCCGGCGCCAAATGAATAATATCGATCTACAACACGCCCACCAGCAACGATATTAATTCGTAATTAACATAAATTAATATTGACATTTATTTATTCGTGACCGTGCCACGTGGTTCGATATTATTTAAAGTACCTCTGGTTCGTACCAATATAAATTTTGCAGGTTTATTTGACCTCTTTCAGCGAGAGAAAATATTCGAAAAAGCAATATTCGCATATCTTGGGTCGTATATTTGAGCATTGTAAAAAGTGCGACTACGATGGAATGATGTGGTAGATTTTTATTAAAAAAAAAAGGTCATAAACGAACAGTGAGTGAAGCAAATTGGAAACCAGTACTTCGCTATCAAATATCTTATTCGCGATATTTATTACCTCTACGTAGCGTAATGAGATTTAAAGCACGAAGACCGCGAGAGGATTCGAGAATACCTGCACATTAAATTCCCGATGCACGGGTCCGAGGGTTACATGCTCGATTAACCGCACACGTGGAATGGTCAATCCCGGAAACTCCTGCGATCCTGCGGCCTCTAAACCGGTTGAGGCTTATACTGATACTCGATTCGTAATAAATCCCCGTGATGGCGATTCGAGCGATTCGAGCGAGCGACGATCGATGACGAAAAAACGGCCGGAGGATTCTGTCAGCTGGAAAACGGCCGTCGAGCTCACCCGACGAGTACGAATCTGCAAAGCTAATGCGCATACTATATACGCGTGTCGGGGTGAGCTACTCGCGAGAGCAGCTGACAAATTGCGACCGGGTGGCATCTTCGCGCGAGCGCGGTGTCCCGCGTCGCGGCAAACTTTCGCGCGTCGATGCCGCTCGCGCGAGTAAACACACGATAAATCTTCCGAAGCCGAGCGGGGGGTGGTGTATCTCGTGAGTCGCGATCGGAAAAGGAGGATAACGGGGGGGAGAAGGACAAAGATGCCGCTGATATATCATTTTTCTATTCACATACGGGACAGAAAAAAAAAGTGCGATTTGCTGCATATGACGATGAAACATCCCGATGAATTCGCGATGCTTCGACGCGGGAAGAAATAACGAATCGCATTCGTTCGTCATAATATTTGCCCCGTGCGAAAAATATTTCCGCCCGCGTTGCTCTATCGCGAGACAGAGAGAGAGAAAGCGCGCAAAAAGTCCCGGGGAGTACTTTTTTCCCTTCATAATCCAACGTAATGCACTGTCACGTGTGCTTCATCGAATATTCTATCGGAAATTTATCTTCTTTCGCGTCGACCGCGACGGGGAACGCACTGTTTAAATAACCATGCGCAAATATCGCGCGCGGTTACGCGCAAACAAACGGTGCAACCGCGAAACTCAAGACGGGCTATAACGACGAGATTGTAATTTTACCCGGTAGCGGGGAATTCCACGAAGGAAAATTGCGAAGCAAAGCACGGCGTCCGCCCGACTTCGCACGACACGCGTTGACTACGTGTATAAAAGGCGGTTGTTCCCGGCATCCTTTTCTTTTAATTAAAGGCGGCATCAAGTGCCGCGAAATGCAGGGTGTACCGAAATTCGAGACGTAAAGACAACGACGCGCCGCGACCGTAAAAATTCATTAGAACGTAAGGAGAGAGGGGTGGATTAAGCGACGCAAAGGTGTATCCGCGATATTTTCTAGCGCTATAGTTCTAAAACTAGTTTAGAACTTGCGCAACGTGACTTCTCGAAAGCTTTATTTAAGCAGGCTATCTCACCGCCCGCGCGAATCGCAAAACTCTGTTTGCGAATCGCATTCCGCGTCCCTTTGCCCTATACACCCGCGTCAGCGATCGCGCGAGGTAACTAACACCCGCGCGTCACCACAAGTGTACACGACTCACGTACAGAAGATTACTCAAGTACGGTTCATCGTGGACCAAAACTTTGATCGAATTCTCGCACACGCTTTGGGAACTACCGTCGGCGAAACAAGAAAATAGCGGATAATCCTACCGTGGCTTGATTTTTCATTGACTTTCACGTTATAGCTCCGTCGCGAAAATTCGGGACCACCCCGTAGAACACGCCTCGTATAGGAACTCGTTGGCCTTCGAACGAGCGACAGCTGTGGACACGAGGGAAGAAATCGCCGCTATCGGATCGAAGGGACGTGTAAACCTTTAGCTTATCGCGACCCTTCGCGACCCGATGCAAATCGCGGCTCGCGAAACCATCGACGGCGTACAAACGAGGAGAGGAAAAACACGACTGTTGCCACGAGGGGCAAGACGAGAGAGAGAGAGAGAGAGAGAGAGAGAGAGAGAGGAAGAAAGACAGAGGGGCATAGAGAGAACCAGCAGCAGCGGCCGAATGCGGTCGGGTGAAATTGTGCCGCGAGGGGTGGTCGCCGGGCCATGTAACATTGAATTATCGTACACATAATAGGGCTGACACCGCATTGGCACCCTCGCCTCGCGCGCGCTATCGCCGCAGAGAGCGCGTCGTGCGCATTTAGGACTCGGGCTATTGACACTCTTCCATTTCGACCTGACGTGTACGTACCGTAATACATATGTATGTAACACTGCGCGAGCGGGAAAGGGGTGCCGGGGAAGCCGAGGGGGGGGAAAGGGGGAGGGGGGCTTTCCAACCGAGACTGGTAAACTGGTGGGCGCGCTGAATCGATGAGACAAACACATCCATCAGTCAGTTGTGGGAATCGCTGTTTGGCTAAAAGCCAGACTGGTTATTATTTCTGTCAGACGGAAATATCTTGCGTCACACGGTGGATAGGCCCCGCTCATTGCCCTCCCCTTCCCCGGTCGGCGGCAGCCCTCACGCGCGACCGTGACCCAAGATAATAGAGACGACGAAGAGCGAACTTTGCGGGTGCAAAGAACCGTATGCGCCTCGTATGCGGTTCTTTGCTCCGGCTTAACAAAGTTTGTCGGACTTCACGGTGTATGCCAGTGATGAAGTTTTACAAATGGTAAATATATCTGTATCGATATACTCCGATACAATCATGCTCATTCGATAATAGATTGTAATGCAATAATATAAAAGATTTATATCAATTTACATACCTTGATTTACTATTAATTACATTCTGAAATTACTGATAATAATTGCAAACGATCGTATAGCATTAAATCTAGATTTAATTTTCATCTCTCGATTTTCCATCCGTTCGCTCTTATACCGACTTTCGTTGATATACGGCACGTCGATTTTTGTCGGTCCCATAAATAATTACGATAGATAATCCCGCAGTACAATCTCAGGGATCGACGAACACATTTTATCGTCTACGTGTGTCTCCTTCGCTAAGCGAATCCCACAATTTCACTTAACTCGATTAAACCGCGAGGCGAGCACTTTTTCCCCTCTTCCTCGTGCCGGAATCTCTGCGGTTTTCGTGATTTACTTTCGATATTGCCGTCGGGGCGATATATTATCTAGGACCGAAAAACCGCGGTCGCGTGATCACGGCGTATATATATAGAGGTGTCGCAGTATGTGTGTAGGTGCGCGTGCGCGCGTGTGCGTATAACCGTATATTGTGCCCCCCCCCCTCCCCGCCATCGCGAGATTGATCTTTATAACTTACGACGAGCTCGAGACTCGTATGTGACTCATCGAGAGACGCGCCGATCAGTTCTCCCTTCGCACGTATCTTCACTGTAGAAACTGACCGAATTTCTATTGTCGAGCTTCTGCAGGAATCGATACCAATTACAGACGTTAGCTTAAATCTCCATTTTCGCAAAGGTGTCGAGAGATCTATTCGCTCTCCTGCTCCGAGTGCGCCAGTTTTCTAAAATAAATTCTAAAGTAATCGGTTTTTCGCGTATCTATACTCACTCTAGGATAGTTTCTTTCGATAGTTTATTCAAACACCGCGCTTCCCTTTTGGACGAGCATCGGACTGTTCTACATTTCCCCGGCGCGAGAAATGAGACATTTTTCTCTCCATCCGGAAGGAACACTAAAATGTACATGCCCGATTCCTGCATGCCGTTTCTGTCTTCCTCTCGTTAGACACTTCTCGACATGGCTCCCTATATTCTTCCAACGACTGCTTTTTCCGCAAGGCCTCTATAACGTTCAGGAACGTTTGCGATCGTTTCCTTTTTGGGAACGTCACACGCGTTCACTCGCGCGTACTTAATTGCGGCACACGGCTGCCGCTGGAAGCGGAAGGCTCCTCTCTCTACTGCACGGGCACGCTCTCATTGTAGTCGAACCGTTCCCTTCGTTCAGCGGAACGAGCGCGATCGTTCGTGTCATTCGATTTATAGCGACAAGAGCGAGCGAAAAGCATCGCAAATTACATTATAGCGGCCAACAACGCGCCGCGCCGTCCTCTTTCTTTTCCTGATGTAATTTCGCCCCGGGAACAGCTTACGGATGCTTTGACAGATAATTTCAAATCAAGGCGGTTGATATCAGCAGCCAAAGATCGCGGCGCTAAGGGTATATCTGTTACTGTGAAATACAGAGGACTCTCCGCGCCGGAGAAACTAGGTTAATAGATATTTCAGTGAGCTTCGCATAAATCGATCCCGTAGAAATCTATTATGCGGTAATGATACGTACAAATGACATGTGAATGGTATATATATATATATAGGTATAACATCGTTACATTAGCGTTTTAAATTAAATATCAAAATAAAATTACGGAACTGAAACTACATCAATATTACAAAATTTTAGCACAGTGAAAATCTATATTTATACATATCTTTTCTTCAGACTTGAAAATCGATCTAAAATTCAACATTTAGTCTTAATATATTGATGCAAGATTAATAGATAAAGAATTTCCAAGATCCATTGTCACCGATCCTTCAACTGCCTCCCGGGTCTGACAAGTACTAAAATAACTGTCAGAACAGCGAGATTTATTCGTACACACCAAGATGCATTTTAGCCCGGGAAGTAGAAGAGGACAAGTAATGGACGTATCCTGAAGGCACACGATATGCCCCTAATTACCTCCATCCATTAATCGACAATTCCGTTATAAAAGCGGGTCGACGTGGCCATGCCACTGGCCTTTAACGTCTCGACGCACGTCCATTGTATTCGGTGCGAGCGTGTGCCCGTGTTACACGCTCGTATGGCCGTCGCGCGCGCGGACTCGTTTATGGTGTAAAATTATGTCCGGCTTGAACGTTGTGCCGGCACAATAGGGGCTTACAATTCCGCGATGTCCGCGTTCTACAAAGTGACCTCGAATTTGTCGATTATCATCGTAGATCAACTCGAGGGCTAATCAAGCGACGAGAGAAGAGAGAGAGAGAGAGAGAGAGAGAGAGAGAGAGTACGTATTGCGTTGCAATCGGAGCAAGATTATTGCCGGAAATCAATGTCGAGACTTCGGACGATAAAGGGGAAAATGTGGCGGGTCAGGAATTGAAGAATTTAACGCGCGACAACAATGGCCCAACTCGTTTTTGCAACTAGCGTTAATCTCGGAACTGTAACTCGGACTAATCTTAATTCTTCAAAGCGGATTAAACTAATAATATAATAAAATATGTTTTTGTATAGTCACTTTGGAGTTTGCCGTCGCAATTTCTGCAGACACGGCGGCCCGAGACATCATTAAGTCGGTATCAGTATAGCTCATCAAGACGTTATGCGATCGCCATTCAACGCGAGTCGACAAAGATCGGTCTAGTATCGCTGCAAGCAATTAATTTACAGGAAGAATGCGTCTATTCAACGGAGCGATGCTTGTAATTTAGTCTACAGGGAACATAATGGCCGTTGCTTTGATTCGATTTAAAGGCCGCCGCCGTTTGGAAGAGCGCGCGCGTTCTTAAGTCTCTATGGACTGAATTCACGGACGGAGAGAACTTATTTACCGTCTATAAATCTCTTGATGTATAGCGCAAATTATATCGGTAAGTACATTTCTCGATAACGCGACATGTTAATTCTGAATTATGCGCATATAATGCAATATCGCGGAAAGTAGGTTGTATACATAAATAAATCGTAGACAACGAAAAAGTAATTATATATAATAATGAATGAACGTAATAATTAATATTAACTCTGATGATACATATTTATTGTGATACACACACACACGGTGTATTGAAATATCAAATAATGTATGGAATAAAAGCGGTGGAAATAAAAAGTTGACACAAATGGAAACGGATTATTGTAAATTCCGATTACACATCTTGCATTTAAATAATTTCGACGTATAAAAGAATTATTGCTTCGCGATTGATATCCAAAATGTATACGCTTCCAACTTTAATTCGTATAGATTCTCTCCGTACAATTAATATCTCTGGGATGCTATCTGGGACAGCAATCACCAACAACGGGGAAATATTATACAGACTCTATTCAAGCGAAATAATCCCTGCGGCGCCCTATTCTACAGGTTTAAACGGCATTAACTTAATGTAACGTTAGTGACGATCATGCACATATGTAGGCGCGCAAAATGGTGGGCGTGCACTCGGTTGAATATTTTATGCAATATACGCGGATCAAATTGACAATTACTAACCGACGCGGCATTTACCCACATTTACCTATAAAAGCGTATTTGAAACCAGGCGTACATTTCAGCGATGACGTCCCTGTTTATTATTGTGTTAAACTCTGATTTCACGCGACGATTGACATATTCGGCCGTAATAACAATCATATAGCAATGAGCGGGCCGATAATAGCCAATTAATCCCTCGATCATCCAGCTGTATACGGATGGAAAGAACGACCTTTCGTAATATACCATTTCCTTCTCTGTTTTTTTTCATCCCGCGCTTTCCCCGTTATCTTTCTGTTTCGTTTCCTCTCTTCCCGCTGCTCCGCCTCCTCCTCCTCCTCTCCCTCTCCCCCCCCCTCCCTCCCTCCATATATCTCGCTCGCTTTCTTTCGCTCCCTCGGTCCATCTCTCGCCGCGTCTCCTCCCTTTTATAATTCCCTTCCCAACTCGAGCCAACCGAGATCCTATAAGTCGCAATAGGAGAGTCTATTACGGAGGGGATCACTTCTGTAATTTGAAAACCCGTTTGATAAGCTTTCCCCGTTTTCCCCTCCGTTGCCCTTTTTTTTCTCTTCCAACAATTCGCTCTCGCTCGCAGCGGACACAATTCCATGCCAATCTTTCCTTTGGCCGTCTCGCTCTCGCTCTCGCTCTCGCGCCGCGCCGAGCCGCGCCGCGCCCGGCATTCCTCTTTTTTAAAGAAAAGACAAATCGTCATTCCGGATTAAATTAATCTTTCGGCCGGATAAGCAGCTCGCCGGCGCAACATTCAGACGCGACGTTAAAGTTAAAATTGTAAAAAGATTTCATTTAAAGCGATCTAAAGGGATAATAGATTATAAGAGCTTGATTGAATCTTGGACTCGACGAAAAAACGCTCAACGATCTCTTCTCCTGCATTGTTGCACGCAATACTGTAATCATTTGCATACAAGTGTCGGAAGGCGGCTAAAACAAGTCGACTCCGTCCGCGTCGTGTTTAACGTAAAATTTTCTCAGGCTCTTGAAAATTATTATATTTTGATTTGTAATTATCATTTTGGAATGTAAATCCCGAAGAGTGGCTCTTACAGATATTCTTGATTAGGAGCACAAGGCACTTAGAAAGCGGCAGGATGTTCGAGATCGGGCCGCTTGTACGAATCAATTATTTAAATTGATCTCGACGAGCGTCGTTGTAGAACGAAGGTAATGAATTAAACGTCGCCACTCCCTACCGGCATCATTTGGGCGCATCGACTTCATTCGAACGATCGATATAGAGTTCGAGCGAGCTATCGACCTTCCCGTCCAGTCTTCTCGGGGAGCAATCTAGAGCCTCGGAACGTCTAATCTCGGCTACCGTCGGCTAGCTGTTCATTTCCTTGCAATTTCGATTTCACGATCGAGTCAATTTTGCCCTCTGCCGCCCCTCACACTCGGTCTCTATCTCTCACTCTGTGTGTCTGTGTGTCTCTTCTGCTCTCTCTCGTCCCTTTGCCATGCAACCATTTCGACGCTTTGTTTTGCGAAAGAGACGAACAGAGATTTTACGCGTGTCCGCCAATATATACGAATATATATATATATATATAT